>NC_041385.1:724638600-724808250 GCF_002162155.2 Triticum dicoccoides
GCCTAAAGATAATGTGCGCGCGGGAGACACGTAGGCACATATATGTGCGTATAGAGGGCTAGTAGAGACCGTGCATGTGTATATATGCATGTGAGATAAATAGTGTTTTCCAACTGAGATTAGTGAAAAGAGTGGTACATAGTAGTCAGAAAGAGAGAGAGAGAAATAGAGAGAGCATGTGCGTGAGACACCCCGACACCCTGAGAGAGATTGTGAGCACGTGTGAAAGAGAAATGCCGATGCATATAAAGTGTGTGCACTTATGTGTTAGATAGAGAGATATATAACGCGTTTTTGAGAACGGGGCGAGGCATAGTGCATCTACGTGTAAAAGGCAGTTCTACGCATTAAATTAAAATATAAATGGCATTATTATATTTGGATGAGATCATGAATTTTGCAAATTTGCGTATGGACGAAAATCGGTCTATCAGACACCCATACTCTATTGAATTCTAGCATGTGCATGTGTTTATTTCATATTATCGATCCATAGAGCGAGAGCAGTTTGAAATACAGGCAATGGATGCTTTTGCAATTCATATATAAACATTAATTAGTGCACTCCATGTTGTTAGTGTGAAGCACTTTATACATTTGTCACTTGCATGGATACATTCCAAATTGCTAGCTAGGAAATAAAATACATGTCGAATTCAACATAAAGGGGGTTTCGAAGATTCGAATTCATAGGAAGTGCATTCATCTATTTGAACCCGAGATAATGGCATTTGTAAATCAGATGTAAAAGGGGGCATCAATCTTTGTTGTGAGTTTGAACATGCTATATATATTCATACGCATATCTAACTTTTTTTTGCAACCAAGGAGATTATACCTGGAACTATGCATGAATTGAGGTAAGTTGCATATTTTTTAATATATACTCGTGTACAATGTATATTAAAATGTACCCCCTCCATTCCAAAATAATCGTAGCTTTGGGATTTTCAAGAGTAAAGATTTGTGAAGTTTGACAAATCCTGAAAGTTCAATTCAAGAGAACCGAAAACGTTAATGCTTCTACTCCCAAATATTGAACGAAGCGCCAAATAGGCCTCTGGGCACCCGAAACCGCGCGAGACTAATGTTTTGGTGGTAGGAAATTACTGTCCTGACTCTGGCCTATGTAGCCTATCGGCCTGATGTCCAAAGGTCTAAACCGGGGTAGGTTTGTAACTTCACCAAGACGCCAGTCTCAACCGCCTCCGAGAAGCATTCATACGCCGTGGGTGCCTAAACACCCATGTGCTCGGCCGAAATCTATCCCGCCCACATTTGGGACACCTGACATGACTGTCCTACCCCTAACCCACAATATGTCCAAAATTTTAGATGGGGGCAAAGTTTGTAACTTTCCCCAAATTTCAAACAAGCGCGTCTCAAACCAAAACATTGTTCCCCCTTAGTTCCCCGCCTCCCTCTGATTCCCCATTCATACTCCATGGGCGCGAAAACGCCCTCTCCACCAGCCGCAAAACCCCAGCCTCCTCCGTCCTCCACCCCATAGCGGCCAATCCACCGCGCCCTCCTCCATCACGCCAGAGCCGGTACCCCAACGTCGTCGTCCAACGCAACCACAACCGCAACACCCTCAAGGACTTGGCAGCTGAAGCCAAGGTAGAGCTGCCTCCACGACGCCGACGCCAACATGCGCCGTACCAGAACCACTCCGACCACGCCATCATGTGCCTCACTGCTGCGGCTCCACTATCACAACCGTCCACCGCACCGGAGCTGTTCCCGCTACGTCGTCATTCGCAGCCTCGGATCTGCTTCCCCGCCGCCGACAGACGGCCACCACACCACACTCAACAACTTGGCCATGGGTTCGTCCAAGGCTGCACCGTCCTCCACAACTTCTGGTTTCCGGTGAACAACAAGATCATCGGAAAAATAGAAGGTGGACACAACACTGCCAGCAGAAAGAGGTACTCCTCTTCCCTTATTCGTGCAAATCTTACGTCTCCGCTCACACTGTATTCATCCCACGAAATAAACTAGTTGAGCGCTTCTTACTACATCTTCTTCGTGATACTAAATGCACAAGGTTTCCTCCCTTTTACTATTTCACCTTTGCTAGAGGTCAGTAGCCCGCCTGGATTTCAATTCAGGGCCAGTCGAACCGCAATTAAAAGAAGCAGCACCCTCTTAGGCGCGCAGAGCACCTAGTCCGCCTATTCCCCAGGGAAGCGGCGCATCGGTGTCTATCATAGGGGTGTGGGGTGCAGGAGCTGCTTGTGCCCGATCTGGAGGTCGGCGGGGCTTGAATGGATGGCCGTGGGGGCGGTGCCAAGCACGGCGGTGCGGTGAGGTCGAGGGGAGGGCGCGGGCAGGGGAGGAATACTGGGTCGGTGGTCGCTGGCGTTTCGAGGAAGATCGTCAACACTGACTGGCTGGAGGTAGATGAAGGCGATCTGCCCGTTCTTTGTACATCGGACGGTGCAGAAAAAATGGACTGATCTATTTGCTTTCAGTCGACTATTATTTTCATAGAATCCTATAGTAATTGAGTGTGCCATGCATGTTGTAGAGCTATAATATGTCTCCTGTCATTTATTTCTCACCGACCTGCTATCTGCTACCTTTACACTATACTAATTGTGCACACACTTCACCAATACTCACACTATCGTTTTTTTATGCATGGGTATTTCAGACTCTGACACAGTGTTGATGAATGCAGAAAAGAAAAGATAGAAGTCGCTCTAGTGTAATTCGAAGATAAGCACTAAGCGTTTCAGCGCTCTAATGGGTGCAGTGTCAGCAGTTGGAGACAGTAAACGTAGCTCTACAGTTGATGATCTCAATTGCCACACACAACCATCCCAGGTGCTTGCTTTAACTTCGCGCTATCAAATGTGGTTGCATGTTGCATATGGTGTCTAGCTTGTATTGCTTCCAATTTGGTTAAATTGCATCTGCTTACTTTACACATTATACCTTTGATAATGGCATGCCTTCCTATTTTTGATACATACTACATATGTCTATTAACCATGTTCGTACATCAAACTAATGCTCTTTTGTATCCCTCGTCAATCACTTATGATGAGACAATCACCCGGGTGGGTTACTGTGATACTCCCTACTCGTTTAAAGAGTGCAGTGTCATCCTCCCCACATGATTCTCAAGAAACGGCAAGGCTAAATGAAGATAGTCAATGTAGTTCTCTAGTTGATCACCGCAATTCCCCCACACCACCATCACAGGTGCTTGCTCTTACTTGGCTGTGTGATATGTGGTTGCATGTTGCATATGGTGTCTACCTTGTAATGCTTCTAATTAGGGTAAATTGCATCTGCTTAGTTAACACATAATACCTGTGAATATGACATGCCTTCCTGTTTTTGGTACATACTACGTCTTTCTATTAACCATGTTCTTACATCAAACTACTTTTCTTGTGTATCCCTCATCAATGCTCCTAATTTGTTAAATTGCATTTCCTTAGCTTACATATTATACATGTGAATATGACACGCCTTCCTGTTTTTGGTACATACTTCATCTACCTATCACACCATGTTCTTACATCAAACTATTGTTCTTGTGTATCCTGCGTCTATCGCTTATGATGAGACAGTCACGCGCGTGGGTTAATATGAGACGCAATACTCTTATAAAGAATGCAATTTCACCCTCTCCACATGATTCTCAAGAAACAACAAGCCTAAATGAAGATATTGAACGTTGCTCTGTACCTGAAGACAACACTTCCCCTACACCACCATCACAGGTGCTTGCTCCAACTTCACAATGTGATATGTGGTTGCATGTTGCATACGATGTCTAGCTTGTAATGCTTCTAATTAGGGTAAATTGTGTCTACTTAGTTTACACACTATACCTGTGAATATGACATGTCTTCCTATTTTTGGTACACACTACATCTATGTGTTAACCTTGTTCTTACTTGAAACTACCTCTCTTCTTTATCCTGCATCAATCACTTACGATGAGTCACCTTTATTCGTTGCATATTGCATATTATTTCTAGCATGTTGCCATGTATTGCTTCTAATTTGGTCAAATACATTTGTTAGGGCACCCTTTTAATTTGGCAGAGTGATATTGGTTTCATCTTTCATATGGTTTCTAGCTTGCATCGATTCTAACAAGTTCAAGCACCTTGTGCTTAGTTTACACTTTATACATCATACATGTCAATATGTCATGCCGTCCTATTTTTCATACATATTCCATCCTCCTATCATGCGGCTGCCTTACATGAAAGTAGTGTTCGTCAGTATCATGCATCAATAAGTTTTGAAGAGCAAATTTTATTCCTTTTTCTTGTGGGTTTGACTTGACAAGGCAAAAACAAGAAAGAGGAAGGAAAAGAGTAAGGAAGGCGATGATGGTGGTCCTCTGCAACAATGTAAACGGAGCATCTGTACCGATTCTCCTTGTACTGATAGTGCATTACATGGTCCAAGTCTCCGCTCCCCTACTCCACCATCCAAGGTGCTTGCTCTAACTTGGCAGTGTGATATCTGGTTGCATGTTGCATATGGTGTGTAGCTCGTATTGCTCCTAATTAGTGTAAACTGCATCTGCTTAGCTTACATATGATACACGTGAATATGACACGCTTTCCTGTTTTTGGTACATACTATATCTGTCTATCACACCATGTTCTTATATGAAACTACTCTTCTTGTGTATCTTGCATCAGTCACTTATGATGGGACACCTTTAAGTTGGCAGTGTGATATTGGTTTGTGTCTTGAATATGATTTCTAGCATGCATTGCTTCTAGTTTGATGAACGCCACCTATGACAAGACAGTTTTAACTTGGCAAAGTGATATTGATTGCACCTTCCATATGGTGTCTTGCAGTGTTTCTAATTTTTTGAAGTGCCTTCTGCTTAGTTACCACATCATAGGTGTGAATATGTCAAGCCGTCCATTTTTTCGTACATATTCCATCCTCACATCATGTGTTTGCCTTTCATCCGAGTAGTGTTCATCAGTATCATGCATGAATGAGTTTTGAAGAGCGAATTTTATTCCTTTTTCTTATCGGTTTGACTTCACAATGCAAAATCATTACAGCTGAAGGAAATTAGTCCGGGAGTGGATGATGGTGGTCCTTCGGAGCAACTCAAACAGGGGGTCTCTAAAGATTCTACTCCGCCATCCTCCCAACAAGATTTGCAAGACAACACAAGGCTGGACAGTCAACGTAGCTGCGTAGATGATGAGCACATCTCCCCTACTCCACCATCACAGGTGCTTGCTCTAACTTGACACTATTATATGTGGTTGCATGTTGCATATGCTGTCTAGCATGTATTGCTTCTAACTTGAATTGCATCTGCTTACTTTACACATAATGCCTGTGAATATGACACGTGTTCCTGTTTCTAGAACATACGTGTACATGATGAGCACATCTTCCCTACTCCACCATCACAGGTGCTTGCTCTTACTTGGAACGGTTATACATGGTTGCGTTTTCCGTATGATGTCTACTTTGTATTGCTTCTGATTATGTAGAATTGCATTTGCGTAGCTTACAACTTGTACCTGCAACGATCACTTACCCATAAGACACATTTAACTTGGGACTGTGATGTAGGTTGCATCTTGCATTGTCCTCTAGCTTGTACTGCTTCTAATTTCTTGAAATGGCACTTATGGCGAGACACTTTTTACCTGATAGAGTGATATTGGTTGCATGTTCATATGGTGCCTAGCTTTCATTTCTTCTCATTTTGTTGAAATGCCTTCCGCTTACTGTTTTTCATACATATTCCATCCTCCTATCGTACGTGTGAATATGAAATGCTGTCTTTTTTGTATATATTCCATCCTCCTATCATGCGCTTGCCTTACATCAAAGTAGTGTTCGTCTGTATCATGCATCAACCAGTTATGCGGAGCTAATTTTATTCATCTTGTTGTGGTTTTGACTTCATAAGGCAATATCGGAAAATAGGAAGGAAAAGGGTAAGTTAGGGGATGTTGGTGGTACTCCGCACCGACGCAAACAAAGACTCTCTAGATTTGCACTGCTACTGCTAATGTAGTTGAAGTCCCAAGTCTACATGATGAGTTCATCTCCCGCACTCCACCATCGCAGGTGCTTGCTCTAAGTTGATAGTGTGATAATTGGTTTCATGTTGCATATGTTGTCTAGCCTGTATTTCTTCTATTTTGATTAAATTGCACCTACTGAGTTTATACGTTATACATGTGCATATGACATGGCTTTCTGTGTCTAGAATACACTGCATCTATCGATCGTACCATGTTCTTACATCAAAGTACTGCTGTTGTGTATCCAGCATTAGTAACTCATGATTGGACGCTTTTAACATGGCAGTTTGATAGTGGTTGCATATTGCA
The DNA here is from genome assembly GCF_002162155.2 of Triticum dicoccoides. Lineage (NCBI taxonomy): Eukaryota > Viridiplantae > Streptophyta > Magnoliopsida > Poales > Poaceae > Triticum > Triticum dicoccoides. The sequence goes on from NC_041385.1 coordinate 724,644,957, forward strand.
TTGATTTCTACGTTGTACTGCTTCTAATTTTTTTGATTTGCTACTTATGACAAGACACTTTTAACTTGGCAGAGTAATATTGGTTGCATCTATCATATGGTGTCTATCTTGCATTACTTCTATTTTCTTGAAAATCCTTCTGCTTAGTTTGCACATCGTAGCTGTGAATATGTCATGCCGTCCTATTTTTCTTACATATTCCATCCTCATACGGTTGTCTTACATCAAAGTATTGCTTGTCTGTATCATGCATCAATGAGTTCTGAAGAGTGATTTTATTCTTTTGTGTTGTGGGTACAGCTTGACATGGCAAAGTCAAAAAAGAGCAAGGAAAATAATATAGTAGGGAGTGCTGTTACTCGTCGGGTGAAATGGAAAAGGTTCTACCGTCGAGATTCTGCTGGTACTTATAGTGCAGTAGAAGGTCCAAGTCCACCGGCTAAATCTACAAACACAGTATCACCTGCTCCACAAGCTGCAGCATCCGCTTCAACTGTACCAGCATCTCAACCAGTTACTCCTTCGTTTGCTCCGGAACTGGCCAGTTCCCAAGCTGCCTTCACACCTAACACTACTTCCGAAGCACTGCTGACACAACAGGACTTGGCAAGATCAGATGAACCTCATGAGTATCAACACCAAGACGATACCTCACCGAGTCAAGTTGCAGTTGCATGCTCCTTTATATGTACTCTCACAGTTTGATGTACACTAACACTTTCCATATTCGTTGTTGAACTAGCACCACGGCGCAAGCAGAAATAGACATCAGGGATAATGCTTGACAAATTAACAAAATCTAAAGGAGGAAGAATGGAGATCCATTTTGAGGTAGGTTTAAAAAGGCCACGTGATGCTACAGAGTCAGCCAAGTTAGTATTAGAGGCAGCTGTTGCCGTTAGGTGTCATGCGCGTATCCTCCCAACGTGGATCCAGTACAGGAATGAGAAAGACAATACCCAGCTTAACACCTTCCTTGACCATTTATCCGCAAGTAATGTTATTCATCGCAATTAGTAATATTGTCTTGCTCTGTCTCATACTTTCTAGCTTCCTCCTAATAAGACTCACATTCTTTTTTTCAACAGATGAGGTTCAAGTTGGATTCGAAAGATGATGCAACAAAACAAGCATGCACTCATGTTTTTCAGTCTGCTCTGCGACAGTATCGGTACCACCTTAGAAAATCTCACTTTGAAGGCAAGGCTAACAATGAAATCGCCCAAACATCTCCAGTGGAATATATTACAGATGAAGACTGGACAGCCCTTGTTAAACACTGGTCTGATCCAAAGTATCAGGTAGGCTATATGTATTTGATCAGACCACATATTGAACTTGTATTTATCTATGTGCCTTACAAGTGTATCTTCTTCTAGGCTAACTGTTTGAAGAACAAAACCAACCGTTCTAAAGTGAAATTCCAATAGACAACAGGATCTCGTAGCTATATTGCACACTGCGAGGCTCTAGTAAATAGCTGCTACTTCCTTCTTTTTTTGTTCCATATTATCGTATCTATATTGACTTGTTCCAAATAAGAGGAAAGTCTGTGCGGACCAAAAAGAACCTGAACCGAATGCAGTGCAAATCTTCAAGCGTTGCCACACCAGCAAGATGAAGGGCATGGGCACACCAGCTCAAGCCGTTGTTGTAAGTCCTTACTCCTCCTGCCTTGAACTGATTGGTACGGTGATGTGTTCATTTAACTACTTGGTTTGCAGCCAATGTCAGTTACTCTGTTCACTTTTATACACAGTTGTCTTAACATATCATTTCACCTTACATGGTTTAAAAGATATGAAGGATATTCTTTTGGTCCTGATCTGTAATCTAGTTGTTATGTTCACGTGCGCACACAATGATAAAATAGCCTTTTGGTTTTATATCTGTTTGCCCATGATATGAATGATGTCATACTATGTTCATCCTACTTTAAACCATGTCCCTTTATCCTTAGATGTCAGCGAATGTGAGGAAATAGACAATACAGTAGGCATTATACATGGACATACATTCCGAAAGTGATTTTATTATGTAGTTGGCACTACAATACATGCTAATGTATTACAGTAGTTCACCAAAATAAGTTATGTATAAACGTTTAACCTACTTTATTTGTTTTTGTCTCATTAGTAACTTATCTGGTACACTAATCTACAAGTTCAAACTTTCAGGAAGCTATGGAACAAATGATTGAACAGCCACATCCACCTGAAGGTGACGAGGCTACTACAGGCACAATTTCACCTCTTGCTATAGTGCGTCAGTATCTCTCCACTAACAGTGCAAAAAGCACCTTCCTGCGTAATTCTGGGTTGGTTGTCAAGGTAACCTCGTCCAAATCGCCTACTGAACAAAATCTTCCTGCTAGACAGAGTGATATATCTGTGCTCCAGACACAAGTCCAATCCCTAATGGACGTTGTTTCGGAAACAAGAATAGTGGTTGAGAAATGTCGTCAAGATATGAATGGTTTTGAAACCAGACTATCAGACATTCGCTTCGTTGTTGAAGAGCAATGGTGGAAAAAAGGTGGAGATTGTGCTGCTCCATCAGATTCTACAGCCTGAAACATTAGCACTCAGGTCAAATGATATGTGCTCCTATACATCTGATGGTGCTTTTATCTGGAAGGACGGTAAACTTTATGCCAACAAGCCTTTTGTTGTATGATCGGAATTTATTTTGTTGTGATACAACATTTATGATGCTGCCACAGGCTGCAGTAATTACGACGCTATTTTTGTATAGTGTAGGTTTATCTTAGTAATGTATTCGGCCGAAAGCTTCATAGGAGCCCAACATGCCAACATTCATCGGGCCCATTCCAATTGGGCTAAAAATGATTACGGGCCGAAATTGGCATGTAGCCCACTAAAAATATCTGGGCTTAAATTAGCATAAGCTTTCAAATTTTTCTGGTAGGCATGTGCCCATAGTGGGCCTTTAACAGGCCTAAACATAATTTGGGCCCTCAGTAAAAATAGGCCGTTTACAGGTGTAAATATCTCGAGCCCATAAAAAACATGGGCCCTTAATAGACCGAAAGTGAGATCGGGCCCTGATTGTGCCAAATAACCCACTGGACTTAGCAGGCCGAAATGGTGGCCCATTTACGATGCTGATATTTGACAGGCCGAAATTCGGACGGGCCGTAAATGCGCTGACCTAATACACGGGCCTTTAACAGGCAGGAACTTCGGTCGGGCTAGATTATCGTCATTTTTATATGGGCCGTTAATGGGCCTGATATGACGTTGGGCCACATATGGCCCATGGTTTACGTCCGGCGTTAACAGGCCGAAAATGACTACAGGCCGAAAGTGGCCCAAATCTATAGTGGGCCTCTAACAGGCCGAATGACAGACATGGCCGAATATACCCAAATCCTTCACGGTCGTTTATGGAGAAACTGGGTTTTGCTTCGCAATGGGTAACGATTATCATGAGCATGATAAGTTCAGTATCTTTTTCAGTGATGTTTAATGGGGTCAAGTCAGAGGTGTTTAAGCCTACCCGTGGTATTCGATAGGGAGATCCGATTTTACCGTATCTTTTCTTGTTGGCAGCAGAGGGCCTTTTGTGCCTTTTAAAATCTCAGAACGAGTCATCCCCTCTCAGCGGCATTAAGGTGGCACCATCGGCTCCGCCGGTGAACCACCTTTTATTCGCGGATGACAGCCTGCTGTTTTTCAGGGCAAGTATCAATGGAGCGGAGTCGGTTTCAAACCTATTGGATAAATATTGTTTGGCATCGGGACAGAGAATTAACAGGGACAAGTCATCAATCTTCTTCAGTAGAGGATGTCCAGAAATAGTTCGAAATGCCGTGCAGGGTTTTTTGCAGGTCCCCAATGAATCACTTAATGACAAATATCTGGGTATGCCATCTGATGTGGGGAACTCCAAGAAGGGTACTTTCAAATTTTTGAGTGATCAGGTCTGGAATAAGGTGAAGGGTTGGATGAGCAAGTGCTTGTCGGAAGGAGGAAAGGAGGTGCTCATAAAATCTGTAGCACAAGCTATTCTGGTTTTTTCAATGTCTTGTTTCAAATTGCCAAGAGGCCTTTGTGATCACATAAAAACTATCATCAGGAAGTTTTGGTGGGGCTGCAAACAAGGCGAACGCAAACCAGCATGGGTATCATGGGATGTTATGACCAGGCCAAAATTCTTGGGAGGTTTAGGCTTCAGAGATCTTGAACTGTTCAATCTAGCACTACTTGTGAGGCAAGCATGGAGAATCCTTCAGGAACCAGAAACTTTAAGCGCAAAATTTTTGAAGGCGTCATATTTCCCAAGCTCTCAATCCTTGAGGCGGAGCTGGGGTCTTGGCCATCACAGATTTGGCGGGCTATCCTTGAGGGCCGGGATGTGTTGCAACAAGGAATTATTAGAAGGATTGGGAACGGATGATCTACTAGTATTTGGGAGGACAATTGGATACCCAAAGAAACAACACCGAGGCTGATCACGTCGCTGGTTCAGACACCGCCGGAGAGAGTATCTGACCTTTTGCACCCAGCTATGGCGACATGGAATGAACCCCTAATACGGTCAGTTTTTCTACCCTTTGATGTGGAGGCCATTTTAAAGATACCAGTGTGCACCCGCAACACGGAGGACTTCTGGGCTTGGAATCCTGATAGGAAGGGCAAGTTCACTATAAGCTCGGCGTACAAATTACTTGTCACAACAAAGTTACAGAGAGAAGCTTGGTTAGAAGGAAGAGGAGGTGCATCATCTAACTCCAGAGAAGAGGATGCATGGAGCAATCTATGGAAACTGAAAGTGCCGTCAAAGGTGAGAATTTTTCTGTGGCGTCTAGCACGTCATTCTATACCAACCACGGACATTCTTCAGAGACGGAATATGGCAACTCAAATTTCCTGCCCTCTATGTGGCTGCCAAGATTCGTGGAGACATGTGCTCTTGTCTTGCACAATGTCGAGGTGTGTTTGGGCATTAACAGATGAAAATATTGTGTCCAAGATGACGGCGAGTACGGAGCCAAGTGCGAAGAATTGGGTTTTTGAGCTTTATGAGGCACTGGACCACGTGAGCTTCTCAAGGATGATTGTCACATTATGGGTTGTGTGGTAAGCAAGGCGCAAGGTGATTTATGAATCTCTTTTTCAAAATCCACACAAGACTATTTCCTTTGTAGACTCTTATCTTCAAGAGCTACATCAAGCTATCGCTTGTGAACCTAGGGTACAAGGTCAAACGGCAAGGGAGCAGCAACGGCGTTGGATTCCACCTCCGCCTGGCTCACATAAGATAAACATGGATCGTGCATTATAGAGAAACAGGCGAGTGGGAGTTGCTGCCGCAATCTGCCGTGACTCAAATGGCAACTATCTTGGCGGGTCAGCGGTGGTCTATGGGGGCGTACGTGACCCGACGATCCTGGAGACATACGTGTGTCGGGAGGCTCTAGCACTGGCGGAAGATCTCCACAAGCAGAATATCAGGGTGGCATCGGATTGCCAAGGTGTTGTGCAGGACAACAATTAAGGAACAATTGGCCCCAATGCGGCTGTTATACATGAAATAACGAATCGCAAAGATAGTTTTACGTCTTGTTCTTTTGTTTTTGAGCGTAGGAATTTTAATTTCGAGGCTCATAATCTCGCTAAATTTGCTTGTAATCTAGATATAGGTAGACATGTTTGGTTCGGCACTCCTCATGACCCAAGCCATGTACCTATGAACATTGTCATGAATCAATAAAGACAGTGAGATTTCTCAAAAAAATGAAGCCGGACCTTTAATAGGCCGGAAATACACCGGGCCGTAATTCAGCCCAATTACTTAGCGGACTGTTAACAGGCCAGAAGTGACCATGGGCCGCATTGATGACAAGTTTAGACCAGGCCGTTGACGGGCCGATTTGACAGAGAATGTTGGGCCTTTAGCTGGGCCAGCCCATTATGGTCTGCAGAATCTTGTGGGCCTTTAGCTGGGCCGGCCCATTGTGGTCCGCAAAATCTTGTGGGCCTTTAGCTGGGCCGGCCCATTATGGTCCGCTAAATTTTGTGGGCCTTTAGCTGGGCCGGCCCATTATGGTCCGCTAAATCTAATGGGACTTCGGTTGGGCCGGCCCATTTAAACTTTCTGGGCCACTTTTGGGCTGGTCCACGTGTCAACCTATCATAGGCCCATCTCGACCGTTGGATGAGTGACACCTGTGCCAATGCGGAGCTGACACGTGGATCCGTCAGCCAATGAGAATTTTACATGTGGAAAATTGGCATTGGTCGTGGCTGTTAACGGGTTATCGGATCCAAAATCCGACCAGATAGCTTAATAGTGTTCCGTTACGGTGGATGCCACGTGTCGGTCACCCTTGACAAAAGCACTTCTGTGACGCGCGATTTATCGTCATGGAAGTGGCACTTCCGTGATGATAATTTTGGTAATGTCATGGAACACTTCTATGACAGCACAGGTATGACTATCTTGATTTTGTCATAAATTTGTCATGGATGTACATGCATGACAAAAAAAGTGACCTACTGTGACAAACAAGTATCATCACGGAAGTGTTTTTTTTGTAGTGTATTTTTGCACATATCACCCTGACCATGTTAGAAAGTCGTCTATTTAAAGAGATTAGGATCTTCAGATCCATTCCGCACCAAGCGAGGAATCCTCAGAGCTTGCTAGGAGAAACCACTCCAACATGGCTAGTGCTCCCAGCTCTTCCTCTCGTCCCTACGGCCCTGAAAAAGGCGATTGGGAGAAATGTTTCGTATGCCACAGTCAGCTAGTGAAGCTGCAGACATAGGGATTTCTTCCCCCGCAGATCTGGCCCCCGTTCGGGCAGGATTGATTTCCTTTAATGACGGGGCTCAAGCCGAGAATTTCCCCAATCCATCCAGGGGAACGAGTGTGCTTTGTTCCCTACTTGTTGAGAGGCGTCGGATTGCCAATCCACCTGTTCCTCCGAGGGCTTCTAGATTATTATGGCCTCCAACTGCACATTTTCACTCCTGCCTCCATCCTACACATCGTGGGTTAAGTTGCTCTTTGTGAGCTATTCTTGGGTTGTGAGGCCCATTTTGAAATATGGAGGAAACTACTCTGCCTCGTCCCTCGTAGCCAAGAGGGATCAATATTTGAAGTGGGCGGAGCCGAGATATGGCGCATCGCCGGGACCGGATACTTGTCCGGCGCGCTGAAGAAGGCATCCGAAGAGTGGCCTTGCAAATGGTTTTATATCGAGGACATCGCCCTTCCCTACCCAACCCGAATGGGTCTTCTCGAATTTTCAAGCATTCTGTTGAAGAAACGCCACAGCTGGCGCCCATAGACCCTCGAAGAGGAAGATAGCACGGAAGTCCGTCAATTGATGAGCAGGATAAAGACGCTTGCCTAGTCCAGATTATCAATAGTAGAGGTAATGGCGACTTCCATAGTACGAGGGGTTCAGCCACTCCAATACAGAAGGCTTCCCGTGTGGCACTATAATGGGGAAGATGATGCCTCCCGCTGCGGTCGGAAGGGTCCGAAACCCCCACCCTTTGGCCAAAATACTAGCCGAACTATACAAAGGGGAGAAAGCGGAATTCACTCGTATTAAGCGCCAAGATGGATTTTCCATGTACAATCCTCCTAGCTGGGTGAGTTCCAATCCCACTACTCTACTCAATCCACTTCCCGAGTCACTTTACATGGACATTAATCCGTCCATTTGTAACAGGAATGGTGAAAGATCACCAAGGTGCTCCACAGCCCCGCCCCCAGCCAGAGGACCACAACCGGGACCTTGACCCTGGATTCGAAGAGGATCCATACATATTCGTGACGCTCGAGGATGGGGTGTTCTACCAGGTGAGCTATGACGGCACGGAAGTGGCCATCACCGCCGACTATCCCAGTTTTCTCCCCGCCTCACACGTAAGTAATCAGCAGACATCTCCTCCGAAAGAGCTTCCTCATTCTGCCTCACCCACCGCACTATCTCGTGCTCCAAAGGGGAGGCACTGGGCGTGCCATCCCGCACCAGAGGTGACTCCAAAGAGTGTGGCGCCTGCACCGGGCAAGCTTTCAAAGAGGAAGGCAAGCGAAGACACATCGGACCCGTCATCAAAGAGGTATGGCTTCGTAAATATGCCCTTTGGCGGTCACATCCAACTGTGACATTATCCGTTCGTGTCTTATCAGGAAGAGCGTTCGCCGGACTATGTCCGGGGGTACTGCCAGTCACACTCCCAACAGCTAGGTTCCAAACCCTGCCGTAACGACGAGGGCTGATACGGAAGCACCGCCGGATTGTCCTTTGGTAGAGGATTCGGATGATGTGTTTTTCACAAACTCGGAAGTGGAGAGCACCCTGAACCATCGGCGCCAGAGGGCCGCTCTTTGCGACCCCGGCTTTACAAAAGAGGCATTCAGTGCCTTCAGCTCGGCCGGTGCATACATCTGAGCTGCTCGAGACGGGCTTGCCAGAGCCACAGACCAACATTTGAAAGATATGTGGGCGAGCTCACATTGTATAAACCTAGTAATTATATACCAGTAGCCCCCGAGACTTGCAGCAGTTGATTCAGCTGATTTAAGGATCATTTTAAAACCGGGTGCTTACGGAGAAGAACAACATGTTGTCCCAAGAGCTGGAAAAGTGTCGGACCCATCTAGCTTCTGCGACAGCCGAACTGGAGAAAACCAAGAAGGCATCGCCTGGTAATGTGTCCCTCCATCGAGAAAAGAATTATATACCGGCAATGCTAACACAGTGGCATATCTTATGGCAGGATCGTCAGATCATCCAGGAGAGGCACCGGAAGTCGCACAAGCAGGTAAACAAGAAGCCAAAAGGCAATTGGCCGCAGGCGAACATATACTGACACAGGTCAGGGAGGAGAAAAACAAACTCCAGGATTCCAACACCCAGCTGGGCGAAGAATTGAAAGATGTGCGGGCCCAGCTAGCTGACTTCGTGAAGGAAAATAAGAGGCTATGAGGCGGCATATTTAGTATGTGTTCAAACTTACCTCCGTGTAATTCAGCGAGGAAAGGAACTGACAGAGTTATGTCTGTAGGTATGCTGGCTGGCCGTCCCGAAGAAGAAATATTTGTATCTGTGGGCGATCTGCTACAAGAGTTGTCGCAAATGCACGAGCGAGCTCGGCAGGCGATGTGAAGTGTTGCCAAGGCCTTATAGCCTTCCGCCCCCCCCCCCTCCAGGATGTATGGAGGAACTTGTACAGCTATTTGAGGGAGTGCAGCGGCATTTCTGATTATGGAAGATATTGGCCTGCCGGGAAGGTGTGCGAGAGGCATGGGCCATGGTGAAAACACGGTATACCAAGCTTGATCCGTATCATATGGCCCGGGTCGGACCTTTAGGGTCAGATGGAAAAGAAATTACCGTTAGTTTGGTATATGACTAGGTAAAAGTAGCCGCAAAATATTCTCAACAGGATTGTAAGCTAGAAAACTTGTTGGACAACATAGAAGAGGAAATTTTTTTAGTCCAAGTGACTATATACTTTCCTTGACATATTTGTCCCTAGCCGGATTGTAAAACGATTGTCATGGCAGACCTTTTCGCTTCGACCTATGGACCCGAAGGTGCGGAATGTTTCCGAATACCTAAGCGGCAAAATAAACAGGGGTATGCATGGAAACCAGGCATAGGGGTCATAGTTGCTTGAACGGACAAGTTCTATCCGACTAGCTATGTTATATTACATTGTGATTGTAAGAAACATCTTCCAGAGAGAATAGTTCTGTTAGGGGTTCCTTTCCCTGGGTGAGCATGCATTAACGTGCATGACCGAACTTTGATTGAAAAATCGCAGCATATGTAACATCTGGGGGTTCATAGTGTAATGAGTAAAAAAATATCTTTAGTCTGTCGATCGAATATTCCCTTAAGAACGCTAGCTTTCAGCTTCACCCAGTCTGAGGTACACATCCGGATGACCCGGCAGTAACAATCGTAGAGGTGCTACCTTTATGCCCTAGCCGAACTAACGGGAACGTAGGGCATAAGCACAGGAGCCAGGCAACCCAGCTTGGCCAAAACTTAAGTCATATCGATTCATATAATGGCGAAGAAAAGGTACATACATGGAAAAGACACATATGTGGTGAGCTTAATGCTCGGAAAATAATAATAATAATCTTCTGTACAAGAAGCCCTCAGGTATAATGGACGTACATATTTGAGGTTGTGTGCGTCGTGGGTGCACGGTTTGGCCGCACGAAAGCTTTAAGGCTAAAAAAGCGAAAATATAGGAAATAAAAGAAATAATGGAAACAAAAGGGAGAAGGAGACGAACAAAGAGTTCGGTGCTAGGCATAGAATCTTAGGAGTCTGGTCGTTTTCCATGGGTTCGGCTCTAGGCGATTATCTGATGCATCACGTAGGCGGTACACTCCTCCAGTGAGAAATTTGTCAATGATGAAGGGACCCTCCCACTTGGGCTTGAGTTTGTCCTTGTTCTTCTCCGGCAAGCGTAGAACGAGTTCACCAACATTATAAGTCTTGGCCCGTACTTCTCTGCTTTGATATCTATGGGCCTGTTGTTGATAAAATGTGGAACGGGCTTTTGCGACGTCACGCACCTTGATACGTCTCCGTCGTATCTACTTTTCCAAACACTTTTGCCCTTGTTTTGGACTCTAACTTGCACGATTTGAATGGAACTAACCCGGACTGACGTTGTTTTCAGCAGAACTGCCAAGGTGTTATTTTTGTGCAGAAATAAAAGTTCTCATAATGTCCTGGAAATCCACGGAGCAAATTTTTAGAATTAATAAAAAATATTGGCGAAATAAATAGTGTCAGGGGGCCCACACCCTGTCCACGAGGGTGGGGGGCACACCCCCTCCCCCTGGGCGCGCCCCTTTCCTCATGGGCCCCCTGGACATCTGCCGACCTCAACTCCAACTCCATATATTTTTTTCGCGGAGAAAAAAATCAGAGAAAAGATTCATCGCGTTTTACGATACGGAGCCGCCGCCAAGCCCTAATCTCTCTAGGGAGGGCTGATCTGGAGTCCGTTCGGGTCTCCGTAGAGGGGGATTCATCGCCATCGTCATCATCAACCATCCTCCATCACCAATTTCATGATGCTCACCACCGTGCGTGAATAATTCCATCGTAGGCTTGATGGACGGTGATGGGTTGGATGAGATTGACCATGTAATCAAGTTAGTTTTGTTAGGGTTTGATCCCTAGTATCCACTATGTTCTGAGATTGATGTTGCTATGACTTTCCTATGCTTAATGCTTGTCACTAGGGCCAGAGTGCCATGATTTCAGATCTGAACCTATTATGTTTTCATGAATATATGTGAGTTCTTGATCCTATCTTGCAAGTCTATAGTCACCTATTATGTGTTATGATCCGACAACCCCGAAGTGACAATAATCGGGATACTTCTCGGTGATGACCATAGTTTGAGGAGTTCATGTATTCACTAAGTGCTAATGCTTTGGTCCGGTACTCTATTAAAAGGAGGCCTTAATATCCCTTAGTTTCCACTAGGACCCCACTGCCACGGGAGGGTAGAACAAAAGATGTCATGCAAGTTTTTTTCCATAAGCACGTATGACTATATTCGGAATACATGCCTACATTACATTGATGAACTGGAGCTAGTTTTGTGTCACCCTATGTTATAACTGTTACATGATGAACCGCATCCGACATAATTATCCATCACTGATCCAATGCCTACGAGCTTTTCACATATTGTGCTTTGCTTATTTACTTTACCGTTGCTACTGTTACCTTTACTATCATACTACTTTGCTACTAAATACTTTGCTGCAGATACTAAGTTATCCAGGTGTGGTTGAATTGACAACTCAACTGCTAATACTTGAGAATATTCTTTGGCTCCCCTTGTGTCGAATCAATAAATTTGGGTTGAATACTCTACCCTCGAAAACTGTTGCGATCCCCTATACTTGTGGGTTATCAAGACTATTTTCTGGCGTCGTTGTCGGGGAGCATAGCTCTATTCTTTGAGTCACTTGGGATTTATATCTGCTGGTCACTATGAGGAACTTGAAAGACGAAAGAACTAAGATTTATCCCTCAACTACGAGAGGAGGTAAGGAACTGCCATCTAGCTCTACACTAGATTCTCCTTCTGTTATGAGTAAGCTTGCGCCACCTAAACCTGCTTCTGCTATTAATTCTGATATGTCGCATGTTATTGATGATGCCACTTCTACTATGCATGATACTTATGATGAAACTACTTCTGTGCTTGATACTACTGTGCTATTAGGTGAATTTCTTAATGAACAACTTGCTAGGGCTAGAGAGAATGAAATTATTGAAAATGAAATTATTGAAGATAGTGATGATGAAGGTTCTCCCCCTAAATATGAATTACCCGTTCTTCCCGAGGGTTATGTTATGGATGAAGAAACTGCTAGAGATTTTCTGGCTTGCAATGATAGATCTGATCTTAAGAAGTTATTAGCTAAACTGAAACAGAAAACTCTAAATGCTAGAATGAAATATGACCCTGCTTTTGCTACTTCACCTATCCTTGCTACTGATAAGGATTATGAATTCTCTGTCGATCCTAAGATAATTACTTTACTTGAATCTAATCCTTTTTATGGCTATGAATCTCAAACTGTTGTGGGACATCTTACTAAGTTAAATTATATAGCCACCCTGTTCACTAATGATGAGAAATCTCGCTACTATTACATCCTTAAGATATTTCCATTCTCATTAAAGGGTGATGCTAAAACTTGGTTTAATTCTCTTGATCATGGTTGTGTGCGTAGTCCCAAGGATATGATTTATTACTTCTCTGCTAAATATTTCCCTGCTCATAAGAAACAAGCTGCTTTAAGGGAAATATATAATTTTGTACAAATCAAAGAAGAGAGTCTCCCACAAGCTTGGGGGAGGCTTCTCCGATTACTTAATGCTTTGCATGATCATCCTCTTAAGAAAAATGAAATACTTGATATCTTTTATAATGAACTAACTGATGCTTCCAAGGAGCACTTGGATAGTTGTGCTGGTTGTGTTTTCAGGGAAAGAACAGTCGACCAAGCTGAATTACTATTGAATAATATGTTGACTAATGAAAATAATTGGACTCTTCCTGAGCCAATTGAGCCAACTCGTGATCCTACTCCTAAACCAACTCCGAAGAAGAGGGGTGTTCTATTTCTCAATCCTGAAGATATGCAAGAGGCAAAGAAATCTATGAAGGAAAAAAGTATTAAAGCTGAAGATGTTAAGAATTTACCTCATGTTGAAGAAATAAATGGTCTTAATACACCACCTATTGAAGAAATACATGGTCTTGATAATCCGACATAGGTAGTAAAGGTAAATTCTCTCGATAGATATGATAAAGTTGAAATCCCGTCTACTAAATTTGCTAGCCCATGCTTGGATGAATTTGATGACTTTATGGCTAGACAAGAAAATTTCAATGCTTATGTTGGTAGAGAATTAAAGAGTAATGCTTACATGATTGGACGCCTGAGTGATTATATGGCTAGTGTTAAAGGTGAACTTAAACTCATTAGTAAATATGCTTCTATGTAGGGGGTCTCGGGTAGGGGGTCCCGAACTGTGCGTCTAGGCGGATGGTAACAGGAGACAAGGGACACGATGTTTTACCCAGGTTCGGGCCCTCTTGATGGAGGTAAAATCCTACGTCCTGCTTGATTGATATTGATATTGTGGATGTTTACAAGAGTGGATCTACCACGAGATCAAGGAGGCTAAACCCTAGAAGCTAGCCTATGGTATGATTGTAATGGTTGTTGTTGTCGTCCTACGGACTAGAGCCATCCGGTTTATATAGACACCGGAGAGGGCTAGGGTTACATAGAGTCGGTTACAATGGTAGGAGATCTACGTATCCGTATCGCCAAGCTTGCCTTCCACGCCAAGGAAAGTCCCATCCGACACGGGACGAAGTCTTCAATCTTGTATCTTCATAGTCTTGGAGTCCGGTCGATGATGATAGTCCGGCCGATGATAGTTCGGCTGATGATGGTAGTCCAGCTATCCGGACACCCCCTAATCCAGGACTCCCTCAGTAGCCCCTGAACCAGGCTTCAATGACGATAAGTACGGCGCGTATATTGCTTGGCATTGCAAGGCGGGTTCCTCCTCCGAATGATAGAAGATTGTGAATACCAGGATAGTGTCCGGCTCTGCAAAATAAATTCCACATTCCACCATAGAGAGAATAATATATACACAAGTTCAATCTGCTGACGTTTTTTGCGGCATGATGTCACCCCACTACCAAGCCATTACTTGAATCGTTTTTTACTCTACCACCTCAGCGCATTTAGCGAAGCGGTTTCCTTGGCACGTCTTGTCGAAGCAGAGATCGTGTTCCCCTTAATCCGGGATTCTCATCAATACTGATGTGGGTAACCCAACCGCGCCATTGATGGTGACGCTTGGGGGATAAGCGAGTTTTACCAGGCCGGTGAGGGACGCGTAGACTTTGCCCGCCCATATAAGGGATAAGGATTCACCTTTTCACCTACGCCTTCTTCCTCCTTTGCTTATCCATCTCCGTGCACTCGAGCTCCAGCGCCCAAGCCCGCACATCTCGTCTCAACCTTCCCCAGTCATGTCTGGAGCGGGAGGCAAGTGGATGACCTCCTCCGTTACGGAGGAGCACATCAAAAGACTGCGCAGCACCGGCTACCTGTCCGGTGACATTGCGCACCGGCTGCCCGACGAGGGGCAGCTCATCCCCACCCCCAGGCCCCATGAGAGGGTCGTTTTTCTTCCCCACTTCCTCCACGGACTGGGCTTTCCACTTCACCCCTTTGTCCGGGGGCTCATGTTCTACTACGGCCTGGATTTCCATGATCTGGCGCCGAACTTCATCCTCAACATCTCGGCGTTTATTGTCGTGTGCGAGGCCTTCCTCTGCATCCAGCCCCACTTCGGCTTGTGGCTCAAGACCTTCAATGTCAAGCCGAAGGTAGTGAAGGGCACTCAAGCGGAGTGCGGAGGCGCCATGTTGGGCAAGATGCCCAACGTCCTTTGGTTCAAAGGGGCCTTCGTGGAATCCGTCAAGGGGTGGCAATCGGGGTGGTTCTATATCATCGAGCCGCGCGACCCTACGTGGGCGGCGGCCCCCGAGTTCAGATCTGGTATCCCCACACAGCTCACCTCCTGGAAAGAGAAGGGCTTGCTGTGGGGTAGTTCGGAGGAGCTGACGGGGCTCCAAGCCAGTATCCAGAAGCTGGTGAAGAAGCTCAGGCTGGTTAACGTAGTCCAAGTCATCCTCGTCCGCCGGATTCTCCCATGCCAGGAGCGGGCATTCAATCTGTGGGAATTCAATCCGGAACAGCACTAGGCGCTGAGTGGGCTCTTCGACACGACGTACGAAGGCGCCTGGAGGGTGCTGTTTAAGGGCGCCGAAGCCCCCGCATCCGCGACTGAAGATCGCGGATTTCGCTCGCAGCGCCAAGCCGACGAGGTAAGTGATTCTACCCCTTTACGGGACACTTGCTTTTCATAGTTTGACTCTATGCGGGTTTCAATTTCCCCTTTTCCTTTGACAGGACTGGATGAGGAAGGCGGAGCAGATTATCTGCCCGGCTCCTATGCCAGAAAACCCAGTAGACGCCCATCTAGCGAGGCTGCTGGTTCCGGCACCGCACGTGGTGCCGGAGAAGAAGGCCAAGAAGGAGGCCACGGGTGCTCGAAAGAGTTGCCATTTTCAGGTGTCCGGCGACTCCGGGGCGGACTCCTCCCCTGAAAACGAGGAGGAGAAAGAGGACTCTCTCCCAGAGGAGGGAGAGAGGAACAGGAAGGCTTCCCCAACAGGGGAGGCCGAAGGGTCCAAGAGGGGAAGGACTATTCCCCCGGACAGCTCCGCCAACATCGACGTTGGCGAGGAAGAATGGCCTTCAAGGGCCAGGCCTCCGGCGAGATCGTAAGTATCCGGATTCCTGAATGATTTATAATTTCTTTTTCTGCATCACATAGTGTCATTCTGATGTCGCATGCTGCCTGTAGTCCGGCCAATGATGATCACCCCGCTTCATCGAGCGGGTCGTTGGCTCTGTCGGATGTAGACTCCATCCCGACTACCTCCACCCCTCGCAACACCGAGGACGCCGAGGTGGGATCCCAAGAAGGGACCCATCAGGGGGAGGCTCCGGAGGCGCCACAAGGCGGCCTCCCGGACTTTGCGTCGGACTCCACATCAGAACCCGCAGTGGTTCCGGAGTCCGGCCGGTGGCCCCTTCGCACGAAGGGCAAGACCGTGACACCGGCAGCTTCCGTCCAACCGGAGGCGCTGGACAATTTGTTGGAGGCGCTGCAGAGCGCTTCCATCGAGGGAGAACACCGCACTATTATGAGTGCGGTGATTCAGAAGGTACAGCTTGCCAAGAGCGGGCTGACCGAAGCCTGCAGTAGCCTTCTATCAGGCTTTGAGGTAAGAAGTTAAAAATATGCAATGTAATACCGCATAGACAGTAGCCCCTGATGCTCGGTTCGGTGTTCGGAAAGAAAAGCCGGACTGAGGATCTGAAGAAAAAAAAGATATACGCAGGGTTGCTAAAAAATTATGTCAATATGGGTTGCAGGCTGCGCTGCTGACCTCTGTCGCACTGACTGCGGAGGTCGGTGCTTTGAAGCAGGAGCTCGAGTGGTCCGAGCAAGAGCTCGGCCGCGCCAAGAAGCAGCTCCAGGACAAAGAAGGTGAGTAACACCACTTTGAACTTGTACCTTACAGAAAAGGATTTAGGTTGCAACAAAAAATAACAAGGATAACATGGGTACTGCAGGGGCCACGAACGAGGTGGCGACCCTGAAGGAGGCCGTGTCCGCGGCCGAACGAAATGCGGCCGCGAAACGGGCAGAGCGAGAAAAGTAGGAGGCGCGGGTGGCGGTGGTTCGGCAAGAGCTCCAGGCTCTCATGGAAAAGCATGAGAGTTTGGAGCGTGACTCAAAGACTCGAGAGTCCGAGCTTGCCTCGGCTCTCGAAAGTGCCAAAACTGCCAAGGCCAATGCCCATAAGTCCCTTCAGGAGATTGAGTTGGTGAGGAAGATAGCAGCGGGTAAGGCATTTTTCATGCAAAGCAAGCATGTGAATGTAAATTACGTGTTACTTACCCGAATTCGGAGCTCTCCAGGGGCGTTTGCAGATCTGCCTTGCAGCGTGTTTGATGCCGCCGCATTCTACCGAGCCGAGGAGGGGAGCTCAACGGAGAAGGTCTTCTGGTCTCAGTATGCTGAGGCCGGCCATCCGGTGCCCCCTAGCGACCAGCTGAAGCAGCTGGTCGAGCTCCACAAGGTGGCCGAGCAGGCCATGAAGGGCCTCATAGTCCGGCTGTGGCCTGGAGAGGCCATGCCTGGGAGCTATTTCGGCCTCGTGCGACGGTTGGTGGATGCGTGCCCCTGGGTGGAGGTTATCAAGCGCTCCGCCTATATTGAAGGTGCTCGTCGGGCCCTTGCCCGCGCAAAGGTGCATTAGGGCAAGCTGGATGCGGAGAAGCTAATACTGACGCGCCACCAGCGGGCAAGGAATATCGTACGCCCGAGATGTACTATAAGACTGTCCTGAAGGGTGCCCGCAAGATTGCGGATGAGTGCCCCAGGGATGTAATTATTGAGTAAATTCGCAATGTGTTATCCTGTGTGCTAAAAACTTTGTTCATATGCGCTAAGCAACGCTTGTTAATTTAAAATATTACCTTCTGTCCGGCCGTTTATTAAATCTGAGAGATGGCAAGTCGTCGGCTTCAGCCCCCATGCCACGAGTGCTGGGGTGTTCGGGATAAACTTGAGCACTCTTGTTCCCATTTTTGGGTCCATCTAGGGAGGCGCTCAACACAACGAACAAGGCAACCAGACTTATAGTGCTTGAACACTCTCACTTAGCCATAGAATTCTATAATTTTAAATTTCGGCGAAGCCCCTAGTATTCGGAAGACCGAATTTGGGGCGCTATCCATGCCTTCGTCGGACATTATCCGGTACTTCGCTCGAAGCGGCGTAGGTCTTTAAGGACCCTAAAAGACCTCTCGAACAGCGACCAGTCTCTCGCCTTATCATGACAGTCAGTTTTAGCTTTCTCAACTGAGGCGTTAACCCGGCTCAACCGGGGCGCAATCGCTGTGGTTCTCCCAGTGCTACCTTAGCCGATAGAACGGAACGTAAGGTGCCAAACATGGGAGCCGGGCAAACCCAACTATTGACCCAAGACATGATTCGGAGCCGATTCATATAATGCTATAAGTTCGGGGTGCCGCACTTGTGAAAGTGTTCGGACTTTATCACACCATAATGCGGGGAACATAAGCCCCTGGTGTATTTGGCCGTACCAAAATGTACGGATGCAACATGTCGTAAATGAACATATATATATATAAGGTAATGCAATTATGGGCAAAAAGTGCTGCATTTTATTCGAGAAGATATGCCATGAGTGCGGAATGATACAAATAGTGTGGAAAGCAAGGGATTGGACGAATTAAAGGCGTCTCCCTCCAGGGGTAGGCCGCGGAATGGTGTATTTAACAAATTTAATGCTCGTAATGGAGACCACATGAGTGTTCGTCGCAGCCTTTGTCCCTCCCTAGCTGTTGCATCATGAGTTCGGCAGGTTCGCCGCCGAACAGAGTTCTGTATAAAAAAGAGAGAAATAAAAGATAAAAAGAGCGACACACTTGGGAGCCCCTGGTGTGGTCGAACCGCACTCTGGGTCTGTTGTGGTTGTGCCTCTCCCCCTATGCACATGGTATCTCCAGGGCGTAATTATGTACGCGGAGAGTTTGTCTTACAATTGTGCGAGGGCTGGGGTTGAGGCCGCATTGCTACGCGTGCTCGGAACGTGCCAGGTGGTCTTGGTTGATGTTCCTCCGGGCGCGTTTGGCCGTGTCCGGTCGTTTAACGGCCGGACTCGAAAATTGCCTTAAAAGGTTGCTCTGTACTTCTGCCGCGAGAGCCGCTGTATGTTCCTCCGTTCGGAGGGAGCGTTCCGTGTTTCCATTGACCGTGATGACTCCACGAGGGCCTGGCATCTTGAGCTTAAGGTATGCATAATGCGGCACCGCGTTGAATTTTGTGAACGCGGTTCGTCCGAGCAGAGCATGATAGCCACTGCGGAATGGGACTATGTCGAAGATTAACTCCTCGCTTAGAAAATTATCCGGGGATCCGAAGACCACTTCTAGTGTAACTGAGCCTGTACAACTGGCCTCGACACCTGGTATGACGCCTTTGAAGGTTGTCTTTGTAGGTTTAATCCTTGAAGGGTCTATGCCCATCTTGCGCACTGTATCCTGATAAAGCAGGTTCAGGCTACTGCCGCCGTCCATCACGACTCTCGTGAGGTGAAATCCATCGACGATTGGGTCTAAGACCAATGCGGCGAATCCGCCATGGCGGATACTGGTCGGATGGTCTCTTCGATCGAAAGTGATCGGGCAAGAGGACCATGGGTTGAATTTTGGGGCGACTGGCTCCATCGCGTATACGTCCCTTAGTGCACGCTTCCGCTCCCTCTTAGGTATATGTGTTGCGTATATCACGTTTACCGTCTGAACTTGAGGGGGGAATCCCTTTTGTCCTCTGTTGTTCGGTGGCCGGGTCTCTTCCTCGTCATCGCTGTGTAGCCCCTTGTCATTGTTTTCGGCGATTAATTTGCCTGCCTGCTTGAATACCCAACAATCTCTGTTGGTGTGGTTAGCTGGCTTTTCGGGGGTTCCATGTATTTGACAGGAGCGGTCGAGTATTCGGTCCAAATTGGACGGGCCCGGAGTGGTTCTTTTGAATGGCTTCTTCCGTTGACCGGGCTTGGAGCCTCGGAATCCGGTGTTGACTGCCGTATCCTCATTGCTGTCGCCGTTAATGCAGCGTTTGTTTTTGTTTCGACGCGACCTGCCATTGCGGTCCTTGGTATCCGGACTGCTAGCATTTTTGCTGAGGTTGTTACTACGAGCTAGCCAGCTATCCTCTCCCGCACAGAAGCGGGTCATGAGTGATGTGAGGGCTGCCATGGATTTCGGCTTTTCCTGTCCTAGGTGTCGGGCCAGCCACTCGTCGCGGATGTTATGTTTGAAGGCAGCGAGGGCCTCTGCATCCGGACAGTCGACGATTTGATTTTTCTTTGTTAAGAACCGTGTCCAGAATTGCCTGGCCGATTCGTCTGGCTGCTGGATTATGTGGCTTAGGTCATCTGCGTCCGGTGGTCGCACATACGCGCCCTGGAAGTTGTCGAGGAATGCGGCTTCCAGGTCTTCCCAGCATCCAATTGACTCTGCGGGCAGGCTGTTAAGCCAATGCCGAGATGGTCCTTTAAGCTTGAGCGGGAGATATTTGATGGTGTGAAGATCGTCGCCACGGGCCATATGTATATGGAGGAGATAATCCTCAATCCAAACCGCGGGGTCTGTTGTGCCATCGTAGGATTCGATATTAACGGGTTTAAACCCTTCAGGGATTTGATGATCCATTACTTCGTCAGTGAAGCATAGTGGGTGCATGACGCCTCTGTATTGAGCAATATCGCGACGTAGCTCGAGAGAGCGTTGTCTGCTGTGTTCGGCCCGGCCGGAGTAGTTGTATCTGGCGCGACGGTATTCGTCGTGGGTCTTGGGGCGCCCACGTGATCCACGGATAGATCTAGATTGTCTTGCCTTGTCCTCCAATATATCCCGCAAGTCCGGCACGTTCCCCCGTGGCTTCATGCTTTTTGAGCAATGCCGGGGTACGGTTTTGGTGGAGGGCTTGCACGCCTCTCTGTCGCGGCCACGAGGTGGTCGGTCTGCCGTATTGTGCGCTGGTGATGCAGGTTTGTATGCTTCCTCCTCTAGTCGGGGGAGCAACTTGCGTTTTGGGTAACTTTTGGAGAGGCGTTCGAGTTCATACTCTTCGGCCGCAAGGACCTCGGTCCATCTGTCGGCCAGTAGGTCTTGATCAGCTTGAAGTTGTTGCTGCTTTTTCTTTAGGCTGTTTGCCGTGGCCATTAGCCTGCGTCTGAAATGCTCTTGTTCGACGGGATCCTCGGGCACAACAAATTCATCGTCGTTGAGGCTTGCCTCGTCTCCGGAGGGAGGTAAGTAATTATCATCCTCGACCTCTTCGTCTTCCGCCCTCTCATGAGGGCTTGCTTCTGCCTCCTCCTGCGCTGGATCGTGCTAGAGGGGGTTGTCTTCGGCACTTTCTGGGGTGTTATTATCTCCTGTGCCGGAATCTCCATTCTTGTTGTGGCGGGATTTAGAGCGGCGCCGCTGACGTCGGCGCTTGGGCTGTTTCTTTAAGGAATCGGCCTCCGTTGCTTCTTCGCTGTCCCCATCTTTTGGGATGTCCACCATGTATATGTCGTATGACGAGGTGGTCTTCCAGTGTCCTGTAGGCACTGGTTCTTAATAGTCTCCGGCATCGTCGTCCATACCGTCGATGTCTTCAGAGTCATAGTCGAGTACGTCGGTTAGATCGTCGACGGTGGCTACGAAGTGGGTGGTGGGTGGGCTCTCAATTTCTTCGTCGTCCGCGTCCCAACCATCCTGGCCGTAGTTCGGCCAGGGCTCTCCGGATAGCGAGAGATGCTTCAGCGAATTTAAGATATCGCCGAAGGGTGAGTGCTGAAAGATGTCCGCAGCGGTGAATTCCATGATCGGCGCCCAATCGGATTCGACTGGCAGGGGTGCAGGAGGTTCGGAGTCCGGAAGAGAGTCCGGCACCTCGGAGTCATGAGCTTTATGCGGGACAAGGTAAGTGTTCGGCTCCATCGCCGTAGAAGTTGCAGCTCCCGAGGCGGTGTCCAGCCATCCGTCCTCGATCTGAGCGATCGGCTCCGGACTATGGGTCGGAGCGGATTCGTGTGCGGCCTCCAAGGTGCTGTCCGGCGGCAGAGTTAGGTCGTGCCCATTGTGACAGCACGGCACGCTCGGCTGTGGCTCAGATCCATCGAAGATCAAGTCCCCGCGGATATCGGCCGTGAAGTTTAGGCTTCCAAACCTGACCTGACGGCCAGGGGCGTAGCTTTCGATCTGTTCCAAATGGCCAAGTGAGTTGGCCCGCAGTGCGAAGCTGCCGAATACGAAGATCTGTCCGGGGAGAAAAGTCTCACCCAGGACTGCGTCGTTGTCGATTGAAGAGGCCATCAAGCCTATCGGTGACGACACAAAGGAACTCTCAATGAAAGCACCAATGTCGGTGTCAAAACCGGCGGATCTCGGGTAGGGGGTCCCGAACTGTGCATCTAGGCGGATGGTAACAGGAGACAAGGGACACGATGTTTTACCCAGGTTCGGGCCCTCTTGATGGAGGTAAAACCCTACGTCCTGCTTGATTGATATTGATATTGTGGATGTTTACAAGAGTGGATCTACCACGAGATCAAGGAGGCTAAACCCTAGAAGCTAGCCTATGGTATGATTGTAATGGTTGTTGTTGTCGTCCTACGGACTAGAGCCATCCGGTTTATATAGACACCGGAGAGGGCTAGGGTTACATAGAGTCGGTTACAATGGTAGGAGATCTACGTATCCGTATCGCCAAGCTTGCCTTCCACGCCAAGGAAAGTCCCATCCGGACTCGGGACGAAGTCTTCAATCTTGTATCTTCATAATCTTGGAGTCCGGTCGATGATGATAGTCCGGCCGATGATAGTTCGGCTGATGATGGTAGTCTGGCTATCCGGACACCCCCTAATCCAGGACTCCCTTTGTTACCACTCAAGCAGAACAAGTACTTAAAGCTCAAAGTGATTTGCTCGATGAATTAAATAATAAACATGAGTTTGCTGTTAGAGTGGCTACTATAACTGGTAGAAAGACTCAGGAACCTTTGTATCCTGAAGGCCACCCTAAGATAATTGAGCAAGATTCTCAGAGAAACAATTTAGAGGCACCTAGTTCTTCTAAAAAGAAAAAAAATGATAGGACTTTGCATGCTTCTAGTGAACCTGTTATAGACACACCTGGTAATCCCAATGATATTTCTATTTCTGATGCTAAAACACAATCTGGTGATGAACATGAACCTAGTAATGAATTTTATGATAATGTTCATGTTAATGCTCAACCTAGCAATAATAATGATGTAGAGATTGAACCTGCTGTTGATCTTCATAACCCTCAATCAAAGAATCAACATTATGGTAAGAGAGACTTTGTTGCTAGGAAGCACGTTAAAGAAAGAGAACCATGGGTTCATAAATCCATGCCTTTTCCTCCTAAGCCATCCAAGAAAAAGGATGATGAGGATTTTGAGCGCTTTGCTGAAATGATTAGACCCATGTTCTTATGTATGCACTTAACTGATATGCTTAAAGTAAATCCCTATGCTAAATATATGAAAGATATCATTACAAATAAACGAAAGATACCGGAAGCTGAGATTTCCACCATGCTTGCTAATTACACTTTTAAAGCTGGAATACCTAAGAAACTTGGAGATCCAGGAGTACCAACTATACCATGCTCCATTAAAAGAAACTATGTTAAAACTGATTTATGTGATCTTGGAGCCGGTGTTAGTGTTATGCCTCTCTCTTTATATCATAGACTTGAATTGAATAAGTTGACACCTACTGAAATATCTTTGCAAATGGTCGATAAACCAACTGCTATACCTATCGGTATTTCTGAGGATGTGCCTGTTGTGGTTACAAACGTTATTATCTTAACGGACTTTTTTATTCTTGATATTCTCGGGGATGATAGTATGTCGATTATCCTTGGTAGACCCTTTTTGAATACTGTAGGGGCTGTTATTGATTGCAACAAAGGCAATGTCACTTTTCATATTAATGGTAATGAGCATACGGTACACTTTTCGAGGAAACAACTGAAGTTCATAGCGTCAATTCTATTGGAAAAATTCCAACTATCATTATTGGAGGTTTTGAATTTCCTCTTCCTACTGTCAAGAAAAAATATGATATTCTTATTATAGGGGATATCCATATCCCCATTGAGGTAACCTAGTGTTATTCGAAATTTCTCCGGTTCCATGTTATTCGGAATGAGTTTGTTAACAAGACTTGATCAACCTTGTTAGTGGATTCCTTTTGATGAGCATGAGATGGATGAAATTAGAAGGCACAACCTTCTATAACCTCCTTTTACTTTCTGTTATTTAGATTAAATAAAGTAAAAATAGTATTTTTCTGCCTGTTTTCTGAATTATCCATGCAATAAAAAATTACCCGAAAATAAAAGTTCTCCAAATGCCCTTCCAATTTAGTATGATTTTTATGTAATATTTGAGGATTTTAGGCACTAAGAACACAACAGGAGGGGCAAGCACCTGGCCACGAGGGTCCAGGGCGCGCCCCCTGCCTCGTGGGCCCATGGTGGCCCCCCTCCACTTATTCCTACACCCACACACTCCATCTTCCTCCCAAAAAAATCCCCATCCAGCTCAAGCACGAGTTCTAGCTCGTTTTGCTGCGATTTTCGATCTCCTTGCTCAAAGCTCCATTCACAAAACTGCTTTCGGAGATTGTTCTTTGGTATGTGACTCCTCCAATAGTCCAATTAGTTTTTGTTCTAGTTCTTTATTCATTGCAAATTTTTGCTGCCTAGGTGACCCTATTCTTGAGCTTGCATGACAAATTTATGAGGTCCCAAGTAATTCTAATGCATGATATAGGCTCTAGGCACTTGTGGGAGTAGTTGCTATCAATCTTGTTGAGTTTGATTCACTCTTATTTTGAAGCTACTAAAAATTTCAAAAAAAATTCAGAGGAAGAAATATGTCTAGGAAAATGTACCAAGGTGGTTCTTCAAGAAAGCAAGGACCCACGTGTGCTATGCGTGAGCAAGACGATGAACCACCAAGGGAAGCTGATGTGCGGCCTTGTGAATGGCCTTCAGAAGAGTTTATGGTCAATGCAGGCATCAAGGATTAATTTGATGCATATGTGCGTAATGCTGATCTTGAGGACTTCATGCAAGATAAGTGTCCTCAGTACTACTATTTGACTAATTCATTTGTGAGAAGGTTTAAATTTTCATCTTCGCGTAATTCTCAAAGTGTCATGTTTGATATTTATGATCAATCATATACCATGGACCTAGAAGATTTTACTACTGCTTGCAAACTTCCACAGTGGGGTAGTGTTAATGAACCTGGTAAATCTGAATATAAAGACTTTCTTGCTAGTATCACTGTGGGAGAATCTAGAGATATAGCACAAGCTACCATAGGGAGCATTCATTTTCCCACTATACATTATTTTGCTCTCTTCATTGGTGGATGCATTAACGGTAAGGATGAAGCATGTCACATGTGTGTTCCTGATCTTTGTGTTCTCAAGAGTGATGTATTAGGTAATAAAGATTACAACTTTGGGGCAATCGTTGCACGTAGGTTGCATAATAATGGTTTAGTTGGAGATTTGTTTTGAGGTATCTATGCGACCCGTGTTGCTAATTATCTTGGTATACCTCCACGTGAGGGTGATAGGGAGTTGCCTCCCATTTATTTAGATTATAATGCTATGGTCAGTCATCATTTTCTTGTGAGGAATGAGCAATTCCTCCAGTATCGACTAATTTTTGACAGACGTCGCTCTGTCCATGTTACTCTCCCTGCTCCTGCCCTTTTTGATTACCAGGCAAAAAGAAAATAAATTGTAACCAGGGAGGAGGCAACCGAATATGAGAGGAGAGCGGAGGAAGCTCGCCGGCATGCCGCAGCTTAGGAGGCATTGGCTGCCGCATCTCAGTACGACCCCAGTTACAACTTCGGATATAAGTCAGCCTATCCATGGGCATAGACCAACTTAGGCCTAAAGCCTAAGCTTAGGGGAGTACGTATTTCTCACCGACATTACATTCATGTTCACACACTCATTATTGTTGTCGGTGCTCATACACTTTCATTGTACTACCCATGCTAGTTTAATTTCCTTTTCTAGCTTTCTTCTTGTGTGTTTGATAAACCTTAAGAAAAACTAAAAAAATTAGCTAGCTTACTTTCCATGCTTGTAGTGATAGTTAAAAGAAAACCCAAAAAGATTTCTTGTTCTTCTTTTGCTTGTTGGGAGCTTTCCCGTGTAAATAGTTTTATTTCTTTTCTTTCCTTTGGGGGTCAAGAGGAGAAGACCATAATGAAAATGTTTAGTGGCTCCAATATGCATGATTTTTGATTTAACCAAGAGCCCATATTACCTTGTCTTCTCCCTTGAATTGAATGCTTGCAGATTCCAGCTTAGTCCATTGCACGTGCACTATTATTATTATCCACACCGTTTGGTCGTGCAAGTGAAAGGAAATAATGATGATATATGATGGATTGATTGAGATGAGAGAAGCCGGTATGAACTCGACCTCTCTTGTTTGTGTAAATACGATGAGTTCGTCGTTCCTGATTCAGCCTATTATGAATAAACATGTTTGCAATGACAATTAGAGATTATAGTTGCTTATGCCATGCTTAATTAGCTAGGAGCTTATAATAGTTTACCTAATCTGGCAACATTGCTATTAAAATGGTTGTGATATGGTATGATAGGGTGGTATCCTCCTTTAAATGATTCGAGTGACTTGACTTGGCACATGTTCACGCATGTAGTTGAAATGAAATCAACATAGCCTCCACGATATTTATGTTCATGGTGGATTATATCCTACTCATGCTTGCACTCGGTGTTGATTAATTTTAATGCATGTTCATGACTATTGTCGCTTTCTCAGTTGGTCGCTTCCCAGTATTTTGCTAGCCTTCACCTGTACTAAGTGGGAATACTGCTTGTGCATCCAAACTCCATAAACCCCAAAGTTATTCCATATGAGTCCACCATACCTTCCTATATGCGGTATCTACCTGCCGTTCCAAGTAAATTTGTATGTGCCAAACTCCAAACCTTCAAATGAAATTGTGTTTTGTATGCTCGAGAAACTCATGTATCAACTAGGGTTGTTTGTATCTTCCATGCTAGGTGGGTTATTCTCAAGAGGAGTGGACTCCGCTCCTCATTCACGAGAAAATGGCTGGTAACCGGGATGCCCAGTCCCATGATCCAATGATCAAATCAAATCAAAATAAATGCAAAAGAACTCCCCTAGGATTATTGCTAGTTGGAGGCACCCGTTGTTTCGGGCAAGCCATGGATTGCTGCTTGTTGGTGGTGGGGGAATATAAATGTTACCATTCTGTTTGGGAACCGCCTATAATGTGTGTAGCATGGAAGATATCAAGATCTCATAGTTGTTATGTTGACAGTGAAAGTATACCTCTCAAAATGTTATTTATCTCTCTATTTCAAAATCGAGCTCTGGCACCTCTACAAATCCCTGCTTCCCTTTGTGAAGTGCCTATATATTTACTTTTATGTTGAGTCATCACCTTCTTATTATTAAGCACCTGTTGGAGAGCACCACTATCATTTGCATGCATTACTATTAGTTTATATTGGGTATGACGTGACTGGATCTCTTTTACCATGAATTATAATGTTTAGTCAGTCCTTGGTCTTTAAAGGTGCTCTGCATTTATGTTTTGCGGTCTCAGAAAGGGCTAGCGAGATACCATCTTGTTATATCATATTATGATTGTTTTGAGAAAGTGTTGTCATCCGAGTTTTATTATTATTGCTCACTAGTTGATTATGCCATTGATATGAGTAAACTTGAGACCTAAGTGTTACTGTGAATATGGTTAGTTCATAATCTTTGCTGAAAACTTGAATGCTGGCTTTACATATTTACAACAACAAGAGCAAACAGAGTTTGTAAAAGTTTTTCTTTATCACTTTCAGTTTATCAACTGAATTTCTTGAGGACAAGCAAAGGTTTAAGCTTTGGGGAATTGATACGTCTCTGTCGTATCTACTTTTCCAAACACTTTTGCCCTTGTTTTGGACTCTAACTTGCTTGATTTGAATGGAACTAACCCGGACTGACGCTGTTTTCAGCAGAACTGCCATGGTATTATTTTTGTGCAGAAATAAAAGTTCTCGGAATGTCTTGGAAATCCACGGAGCAACTTTTCAGAATTAATAAAAAAATATTGGAGAAAGAAATAGCGTTAGGGGGCCCACACCCTATCCACGAGGGTGGGGGCGCGCCCCCTCCCCCTGGGCGCGCCCCCTGCCTCGTGGGCCCCCTGGACGTCCACCGACCTCAACTCCAACTCCATATATTTGCTTTCGCGGAGAAAAAATCAGAGAAAAAGATTCATCGCATTTTACGATACGGAGCCGCCGCCAAGCCCTAATCTCTCTCGGGAGGGCTGATCTGGAGTCTGTTCGGGGCTCCAGAGAGGGGGATTCATCGTCGTCGTCATCATCAACCATCCTCCATCACCAATTTCATGATGCTCACCGCCGTGCGTGAGTAATTCCATCGTAGGCTTGCTGGACGGTGATTGGTTGGATGAGATTTACCATGTAATCAAGTTAGTTTTGTTAGGGTTTGATCCCCAGTATCCACTATGTTCTGAGATTGATGTTGCTATGACTTTGCTATTCTTAATGCTTGTCACTAGGGCCCGAGTGCCATGATTTCAGATCTGAACCTATTATGTTTTCATGAATATATGTGAGTTCTTGATCCTATCTTGCAAGTCTATAGTCACCTATTATGTGTTATGATCCGACAACCCCGAAGTGACAATAATCGGGATACTTCTCGATGATGACCGTAGTTTGAGGAGTTCATGTATTCACTAAGTGCTAGTGGTTTTGTCCGGTACTCTATTAAAAGGAGGCCTTAATATCCCTTAGTTTCCACGAGGACCCCGCTGCCACGGGAGGGTAGGACAAAAGATGTCATGCAAGTTCTTTTCCATAAGCACGTATGACACCTCCTCCAGGGCATCTAAGCTGGCATGCCGATCAAGCTCGGCCTCTCTCTCTTCATACATGCACACTCGAGGTGAGTCATGAATAATGTCGCAGGGTAACACAGCCTCTGCACCATACACCACGAAGAAAGGTGAGTAGCCGGTAGTACGATTGGGCATGGTCCGCAGCCCCTAGAGTACGAAGTCGAGCTCCTCGACCCAGTGCTTGTCTGATTCTTTCAAAGACCACACTATTCTGGGCTTAATGCCGCTCATAATAAGACCATTGGCTCATTCGACTTGACCGTTTGTTTGCGGATGATAGACGGAGGCGTAATCGAGCTTAATGCCCAGATTAACACACCAGGTTTTCACCTCATCGGCTATGAAATTGGAGCTATAATCGGTGATGATGCTGTGTGGAACACCATAACGGTGCACAACACCGGATATGAAGTCTATCACTTGTCCGGCTTCGGCCGTTTTAACTGGTTTGGCCTCTATCCACTTAGTGAATTTATCCACCATGACCACAGATATTTTTCTTATGGCTTCCTCCTTTAAGGGGTCCGACCATATCAAGCCCCCAGACTGCGAAAGGCCAAGTGATAGGGATTGTTTATAGAGCGGTGGGTGGCATATGGCTTTGGTTGGCGAAAAGTTGGCATCCGATGCAGCGTTCGACAAGGTCATGTGCATCTGCTCGGGCCGTCAGCCAATAGAAACCTGTACGGAAGGCCCTGCTTACAAGGGCCCAAGCCGCGGCGTGGTGACCACCAAGACCGGCGTGAATTTCAGCCAAGAGTTGCCGCCCCTCTTCTTCGGAGATACATCTTTGAAGTACTCCGGTAGCACTTTTCTTGTAGAGTTCTCTGTCATGAACCTTGTAGGCTTTCGAGCGCCGAATAATGTGGCGCGCCTCATTCTAATCCTCAAGGAGTTCTCGCCTATTAAGGTAGGCCAAGAAGGGTTCGGTCCATGGGGCAATGACTGCCATGATAAGATGGGTCGATGGTGTTATTTCGGTGGCTGGGCCCTCGATGATATCAGTGTGTTAGGAATCTGGGGTTATAGTCGGATCCGAACTGGTGTTGCCGCTCTCCTCTTGCCACACCACGGATGGCTTGAAGAGCCTTTCCAGAAAGATGTTAGGTGGGACGGGGTCACGCTTGGCGCCGATGCGAGCAAAGACATCCACAGCTTGATTACTTTCTCAAGCCACATGATGAAACTCGAGCCCCTCGAACCGAGCCGACATTTTGAGAACGGCATTACGGTAAGCCGCCATTTTCGGATCTTTGGCATCGAAGTATCCATTTATTTGAGATATTGTGAGGTTTGAATCCTAGTGCACTTCTATGAGTTGTATGCCCATGGAGACAGCCATCCGAAGACCATGCAATAAGGCCTCATATTCGGCTACATTTTGGAGTCTGTGTATAATATTTGGAGTACGTACTGAACTGTATCTCCAGTGGGGGATGTTAGGACAACGCCCGCTCCTAAGCCCACTAGCATTTTGGAGCCGTCGAAGTGCATGACCCAGTTGGAATATGTGTCATACTCTTTAGGGAGTTCGGCCTCTGTCCATTCGGCGACGAAGTCGGCCAGTACTTGGCATTTAATGGTCCGGCGCAGTATGTATGTTATGTCAAATGGGAGGAGCTTGATGGCCCACTTGGCAATCCGGCCCGTGGCATCGTGGTTGTTTATTATGCCATTGAGTGGTACTTCAGAGGCCACCATGATTGAGTCCTCTTGAAAGTAGTGTCGTAGCTTCCGGGATGCCATGAAGACCACGTATGCTATTTTTTGGTAATGAGGGTACCGGGATTTGCATGGTGTGAGGACAGTGGATATGTAGTATACCGGCTTCTGATGCGGGAATTTGTGTCCATCCTCCTTTCGTTCGATGACGAGCACCACACTCATGACCTGGTGTGTTGCCGATATGTATAATAACATGGGTTCCACCGACGTTTGGTGCGGCCAGGATTGGGTTGCTCGCTCAAAGAGCCTTTATTTCTTCCAGTCTGGCCGTTGCTGCGTCCTCCACTCGAAGTGGTCGGTGCGTCAGAGAAGGTGATAACGTGGCAATGCCTTTTCTCCTAGCTTGGAGATAAAGCGGCTTAAAGCTGCCACACATCTGGCTAGTTTTTGTACTTGTTTAAGGTCTGTTGGCATAGCCAACTGTGACAAAGCTCGAATTTTAGCTGGGTTCACCTCAATTCCTCTATTGGAAACAATGAAGCCGAGCAGTTTTCCAGCGGGAACACCGAAAGCACACTTTTTTGGATTGAGCTTGATGTCATATGTACGGAGGTTGTCGAACGTGAGATGTGGATCGTCTATTAATGACTCGACGTGCCTAGTTTTCATGACGATGGCATCTACATATGCTTCAACTGTCTTGCTGATCTGTTTCTCCAGGCATGTTTGAATCATGCGTTGGTAGGTGGTGCCGGCGTTTTGAAGTCCGAAGGGAATAGTGTTGAAGCAGAATGGCCCATATGGGGTGATGAATGTTGTTGCGGCTGTGTCGGACTCCTTCATTTTGATTTGATGGTATCCGGAGTATGCGTCGAGGAAACGCAGTGAGTCGTGTCCGTCTGTAGCATCAATAATTTGATCGATGCGAGGGAGAGGAAATGGATCCTTTGGGCAAGCCTTGTTGAGGTCTTTGAAATCGACGCATAGGCGCCAGGACTTATCCTTCTTTGGCACCATCACCAGGTTTGCCAGCCAGTCCGGGTGTTTTATTACTCTGATGAATCCGGCCTCGATTAACTTGGCTAGCTCCTCCCCCATAGCTTGTCGTTTGGGTTCGCAAAAGCGCCGTAGTGTTTGCTTAACCAGTTTCTATCCCTTCAGTATGTTTAGGTTGTGTTCAGACAACCTGCGTGGGATTCCCGGCATATTAGAAGGGTGCCAGGCGAATATGTCCCAGTTCTCGCGCAGGAACACTCTAGCATGGCGTCCACCGTTGGGTCCAGTTGTGCCCCAATGGATGTTGTCTTCCTGGGGTCCGTTGGGTGGACTTGAAATTTGACTATTTCATCTGCTGGTTTAAAGGAGGTGGATTTGGGTCGCTTGTCCAGGATCACGTCGTCCCTATCCACCGTGGAGCATAGTGCGGTTAACTCTTCGGCCGCAAGGGCTTCAGACAATGCCTCGAGGGCCAAGGCTGTGGTTTTGTTTTCGGCGCGGAGTGCTATGTCCGGATCACCGGGAAGAGTGATAACACCTTTGGGCCTGGGCATCTTGAGCTTCATGTACCCGTAATGAGGTATAGCTTGGAAGCGTGTAAATGCATCTCGCCCTAATAAGACGTGATATCCAGTGTTGAAAGGGGCCACTTGGAAGGTTATCTCTTCGAACCGATAATTCTTCGGCGTGCCGAATACCACGTCGAGTGTGATTTTTCCCGCGCATCGCGCCTGCCGACTGGGGATGATTCCTCGGAAGGTCGTGCTACTTTGCTCAATCCGGCTCATGTCTATTTACATTTTGTTGAGGGTTTCCTCGTAAATGAGGTTTAGTCCGCTGCCGCCGTCCATGAGCACTTTGGTAAGCCGAAAGTCGTCCACGATTGGACTAAGGACCAAGGCGGCTGGTGCCCAGACTGTCCTGAATTTTGGTTCATCACCGGCATTGAATGTTATGGCCGTGTCGTTCTAGGGGTTTATTGCTGTGACTTGGCAGACTTTGGCGAGGCCGCAGAGTGCCCTTTTGCGCCAATTGTTTGAGGCGAAAGTCTTGAAGACCGTCAAGACTCTGAGGTCATCGTCTTCCATGGGGTGTTGCTCTGCGTATTTTTGGTGAGGAGATCCTCACCGCTCTTGGCCACTTGCCAGAGTATCCAACATGCTCTAAGGTTGTGGATTGGTATGGTATCCGGTGTTGTGTGTATTTCGCATGGCCTATCGAGCCATCCCTCCAGAATGGTTTCGTGCCCCATAATGGGCTTCGATTTCTTTACTATTGGATCGGGCGACCCATGAGGGTGCATCCTTTTTGCACGGACGAGGAGTTGAGTGGAAACTGGTGGCTCCCAGGGAGCTATATGAGTTTTCGAGGCGCTTTCCATTGCTCATTACTTCTGTACTATGGTTGCCAAATCAGCAAAGTGTAATACGCGATGGTGGTTAATGACATTGAGGATTCCCTCGTCCATGCAATTGTTGTAGAATAGTGAGATCGCGTCTTCGTCGCGGCAATCTTTGATCTTGTTTTTGACAAGGAGGAATCTAGCCCAAAAGTGATGGACCATTTCTTGAGACTGTCGTCGTATGCACATAAGATTGCGTGTATCTGGGTGGGTGGGTGGATTTAAGTCCGAACACTTACCCAATTTGGGATCCGGAGTTTGAGAAACTTCCGAACTTAATAATTCGGGTTCCGGGATATCAACTGATTTTTCAGGCCCGTTGTCCGATTCTAGGTTCGGAGGGCAGGGCGTGTTGTTCTGTGGATGGGTATCCGGCTCTTCAAGCCTGGAAATCCAAACATAGTTCGTCCTCAGTATAGAGGGAGAGTTGTTGTTTTGCTCCTGGATTACCGCTACCTGATGGGTGATCGGTGGAGATTCGATTTCTCTCTGATTGGGTTTAAGCCCAATCCGATCGTAGTCTGTAGCGACTCCCAGGGTGGCGATGCGATCAAGGAGTTCATTTAAAGACGATAACTCCATCGGATCCATCCGATTGGAGTGTTCGGAGTCAACACGGGGCGATTTTTGATGACCTGAGAAGTCATTGTTAGGTCGACGGTCGAACGACGGTCATGGTAAAGCCGCCTAGCCGGAGGGTTTGACCTAGGGCAAGGGCTCCTCTGGAGGTGATACTGTCCTTGACAACATGGCGAGCCATCAATCCTGTCTTGGACGTCACAGCGGAACTCTTAATGAAAGCACCAATGTCGACGTCAAAACCGGCGGATCTCGGGTAGGGGGTCCTGAACTGTGCGTCTAAGGTTGATGGTAACAGGAGACGGGGGACACGATGTTTACCCAGGTTCGGGCCCTCTCTATGGAGGTAATACCCTACTTCCTGTTTGATTGATTTTGATGAATATGAGTGTTACAAGAGTTGATCTACCACAAGATCATAATGGCTAAAACCCTAGAAGTCTAGCCGTTATGATTATGATTGCCTTTATGGACTAAACCCTCCGGTTTATATAGACATCGGAGGGGACTAGGGTTGTACAAAGTCGGTTACAGAGAAAGGAATCTTCATATACGGGCGCCAAGCTTGCCTTCCATGCCATGGAGAGTCCCATTCGGACACAGGTGAGAGTCTTCGGTCTTGTATCTTCACAGCCCATCAGTCCGGCCCATGTCAATAGGCCGGACGCCCGAGGACCCCTTAATCTAGGACTCCCTCACTGACACTCCTCTCTCATCCCCCACCATCAAAGTGAGATAAAAGGCCTCAAACTCGGCCGACCTAGGCTCAGCCGAGCTCCCATCAAAAGGGATCATGCATATGTTACAAAATTCAATAAGTGGTATCTGATGGTTTTCAGCATATAAATCAAAGCTCACTTCAGGAGGATTATTCCTAGGCAGGAAAGTAAAATTTTGAACAAAGATGTTTGTGAGGATTTGGTGCTGGTCACACTCATCTGTAATGAGGTCGGTGAGGCCAACATTAGCAATATATTGCATGAACTCCTCAAAAATTCCAGCCTCTTGTAGGAACTGGGTGTGCGGCCATTCGCACGGCCGTACTTCCGCCAACCTCCGAGGGTGGAGATCACTGTCAGAAGACTCCCCAATAACACCCTTGGAGTTCTTCCTCGAGCCAAACTTCCTGAAGATATTCATGTTCGCATACAATTTTCCGAAAATAAACTTTTTCAGGTGACAAAAATTTGTCAACAACACTTTACAAAATTGATAGCAACTACTCCTAGGGATACATAGAGGCCATAGCAAGCATTCAAACTACTTAGAACACTAAGAATTCAACATGCAAGCTCATCTATAGCAGCACCAAGAGTAGCTAATTATTCAAAGTATAAACCACTAAAACAAAAACTAATTGGACAAATGGTGGAGTCACATACCAAACAACAATCCCCTGAAACCGTTTCGGAAACGAAGCTTCGAGCTAAGAGATCAAAATCCGTGCATTTAAGCTCAAGAACACGAGAGAGAGAGCAGTGGGGATTTTTTTTTCTGGAGGTAAGTGATGATGTGGGCTAAAGAGATAAGTGAGGGGGCCCACGTGGGGACCACAACCCACCAGGGCGCGCCTGGAGGTCCTGGCGTGCCCAGGTGGGTTGTGCCCACCTGGTGCACCTCTCTCTGGTACTATTTGCACCAAAAATTCAGAAATATTCAGAAAAAAATCGTATCAGGTTTTCAGATCATTCTGAGAACTTTTATTTTTGGGTCATTTTTTATTGCACGGGAAATTCGGAAAATAGACAAAACATGGCATTTTATTTTATTTAACTAGTAAAAATAGGAAACAAAAAGTAAGGGACAGAAGGTAGTGCTTACTAAATTCATCAACTTCATACCGCTCAAAAATGATTCATTAATAAGGTTGATCAGGTCTTATTAACAACCACTTTTGATTAGCATGAAACCGAAGAACTTCCGTAAATCACTAAGTTACCTCAATGGGGATATGCATTTCCCCAACAATAAGCATTTCATATTTCTTTTTTACAGTAGGTAGAGGTATTTGAAAACTTCCAATAGTGATTGTCGGAGATTTTTCAATAACATTAATACCATTCACTTGGAATTGTTTCTTCGGAAAGTGTACCGTATGCTCATTACCATTAATATGAAAAGTGATCTTGCTTTTATTGCAATAAATAACAGCCCTTGATGTATTCAAGAAGGGTCTACCAAGGATAATCAACATGTTGTCGTCCTCGGGCATCTCAAGTATAACAAAGTCAGTCAAAATAGTAACATTAGCAACAACGACGGGCACATCCTCACTCATACCGATAGGTACGGCAGTTGATTTATCAGCCATTTGCAAAGATATTTCTGTAGGTGTGAGTTTATTCAAGTCAAGTCTTTTATATAAAGAGAAAGGCATAACACTAACACTAGCTCCTAAATCACACAAAACAGTTTTCACATAATTCTTTTTGATAGAGCAAGGTATAGTTGGTACTCCCGGTTCTCCAAGTTTTTTAGGTACTCCATCCTTAAAAGTATAGTTAGCAAGCATAGTGGAGATTTCAGCTTCCGGTATTTTTCTCTTATTTGTGATGATGTCTTTCATATAATTTGCATAAGGAGGCATTTTAAGGATATCAGTCAAGCGAGTACGCAAAAAGACTGGCCTCAACATTTCAGCAAAGCGTTCAAATTCTTCATCATCTTTCTTTTTAGTTGACTTGGGTGGAAAAGGCGTAGGTTTTTGAACCCACAGTTCTCTTTCTTTACCGTGTTTTCTAGCAACAAAGTATCTTTTATCATATCTTTTATTCTTAGGTTGTGGGTTATCAAGATCAATAGGTGGTTCTATCTCAACATCATTATCTGGTTCCTTATCATTATTTGTTTGAGTGTCTTCATGAACCTCATCATTGTCTTTTTCATTATCACTAGGTGGATGTTCATTACCAGATTGAGTTTCAGCATCAGAGATAGAAGTTTAATTTTCATTATCAGGAGGATTGTCTATTTCAGGTTCCCTAGAAGCATGCAAAGTCCTAGCATTTTTTTTTCTTTTTACTTTTACAAGGACTAGGCGCACTAGTGTTATTTCTTTGCAAATCTTGTTCAATTGTTTTTGGGTGTCCCTCATGATAAAGTGGTTCATGAGTCATTTTACCTCCTCTAGTTGCAACTCTAACAGCAAAGTCATGTATATTACGATTCATTTCATCAAGTACTTCTCTTTGTGATTTAGCAACTTGTGCTAACTGGGTTTGAACCATAGAAGCATGTTTTCCAACACCTCTAACATCATTTGAGATTCTAAATAACAAGTCACTCAAGCGAGCAATCATATCGGAATTATATTTCAATTGTTTGATAACATTTGCATTGAAGTGGTCCTTTTCTAATGAAATTGTCAAACTCATAAAGGCATTGACTAGGATGTTTATTATGAGGATCATCACTATTATTGAATTTCATTAAATATTTTACATCTACCACATTGGGTGGTGGTGGTGCTTCAAGCCCATGTATTTCTTCGATAGGTGGTAAATTTTGAACATCCTCGGCCTTAATACATTTTTCCTTCATAGATTTCTTTGCCTCTTGCATATCTTCAGGACTGAGATATAATATACCCCTCTTCTTCGGAGTGGGTTTAGGCGGTGGTTCAAGAGTAGTCTGATCATCATAATTTTTCAATATGTTATTCAATAATTCTTCAGCTTGAGCAATAGTTTGTTCCCTGAAAACACAACCAGCACAACTATCTAGGAAGTCCCTAGAAGCATCGGTTAGTCCATTATAGAAGATATCAAGTATTTCATTTTTCTTAAGAGGATGATCAGGCAAAGCATTAAGTAATTGGCAAAGCCTCCCGCAAGCTTGTCAGAGACTCTCTTCTTTAGGTTGAACAAATTTAAATGTTTCCTGTAAGGCAGCTGGTTTCTTATGAGCAGGAAAATATTTTTCAGAGAAGTAGTAAATGATATCATGGGGACTACGCACACAACAAGGAGCAAGAGTATTGTACCAAGCTTTAGCATCACCCGTTAATGAGAAAGGAAATAATTTTATAATAAAGTAGTATCGAGTTTTCTCATCATGAGTAAAGAGGGTGGCTATATCATTCAACTTAGTAAGATGTGCCGCAACAGTTTCAATTTCATAACCATGGAAAGGATCAGATTCAACCAAACTGATTAACTCTGGGTCGACAGAGAATTCATAATCCTTATCAGCAATAACAATAGGTAAAGTAGCAAACTCAAGATCACATTTCATTCTAGCATTCAGAGATTTTTCTTTATACTTGTGTAATAATTTCTCTAGACATCTCTATCCTTACAAGCACGAATATCTCTAGTTGCCTCTTCACTGATAACATAGCCTTCTCGTGCCTTAGGCAATTCATATCTAGGAGGGCTTGCTCTAGCAAGTGTTTCAGGAGTTTCAGTTTCAAGCTCATCATCAGATTCAACAACATCATGTTGTAATACTCTAGCAATTTGTTCATCAAGAAATTCAACAAGTGGCACATCATCATTATCAACCATGGTACTAGAATCATCATAAGCCTCAGTCATAGTAGAGGTAGCATCATCAATAACTTGTGACATATCAGAATTAATAGCATGTAGTGGTGTTGCAAGTTTACTCATAACAGAAGGTGAATCTAAAGCAGAACTGGATGGCAGTTCTTTACCTCCCCTCGTCTTTGAGGGAAATATCTTAGCCTTAGCATCCTCAGATTCTTCATAGTGATAGATTGATAATAATCCCAAGTGACTCAACAAATATAGCTATGCTCTCCGGCAACGGCGCCACAAAAAGGTCTTGATAACCCACAAGTAGAGGATCGCAACAGTTTTCGAGGGTAAATATTTAACCCAAATGTATAGATTTGACACAAGGGGAGCCAAAGAATATTTGAAGGTATTAGCAACTGAGTTGTCAATTCAACCACACCTGGAGATTAATTATCTGCAGCAAAGTGATCAGTACCAAAGTAGTTTGATAGTTTTAATAGTAGTGACAGCAGCAATGGTAACGGTAACAGTTATAGCAGTAGCAACAGTAGAAACTTAGCAAGAAAGATATAAGATAAATCCGTAGGCATTGGATTGGTGAGTTGTTGGATGATATTCATCATGTGACATTTATAACCTAGGGCGATATGACACTAGCTCTAGTTCATCGATATAATGTAGGCATGTATTCTGTAAATAGTCGTACATGCTTTATTAAAAGAACTTGCATGACATCTTTTGTCCTACCCTCCCATGGCAGCGGGGTCCATATTGGAAACTAAGGGATATTAAGGCCTCTTTTTAATAGAGAACCGAAACAAAGCATTAACACATAGTGAATACATGAACTCCTCAAACTACGGTCATCACCGAGAGTGAGCCTAGTTATTGTCACTCAGGGGTTGTCGGATCATAACCATAGTAGGTGACTATAATTTGCAAGATCGGATCTAACACATGGATATAATGATGAATTCATAAACGGTTTAGATCTGAAATCATGGCACCCGGGCCTAAAGTGACAAGCATTAAGCATGCAAAGTCATAGCAACATCAATCTAAGAACATAGTGGATACTAGGGATCAAGCCCTAACAAAACTAACTCGATTACATGATGAATCTCGTCCAAATCCTCACCAACCAGCGAGCCTATGAAGGAATTACTCACTCCTTGTGGGGAGCATCATGGAATTGGCGATGGAGATGGGTTGGTGATGACGAAGAACGAAGATCCCCGTCTCCGGAGCCCCAAACGGACTCCAGATCTGCCCTCCCGAGGAAGAACAGGGCTTGGCGGCGGCTCCGTCTCGTGGATCACAATAATTCTTTCTCCCTGATTTTTTTCTAGAAATATGTGATTTTATAGTATCAGGGGGGTCCTCTGCGGGGCCACCAGGTGGGTGCAACACACCTGGGCGCGCCAGGAGAGGGGGGTACGCCCTGGTGGGTTGTGCCCACCCAAGTGCCCCTCTCCTGCAGTTCTTGGCTCTAGAAATTCTTATTATTGATATAAAAAATCCTCACAAAGTTTTGTTCCATTTTAAGAACTTTTATTTCTGCACAAAAACAACACCATGGTAGCTCTGCTGAAAACAGCGTCAGGCCGGGGTTAGTTTCATTCAAATCATGCAAATTATAGTCCAAAACAAGTGGAAAAGCATGAGAAAAAGTCGATACATTGGAGATGTATCACTCTGTTGGAAAGAGCCGAGGAAGCGGAGACTACCCTTAAGCCAGTGGCTGGCGAGCTTTCTAGCTTAAAGCATCAAATTAACATCATGACAACCGCGGTCTTTGGTAAATGATACTGTACTTCAATCTTACTGTAGCAATTTATATCAATCATGACCCGGTTTACCAATACTTTTTCATTGATGCAGGCCCGAGAAGCTCTAGCCTTGGTCAAGATATGTGCGTCAAACTCAAAGCCACATATACTATGGGGTAGCAGTTGTACACTGGCGGTCAACGAGCCATCTGTTCCGCCTTACACAAAAAGTCACCGCCTTCTCTCATCAAGGAAGTGTTGGAGAGGCTATCTGTGCTGCCGCAGAGAATCGAAGAGTTGAAGCGATCAGCCTCCAGGGCCGGTTCCATCACTGCATTAACCAGGGCAAAGGTGTGGCAAGCAGATCTTGATCTAGAAGATTTGGCCAATGGCTTCCCAAGCATAAAAAATACGTGTCTCCCTTCAGCGCTGCTGACTTTGCTGAAATGGCAAGGGAAATGTGCCCATTAGCAAGTAAACTGGCTGAAGACACGGACCTGTCCCAGTATCAGGCAGTTTATGACGCTGAAAACAGGAAGGTGAAAGCGCCGGTTCATGAAGCCCGGGTCCCTATTTCGCCAATTCATAAGCACACCTTTGCCTCTGATATTGATCCATCAACACTTATAGATGACGAAGTTGTGTTCAAAGCTTTGACTAGGATCAATTGGGACACATCTGACTTCCAGTCAACGGGTGAAGAAGAAGAAGATGAACCGGTGCAAGATGACCCAGAAGCCACGACCTGCCAAGACCAGGAGTCTAGATCCATGAACCGGTTTATCAGTCATAGCTTTTGGATGTCGTCCGTCTCAAAACACTTTATTCTTTTGTGGCCACATGATGCCTTGTAATAGGCTAGTTGAAAAACAATGATCTGCCACACCATCGTGCGTGTTTATTTGGATAACTCTTATGAGCCCTTCGATCTTATTTGAAGATCCACTGTTTATGCTCATAATCATTGTCAACCTTGCTGAGCATGTTGTCCTAAGCCCTTCATACAAACAGAGAACAAGTGCCCGATACATCTCCATCGTATCTACTTTTACGAACACTTTTGCCCTTGTTTTGGACTCTAACTTGCATGATTTGAATGGAACTAACCCGGACTAACGCTGTTTTTGGCAAAATTGCCATGGTGTTATTTTTGTGCAGAAATAAAAGTTCTCGGAATGACCTGAAACTTCACGGAGAATATTTTTGGAATTAATAAAAAATACTGGTGAAAGAATCAAGACCAAGGGGCCCACACCTTATCCACAAGGGTGGGGCGCGCCCCCCTGTCTCGTGGGCCCCCTGAGGCTCCACCGATCTCAACTCCAACTCCATATATTCACGTTCGGGGAGAAAAAAATCAGAGAGAAGGATTCATCGCGTTCTATGATATGGAGCCGCCGCCAAGCCCTAATCACTCTCGGGAGGGCTGGTCTGGAGTCCGTTCGAGGCTCCGGAGAGAGGAATCCATCGCCGTCGCCATCATCAACCATCCTTCATCACCAATTTCACAATGCTCACTGTCGTGCGTGAGTAATTCCATCGTAGTCTTGCTGGATGGTGATGGGTTGGATGAGATTTATCATGTAATCGAGTTAGTTTTGTTAGGGTTTGATCCCTAGTATCCACTATGTTCTGAGATTGATGTTGCGATGACTTTGCTATGCTTAATGCTTGTCACTAGGGCCCGAGTGCCATGATTTCATATCTGAACCTATTATGTTTTCATGAATATATGTGAGTTCTTGATCCTATCTTGCAACTCTATAGTCACCTATTATGTGTTATGATCCATTAACCCCGAAGTGACACTAATCAGGATACTTACCGGTGATGACCGTAGTTTGAGGAGTTCATATACTCACTAAGTGTTAATGCTTTGGTCTGGCACTCTATTAAAAGGAGGCCTTAATATCCCTTAGTTTCCAGTAGGACCCCTTTGCCACGGGAGGTTGGACAAAAGATGTCATTGATGAACTGGAGCTAGTTCTTTGTCACCCTATGTTATAACTATTGCATGAGGAACCGCATACGACATAATTATCCATCACAGATCCAATGCCTACGAGCTTTTCACATCTTGATCTTCGCTTAGTTACTTTTCCGTTGCCACTTTTACAATTACTACTAAACTACTACTGTTAGTTTTGCCACCGTTACTGTTACTTCCATACAACTTTGCTACTGAATACTTTGTTGCAGATACTAAGTTTTCCAGGTGTGGTTGAATTGACAACTCAACTGCTAATACTTGAGATATTCTTTGGCTCCCCTTGTGTCGAATCAATAAATTTGGGTTGAATACTCTACCCTCGAAAACTGTTGCGATCCCCTATACTTGTGGGCTATCAAGACTATTTTCTGGCGACGTTACCTAGGAGCATAGCTCTATTCTTTTAGTCACTTGGGATTTATATTTGCTGATCACTATGAGGAACTTGAAAGACGAGAAAACTAAGATTTATCCCTCAACTACAAGGGGAGGTAAGGAACTGCTATCTAGCTCTGCACTTGATTCTCCGTCTGTTTTGAGTAAACTTGCGACACCTAAACCTCCTTCTGCTATTAATTCTGATATATCGCATGTTATTGATGATGCCACTTCTGCTATGCGTGAAGCTTATGATGAAACTACTTCTATGCTTGATAATACTATGTCATTAGGTGAATTTCTTGATGAACAACTTGCTAGGGCTAGAGAGAATGAAATTATTGAAACTGATAATACTGATGAAAGTGATGATGAAGATTCTCCCCCTAGATATGAATTGCATGTTGTGCCTGAGGGTTATGCTATGGATGAAGAAACTACTAGAGATTTTTTGCTTGCAATGATAGATCTGATCTTAAGAAATTATTAGCTAAGCTGAAAGAAAATTCTTTGAATGCTAGAATGAAATATGAGCCTGCTTTTGCTACTTCACCTATCTATATTACTAATAAGGATTATGATTTCTCTGTCGATCATGAGATAATTACTTTGGTTGAATCTGATCCTTTTTATGGCTATGAATCTGAAACTGTTGTGGCACATCTTACTAAATTGAATGATATAGCCACCCTATTCACTCACGAGGAAAAAAATTGTTACTACTATATCCTTAAGCTATTTCCATTCTCACGAAAGGGTGATGCTAAAACATGGTTTAATTCTCTTGATCCTAGTTGTGTGCGTAGTCCCCAGGATATGATTTATTACTTCTCTGCTAAATATTTCCCCGCTCATAAGAAACAAGCTGCCTTAAGGGAAATATATAATTTTGTGCAAATTTAAGAAGAGAGTCTCCCACAAGCTTGGGGGAGGCTTCTCCAATTACTTAATGCTTTGCCTGATCATCCTCTCAAGAAAAAACAAATACTTGATATCTTTTATAATGGACTAACCGATGCTTCCAAAGACCACCTGGATAGTTGTGCTGGTTGTGTTTTCAGGGAAAGAATTGTTGATCAAGCGAATTGTTGACTAATGAAAACAATTGGACACTTCCTGAACCAACTCCTAAGCCAACTCCGAAGAAAACGGGTATTCTATTCCTCGGTCCTGAAGATATGCAAGAGTCAAAGAAATCTATGAAAGAAAAGGGTATTAAAGCTGAAAATGTTAAGAATTTACCACCTATAGAAGAAATACATGGTCTTGATAACCCGACACGGGTAGTAAAAGTAAATTCTCTCCATAGATTTGATGAAGGTGATATTCCTCGTTATAAGTCTGCTAGTCAATGCTTGGATGAGTTTGATAATTTTATTGTTAAACAAGAAAACTTCAAAGCTTATGTTGGTAGACAATTGAAATGCAATGCTTATATGATTGAACACTTGAGTGATTATATGTCTAGAGTTAAAGGTGAACTTAAACTTATTAGTAAACATGCTTCCATGGTTACCACTCAAGCAGAACAAGTGCTTAAAGCACAAAATGATTTTCTCAATGAATTAAATAATAAGAAAAAAGATAATGTTGTTAGAGTTGTGACTAGAGGTGGTAGAATGACTCAAGAACCTTTGTATCCTGAGGGCCACCCTAAGAGAATTGAGCAATATTCTCAGAGAAATAATGTTGATGCACCTAGTCCTTCTAAAAAGAAGAAGAAGAAAAATGATAGGACTTTGCATGCTTCTAGTGAACCTGTTGTTGACACACCTGAGAATCCCAATGATATTTCTATTTCTGATGCTGAAACACAATCTGGTAATGAACATTAACCCAGTGATGATGTTAATGATGATGTTCATGTTGATGCTCAACCTAGCAATAATAATGATGTACATGTTGAACCTGCTATTGATCTTGATAATCCATAATCAAATAATCAACGTTATGATAAGAGAGACTTCGTTGCTAGGAAGCACGGTAAAGAAAGAGAACCATGGGTTCAGAAACCCATGCCTTTTCCTCCTAAACCATTCAAGAAAAAGGATTATGAGAATTTTGAGCGCTTTGCTGAAATGATTAGACCTATCTTTTTGCATATGCGTTTGACTGATATGCTTAAAATGAATCCTTATGCTAAGTACATGAAAGATATTGTTACTAATAAAAGAAAGATACCGGAAGCTGAAATTTCCACCATGCTTGCTAATTATACTTCTAAGGGTGGGATACCAAAGAAACTAGGAGATTCAGGAGTACCAACTATACCATGCTCCATTAAAAGAAACTATGTTAAAACTGCTTTATGTGATCTTGGAGCCGGTGTTAGTGTTATGCC
The DNA here is from genome assembly GCF_002162155.2 of Triticum dicoccoides. Taxonomy (NCBI): domain Eukaryota; kingdom Viridiplantae; phylum Streptophyta; class Magnoliopsida; order Poales; family Poaceae; genus Triticum; species Triticum dicoccoides. Next base: position 724,689,333 of record NC_041385.1, read on the forward strand.
TCTCTATTTATATTGTAGACTTGATTTGAATAAGTTGACACCTACTGAAATATATTTGCAAATGGCCGATAAATCAACTGATATACCTGTCGGTATTTGTGAGGATGTGCCTGTTGTGGTTGCAAATGTTACTATTTTAACGGACTTTGTTATTCTTGATATTCCCGAGGACGATAGTGTCACGCCCAATATGTGATACTATCCTAAAGAGACTCGAAGGTCGCACCAAGGATAGAACTGCATATTGAAACGCTTTTGCAAGGTGGATATCATTACATCAACATTACATAATAGATAGGAATACATACAAGAGGCATAGAATGCCACACGAATACAACATCACAATACATCAGAGCATCATCCGACTACGGATGAAACACAACCAGAAACTCAAACGACATCCACCCTGCTAGCCCAAGCTGCCGACCTGGAACCTATCCCCTGATCGAAGAAGAAGCAGAAGAAGAACTCCAAAACAAGCAAACATCGCTCTCGCGTCATGATCATCGCGAAACCTGTACCTGCAACGGTTGTTGTAGTAATCTGTGAGCCACGAGGACTCAGCAATCCCATTACCATGGGTATCAAGACTAGCAAAGCTTAATGGGAAAGGAAGGGGTAAAGTGGTGAGGTTGCAGCAGCGACTAAGCATATATGGTGGCTAACATACGCAAATAAGAGCGAGAAGAGAGCAAGCGGAACGGTCGTGAAGCTAGCAATGATCAAGAAGTGATCCTGAACTCCTACTTACGTCAAACATAATCCAAAACCGTGTTCACTTCCCGGACTCCGCCGAAAAGAGACCATCACGGCTACACACGCGGTTGATGCGTTTTAATTCGGATCTGGTGTCAAGTTATCTACAACCGGACATTAACAAATTCCCATCTGCCACATAACCACGGGAACGACTTTCGAAAGTTTATACCCTGCAGGGGTGTCCCAACTTAGCCCATGATAAGCTCTCGCGATCAACGAAGGATATACCTTCTCCCAGGAATACCCGATCAGACTCGGAATCCCGGTTTACAAGACATTTCGACAATGGTAAAACAAGACCAGCAAAGCCGCCCGGATGTGCCGACAAATCCCAATAGGAGCTGCACATATCTCGTTCTCAGGGCACACCGGATGAGCAAGATGACGGGTTGGCATAGACCCTGGTTGCCCAGGGGGCGCCGGACATCGCTTGGTTTGGACCAACACTTAGACAAGCATTGGCCCGGGGGGGCTAAAATAAAGATGACCCTCGGGCTCCGGAAAACCAAGGGAAAAAGGGCTAGGTGAGGCAAATGGTAAAACCAAGGTTGGGCCTTGCTGGAGGAGTTTTATTCAAAGCGAACTGTCAAGGGGGTCCCATAAATCACCCAACCGCGTAAGGAACGCAAAATCCGGGAACATAACACCGGTATGATGGAAACTAGGGCGGCAAGAGTGGAACAAAACACCAGGCATAAGGCGGAGTCTTCCACCCTTTACCAAGTATATAGATGCATTAATAATATAAGAGATATTGTGATATCCCAACATAATCCTGTCCACCATGGAGCAATCTTCAACTTCACTTGCAACTAACAACGCTATAAGAGGGGCTGAGCAAAGCGGTAACATATCCAAGCAATGGTTTGCTAGGAAGGGTGTCAAAGGTTAGAGGTTCATGGCAATTTGGGAGGCCTGATGAGCAAAAGATAGGTAACACAGCATAGCGATAGAACGAAGCAACTAGCATAGCAATGATAGAAGTGAGATCCAGGGTAGCGGTCATCTTGCCTGAAATCCCGCAAGGAAGAAGAACGAGTCCATGAAGAAGACGAACAGGAGTAGTTGAACGAATCCTCCCAATCGCAACATTACCGGAACTAAGAAGCAACACCGGAAAGAAACAAACAACATGGTAAATGCACAAGCATAAACATGGCATGATGCACAAACAAGTATGATGCATGTCCGGTTTAATGAGGCATGGCATGGAAAAACACCACATTGACATGTTTAGTTTAATCTCGTTTAAGCTACCAAACAATATTAAATGTTGTTAAACATGGCAAGAGGTGAAGCAAGAGAAAACTACCTATCTAGGCAAGTTTAAATGAGGCCGGAAGTTACAAACAACAATTCCGGAAAATCCCCATGTGCATAATTTGAGTTTGGTATTGTTCTGCCTATTACATAGTTTTAGAGTTGTTAAACATGCAAAGTAAGTGCACCAAGTTAAACTAGGCATTTTTCCACCCCATTTACATATAAAGTTTATTAAATTTGGAGCTACGGTTATTTAGTTATGAAATAAATCATTTAAACATGGCAATTTGAGCAAATTTAGACAAACAACATTTTAAACATTTTAAACATGGATGAAAGTGGCATATTGTGAAACTAGACAAAATTCTAAGCACTTTACACGTATAAATTATTTTAATCCGATGCACGGTTTGTGAGATATTAAATGCATGAACATGAGGGTCTTTTCTGTAAAATAGCAAACTCTTGATAAAAGACAAATTCGCATAACTGGAAAAAAAACATGAACGGGCCGAATCTGGTGCACTGCGGGGCTGAACAGGAGGGGCTGTGGGGAGCTCACCCATGGGCCAAGCCCAATGGTGGAGCTGGGCAGACCGGTTGCTGGGCCGGCTCGGCAGCGGAGCTGGGCGCGACCCACGCGCTGGAGCTGGTCAATGCGCATGCGAGCGGTCGAGCGAGGAACGGGTCGAGGTGCTCGTCCTCTGCTTGATAGTGAGCAGAGCAGCGGCAGAGACTTGGCAAAAGGCGCGACGACGGGGCGCGGCTGAGGCAAGGCGGCGCGGAGGAGGTCTGGGGATGGGTGGTCCATGGCGGAGGCAGTGAGATCCGGCGGTCACCGGCCAGATCTGACGCGAAATGGCAGCGGTGGTGGACTCGGGGTAGAGCACGGGCGTCCATGGCGTCGGCCCCTGTGAAGAGGAAACTAGAGAGATGAGAGAATCTGAGAGAGAGCATTGCTGGGGAGCAAGAGGGAAACAGAGGGGAGGATGGAGAGGAAGGGCACAGTCCTGCTGGTCCGATGCTGCTCCAGTCCGACGGAGCTTGACGGCAGCGATGCGTAAACAGAGGTCTCCGGCACGGGAGGCTAGCAAGGGAGGGGAGCAACGGCCTGGTGGCACTCCGGCGAGCCGAGGAGGTCCGGCGGTCGAGAGGCGCGGGAGGATAGCGAGGAGCTCGGACACGGACGTCGAGGAAGGAGCTCTGGTGTGGCGGCGCAGCCCAATGGCGACGGGGACGGCAGGAGGTGGCCGGATCTGGACGCAGCGGCTCGAGGTGGCTGTCCGGGTCGCGGAAGCGCGGTTGGAGGAGGCAGAGGCGAGGAGGCGCACGGGACTCGGGCAGGACGATCTCGGCAGCTGCAGGAGATGGACAGCGGCGTCAGAGTTCCTGGTCAGGGACGGGCGGCCATGGTTGCTTCCTGTCCAGTAAGGAGAGAGGGAGAGGAGTCCGAGATGAGGAGCAAGGGAAAGGAGAGGCGCACGACGGGGGCTCGCCTGGGGTTGCTACTGCGGTGGCGCTCAACGGCGGCGTGCTGGAGAGGAGCTCCGACGAGGGGCAACGGGCGTCGAGAGAGACGAGGACGAGCGTTCCTGCTTGGGACGACGAGGAAGATGGTTGCGGGCGATGGGGGGTGCCATGCTGCTGGATCGAGGCGAGGCTGGATAGGTGGATCGAGGGGAGGAGGCTGGTTGCGAGGGGATTTGGGCAGGTGATGGCTGCAGCGATCTGGTTGGGTGGAGATAGATCGGGATGGATCCCTAGGTGGAAGAGGACTGGCGGCGGCGACTGGGAGGATGGGACAAGGCTCCTAGTTTTGAGGGTTTGGTCTAAAAATGGACAAGGGAGTCTATATATATAAGGAAGAGGGGGGGATTGGATCATCTGATCGAAATCAGACGGTCGAGATAAATAGGTACGAAGTCCAAATAATAAAACGGAGATGTTTCAAAGATGATTGGAGATGATCCGGACCCGTTGGCCATGACCGCGCGGGTCGGGTTCGGAAGAGGTTTCGGACGCGCGCGAGGGGTTTGCGGGTTGTGCAGAGAGGGTAGGAAGCCGGGTAAGAGGGAAACAAAACCTGGTTGGACTCGGATCGGTTAACAAAATCAAGGGGGATGCGGCAACTACGAGCGAATGCAAGTTTTAAAAACAATGACAGCAACGAGTGCCGATGCAATGCAAATGATGATGTGAGATGAGATGCATGACATGAACAAAACGCAAAACAAAAGACAAAAACCCAACCACGAAGGAAATAATATATCGCATCTCCGGAAAAGGCAAGAGTTGCAGTTACGAAAATGGAAAGTTGTATCCGGGGCGTTACAGATAGTATGTCAATTATCCTTGGTAGACCCTTTTTGAATACTGCAGGGGCTGTTATTGATTGCAACAAAGGCAATGTCACTTTTCATGTTAATGGTAATGAGCATACGGTACAGTTTTCGAGGAAACAACCTCAAGTCCACAGTATCAATTGTATTGGAAAATTTTCAATGATTACTATTGGAGGTTTTGAATTTCCTCTTCCTACTGTCAAGAAGAAATATGATATTCTTATTGTTGGGGACATGCATATCCTCGTTGAGGTAACTTAGTGCTATTCAAAGATTCTTCGGTTTCATGCGATTCAGAATGAGTTTGTTAACAAGACTTGATCAACCTTGTTAGTGGATTCCTTTTGATGAGCATGAGATGGATGAAGTTAGAAACAACAACTCTCTGTACCCTCCTTTTACTTTCTGTTATTTATATTAAATAAAGCAAAAATAGTATTTTTCTGTCTGTTTTCTAATTTATCCTTGCAATAAAAATCCCCCGGTAATAAAAATTCTCCAAATGTCCCGAAAATGAAATATGATTTTTCTGTAGAATATTTAAGAATATTTGGCACTAAGAACACATCAGGGGGTCACACCACCTAGCCACGAGGGTCCAAGGAGCGCCCTCCCCCCTAGGTGCGCCCCCCTGCCTTGTGGGCCCCACGTGGGCCCCCTCCACTTATTCCTGCACCCACTCACTTTGTCTTCCTCGAGAAAAAATCATCACACAGCTCAAACTCGTGTTCTAGCTTGTTTTGCTGTGATTTTCAATCTCCTTGCTCAAAGCTTCTTTCATGAAACTGTTTTGGGGGATTGTTCTTTGGTATGTGACTCCTCCAATGGTCCAATTAGTTTTTGTTCTAGTGCTTTATTCATTGCAAATTTTTGCTGCTAGGGTGATCCTGTTCTTGAGCTTGCATGTAAAATTTATAGGATCCCATGTAGTTCTAATGCATGATGTAGGTTCTAGGCACTTATGGGAGGAATTGTTATCAATTTTGTTGAGTTCGGTTCACTTTTATTTTTGAGTCACTAAAAATTTCAGAAATTTTTAGAGGAAGAAAATGTTGAAAAGATTGCTGAGAGGCTCTTCGAGCTGAAGCTCGAAGGATAAACAAAATGAGGAGAATAAAAAGCCCAAATACAATTTGCCTCGCACTGCGGAGGTTCGGCCATGCGAATGGCCTTGCGAACAATTCTTGAGAGCCGCCGGAATTTATGATGATTTTTATTACTTGGCTGAGAATGCGGGCCTCACCGACTTGCTCCATGACCAGCGCCAACAGTATCTCCTACTCACTAATATTTTCGTGCAAAATTTTTACTTTCATGCTAGGAAATCACCACCTTTAGTGGAGTTTCATTTATATGATGAGGTTAAGGAGATGTCACTATATGATTTTTGTCGGGTCTGCAAGATACCCTTTGAGGGCAGCATAGAGGAACCACACCATAATGATGTGGAGGGGTTTATTAATGAAATTGCTGTAGGGGAAACAAGAAAAGTTTCAGGTGCAAGAATTACTAGCATACATTTTCCTGTTCTATGTTATTTCGCAATATTTGCTAGTAGATGTTTAATTGGTCGCGGGAACAGTGGAAATCTTAGTGCCCCTGATATTGTTATTTTGCGCCATGCTTTGTTACGTGATAGAACTTTCAGTTTAGGTGCTGTTATTGCTAAGCGATTAAGTCTGAACCGTACAAAGAGCCCCATCTTCGGTGGTATCTTTGCTTCGCGCCTTGCTGCACACTTTAACATACCTATTAGGCATTATGAGAAAGAAGAAAAGTTATTGCCCTCTATTTTTCTAAATTATAAGAGTATGGTAGCACATGATTTTATTGTTGAAAATAGGAAGAAACTACTTAAGTATAATTTGATATTTGATAAAAATTATTGTGAGATTATTACCTTGCCTACGCCCTCTTTTTTAACATATTTTCAGGCCCGTACCTCATCTTGCCGGAGGCCGTTTATGCATACTGCAGCCTGACACCAGCTCCAGAGCCTGAGCCGGAACCACCACTTGACCCTTATCGACAGTCCGTTTATTAGTGGGATCCGGAGGAGATCGCCAACCAGTGGCACCCAGATGACACTCCTCCGCACACCGGAGAAGGAAGCTTTGATCCGTGGGATTAGACTAACTTAGGCCAAAAGCCTAAGCTTCGGGGAGTACGTATTTCTCACTGACATTACATTCATGTTCACACACTCATTTTACTTGTCGGTGTTCATACTTTTTCATTGTACTATCCATGCTAGTTTATTTTATTTTCTAAGCCTTCTTCTTGTGTGTTTGAAAAACCTTAAGAAAAAAAATAGCTAGTCTACTTTCCATGCTTGTAGTAGTAATTAAAAGAAAAGCCAAAAGGTTTTTTTCGTTCTTCTTTTGCTTGTTGGGAGCTTTCCCGTGTAAATAGTTTTATTTCTTTTCTTTTCTTTGGGGGTCGAGAGGAGAAGACCATGATGAAAATGTTGAGTGGCTCTCATTTGCATTATTATTGATTTAACCAAGAGCCCATATTACCTTGTCTTCTCCTTTGAATTGAATGCTTGCAGATTCCAGCTTAGTCCAATGCACGTGCACTATTACCGTTCGGTCGTGCAAGTCAAAGGCAATAATGACGATATATGATGGACTGATTGAGATGAGAGAAGCTGGTATGAACTCGACCTATCTTGTTTTTGTAAATATGATTAGTTCATCGTTCCTGATTCAGGCTATTATGAATGAAACATGTTTGCAATGAAAATTAGAGATTATAGTTGCTCATGTCATGCTTAATTAGCTAGGAGTTTATAATGGTTTACCTTGCGTGCCAACATGCTATTAAAATGGTTGTGATATGGTATGATAGGGTGGTATCCTCCTTTGAACGATTCGAGTGGCTTGACTTGGCACATGTTCACGCATGTAGTTGAAACAAAATCAACATAGCCTCCATGATATTTATGTTCATGATGATTTATATCCTACTCATGCTTGTACTCGGTGTTGATTAATTTTAATGCATGTCCATGACTATTGTCGCTCTCTAGTTGGTCGCTTCCCAGTCTCTTTCTAGCCTCCACTTGTACTAAGCGGGAATACTTCTTGTGCATCCACTTCCATAAACCCAAAAGTTATTCCATATGAGTCCACCATACCTTCCTATATGCGGTATTTACCTGCCGTTCCAAGTAAATTTGTATGTGCCAAACTCTAAGCCTTCAAATGAAATTCTGTTTTGTATGCTCGAACAGCTCATGTATCAACTAGGGTTGTCTATATCTTCCATGCTAGGTGGGTTATTCTCATGAGGAGTGGACTCCGCTTCTCACTCACGGGAAAATGACCGGTAACCGGGAGCGCCCAGTCCCATGCTCAAACAAAAATAATTGCAAACAAAACTCCCCTAGGATTGTTGTTAGTTGGAGGCACCCGTTGTCTCGGGCAAGCCATGGATTGATGCTTGTTGGTGGTGGGTTAGTATAAACTTTACCATTCTGTTTGGGAACCGCCTATAATGTGTGTAGCATGGAAGATATCAGGATCTCTTGGTTGTTATGTTGACAATGAAAGTATGCCACCCAAAATATTATTTATCTCTGTTTCAAAACTCGAGCTCTAGAACCTCTACAAATCCCTGCTTCCCTCTGCGAAGGGCCTATCTATTTACTTTTATGTTGAGTCATCATCCTCTTATTAAAAAGCACCGCTGTCATTTGCATCCATTACTATTAATTTATGTTGAGTATGACTATGATTGGATCTCTTTTACCATGAATTACAATGTCTAGTCAGTCCTTGATCTTTAGAGGTGCTCTGCATTTATGTTTTGCGGTCTCAGAAAGGGCTAGCAAGATACCATCTTGTTATATCATATTATGATTATTTTAAGAAAGTGTTGTCTTCTGAGATTTATTATTATTGTTCGCTAGTTGATTATGCCATTGATATGAGTAAACATGAGACCTGAATGTTATGGTGAATGTGGTTAGTTCATAATCTTTGCTGAAAACTTGAATGCTGGCTTTACATATTTGCAGCAACAAGAGCAAACAGAGTTTGTAAAAAAAATTCTTTATCATTTCAGTTTGTCAACTGAATTGCCTGAGGACAAGCAAAGGTTTAAGCTTGGGGGAGTTGATACGTCTCCATCGTATCTACTTTTCCAAACACTTTTGCCCTTGTTTTGGACTCTAACTTGCATGATTTGAATGGAACTAACCCGGACTGACGCTATTTTCAGAAGAATTGCCATGGTGTTATTTTTGTGCAGAAATAAAAGTTCTCAGAATGACCTGAAACTTCACGGAGAATATTTTTGGAATTAATAAAAATTACTGGCGAAAGAATCAAGACCAAGGGGCCCACACCCTATCCACGAGGGTGGGGGGCACGCATGCCCCCATGGGTGTGCCCCCTGTCTCTGGGCCCCCTGAGGCTCCACCGACCTCAACTCCAACTCCATATATTCACGTTCGGGGATAACCAAATCAGAGAGAAGGATTCATCGCGTTTTATGATATGGAGCTACCGCCAAGCCCTAATCTCTCTCGGGAGGGCCGATCTGGAGTCCGTTCAGGGCTCCGGAGAGGGGAATCCGTCGCCGTCGTCATCATCGACCATCCTCCATCACCAATTTCATGATGCTCACTACCGTGCATGAGTAATTCCATCATAGGCTTGCTGGACGGTTATGGGTTGGATGAGATTTATCATGTAATTGAGTTAGTTTCGTTAGGGTTTGATCCCTAGTATCCACTATGTTCTGAGATTGAAGTTGTTATGACTTTGCTATGCTTAATGCTTGTCACTATGGCCCGAGTGCCATGATTTCAGATCTGAACCTATTATGTTTTCATGAATTTATGTGAGTTCTTGATCCTATCTTGCAAGTCTATAGTCACCTATTATGTGTTATGGTCCGTTAACCCCGAAGTGACAATAATCGGGATACTTACCGGTGATGACCGTAGTTTGAGGAGTTCATGTATTCACTAAGGGTTAATGCTTTGGTCTGGTACTCTATTAAAAGGAGGCCTTAATATCCCTTAGTTTCCAATAGGACCCCGCTGCCACAGGAGGTTAGGACAAAATATGTCATTCAAGTTCTTTTCCATAAGCATGTATGACTATATTCGGAATACATGCCTACGTTACATTGATTAACTGGAGCTAGTTCTGTGTCACCTTATGTTATAACTGTTGCATGAGGAATCGCATCCGACATAATTATCCATCACTGATCCAATGCCTACGAGCTTTTCACATGTTGATCTTCGCTTAGTTACTTTTCCGTTGCCACTGTTAAAATTACTACAAAACTACTGTTGTTACTTTTGCCACCATTATCGTTACTTCCATACTGCTTTGCTACTAAATACTTTGCTGCAGATATTAAGTTTTCCAGGTGCAGTTGAATTGACAACTCAACTTCTAATACTTGAGAATATTCTTTGGCTCCCCTTGTGTCGAATCAATAAATTTGGGTTGAATACTCTACCCTCGAAAACTATTGCAATCCCCTATACTTGTGGGCTATCAGTGCCCTGGCGGTTTACCCAAGGCGGGTCATAATGCTCCATATAAAATCCACTCGTGACTGTATCGTCCATAACCAGGGCGGGTTTATCAAAACCTCATATAATCATAACAAAGTAAATATCATACATGTGATATTTATTCATACTGTCGGCTTAGAACGCCGCATGTAATAAGGGTAACAACCAAAAACTCATAGCATAGCGCCCTGTTCAATTTATTCATACCATCGGCTTATAACGCCATAGGAAGCAAAGGGTAGCATCCCAAAACTTAGTGCAGAACTCCAACCACATAATTATCACACACTGGCGACTTAACATCCAATGCTAGGCTGGGTTAGCAAAACATTGGATACATTCAAATATTAATCATAAGGGTCAAGGAAACATGGCCCTAATCAATTTTCAACCATATATCAATATGGTACAAACAGAAATCTCAAAAAAGACTCAAAGCCAATATAAACCAGAAAAACAAGGCATTCAAAGGTTGCCAAGCCTCAATATCAAGTGCTATTCAAGGGCTGCACAGCCACTGAGTTACTCCTTAATTCAAATCTGTAAGTTGGGCCTCACATGACCAATCACCATTTTAACTTTGACAAGTTCAGGGTCTTTATAAGATTGACTGTCAAGAGTATGGCGAGTCATTTCAAGATTACCTGGTTGGAGTGGCAAGCATACAAAGGTAGGATAACCCGGATTTTTGGTGAATACACCTCGCGTCCAAGCCTATTACAAGGGACAACAAAGCTCTATTCATTTAACAAGGAGCCCGCAAGTAATAGTTCGATCAAGGCGTACAAGCCAGATCAGTAGGTTAGTCATAGCTATGCTCAATGAGTAGGAAGCCCCCAAGTAATTTGCAATCAAGGCGTACAAGCCGGATCAAGAGGGTAGTCATAGCTATGTTCATTTGAACAGGAAGCCCCCACGTGATCTTATGAATTGACAATAAAGACTCAGATTCTCATAAATGAAACGATAGAGGCCCTAAATTATCAGGGATGCCGGCTTTATTATACTAATCATAATATATACATTGGTAGAAGTATGTACATCACAAGAGCCGGTGGCTTAGGTGTAATAAGGCCGAAGATGAGCAATATTCTATGGTCGGCGGGTCTCCTCCTCCGACGTGCGTGAGTCCTTGTGGTATCGAACATTGATAAGGTAGTGTGACCCGTTCTTCAGATTTTTGCTGACCATAAAGGGCCCTTCCCAAGGTGGGGATAGCTTGTGCATGTCAGTTTGATCCTGGATGAGCCGGATCACTAAATCTCCTACTTGAAAGGTCCTGGTTTTAACCCGGCGGCTATGATAATGACACAGATCTTGCTGGTAAATCGCCGAGCGAGCCGCCTCAAGGTCACGCTCCTCATCCAGAAGGTCAAGAGCATCCTGACGTGCTTTTTCATTATCAGCTTCGACATAAGCCGCCACACGGGACGAATCATGATGGATGTCACTTGGGAGAACCTCCTCTGCTGCGTAAACCATGAAGAAAGGCGTGTAACCCGTAGATCTATTGGGGGTGGTATTGATACTCCAAAGCACTGAAGGTAACTCCTCAACCCAACAACCCAGCGTCCTCTACAAATGGACCATAAGCCTGGGCTTTATGCCTTTCAAGATTTCTTGATTGGCTCTTTCAGCTTGGCCATTGGACTGGGGGTGAGCCACTGATGATACATCAAGACAAATATGCTCTTGTTGACAGAATTCTTTCATTGCACCCTTAGACAAGTTAGTACTGTTATCAGTGATGATACTATGAGGGTATCCAAAATGAAAGATCACCTTTTTGATGAATTGAACCGTCGTTGCTGCATCACACTTGCTGACCGGCTCAGCTTCAACCCACTTTGTAAATTTGTCAACAGCCACCAGGAGGTGAGTCTGTTTGTCCTTGGACCTTTTAAAAGGCCCAACCATATCCAGCCCCCAGACTGCAAACGGCCAAGTAATTGGAATCATCCTCAATTCTTGAGCCGGCACATGAGCTCGTCTTGCAAATTTCTGACAACTATCACATTTACTGACCAAATCTTCTGCATCAGCATGAGCCGTCAGCCAATAAAACCCATGACGAAAAGCTTTAGCAACGAGAGATTTAGAGACGGCATGATGGCCGCAATCTCCTTCATGAATCTCCCTTAAAATTTCACGGCCCTCCTCAGGAGATATATATCGTTGAAATACCCCTGTAACACTACATCGATGTAGCTCACCATTAACAATAGTCATTGACTTAGACCTCTGGGTTATTTGCTTGGCCAAAGTTTTCATCATCAGGTAATTCACCCCTGGTCATATAAGCCAAATATGGAACAGTCCAATCAGGAATAACATGGAGAGCTGCCACCAACTGTGCCTCCGGGTCAGGAATTGCAAGATACTCCTCCGTAGGTAACTTAACTGATGGATTATGCAAAATATCAAGGAAAACAATAGGGGGCACCGGCTTACACTGAGACCCTAGCCGGCTTAAAGCACTAGCAGACTCATTTTTCCTGCAATCAACATGCTCCACTTGATAACCGTTAAAATGACCAGCAATTGTATCAACCTCTCAGCGATAAGCCGCCATGAGTGGATCCTTGGAATCCCAAGTTCCTGAAACTTGCTGAGCCACTAAGTCTGAGTCGCAAGAGCCTAACCTTGGGGATGCCAAGGCACCCCAAGGTAATATTCAAGGACAACCAAGATCCTAAGCTTGGTGATGCCCCGGATGGCATCCCCTCTTTCGTCTTCGTTCATCGGTAACATTACTTGGAGCTATATTTTTGTTCACCACATGATAGGTGTTTTGCTTGGAGCGTCACGTAATTTTATATTGTTTTTCTTGCTGTTTGAATAATATCAAAAGATCTGAAATTCTTAAATTTTAGAGAGTCTTCACATAGTCACATAATTATGCAACTACTCATTAATCTTCACTTATATCTTTTGGAGTAGTTTGTCATTTGCTCTAGTGCTTCACTTATATCTCTTTAGAGCACGGTGGTGGTTTTATTTTGAAGAAATAGATGAACTCTCATGCTTCACTTATATTATTTTGAAAGTCTTTTAGAACAACACGGTAATTTGCTTTGGTTATAAAATTAGTCCTAATATGATAGGCATCCAAGGGGGATATAATAAAAACTTTCATATAAAGTGCATTGAATACTATGAGAAGTTTGATTCTTTATGATTGTTTTGAGATATGAAGGTGGTGATATTAGAGTCATGCTAATGGAGTAATTGTTAATTTGAGAGATGCTTGTGTTAAAGTTTGTGATTCCCGTAGCATGCACGTATCATGAACTGTTATGTGATGAAGTTGGAGCATGATTTATTTATTGATTGTCTTCCTTATGAGTGGAGGTCGGGATCGCGTGATGGTTAACTCCTACCAACCCTTCCCCTAGGAGCATGCGCATAGTACTTCATTTCAATAACTAATAAATTTTTGTAATAAGTATGTGAGTTCTTTATGAGTAATGCTGAGTTCATGGATTATACGCACTCTCACCCTTCCACCATTGTTGGCCTCTCATACCGCGCAACTCTCGTCGGTACCATACACCTACCATAAACCTACCTAAAAACAGCCACCATACCTACCTATTATGGCATTTTCATGGCCATTCCGAGATATATTGCCATGCAACTTTCCACCGTCCCGTTTATTATGACATGCTTCATCATTGTCATATTGCTTTGCATGATCATGTAGTTGACATTGTAATTGTGGCAAAGCCACCTTTCATAATTCTTTCATACATGTCACTCTTCATTCATTGCACATTCCGGTACATCACAGGAGGCATTCATATAGAGTCATATTTTGTTCTAAGTATTGAGTTGTAAGTAAATAAAAGTGTGATGATCTTCATTATTAGAGCATTGTCCCGGTGAGGAAAGGATGATGGAAACTATTATTCCCCCACAAGTCAGGATGAGACTCCGGACAAAAAAAATAGGCCAAAAAAGAGAGGGCCCAAAAAAAGAGAGAAAAAGAGAGAAGGGGCAATGCTACTATCCTTGTATAGCATACATGTCTATGATAATCAATTGGAAACTCTTCTGAAATAGTGGATTCGTCACTAAATAAAGTCATGACCTCTCCAAATCCACTTTCATCAATATAATCAACATAGATAGGAGGCACGCTTTCATCATAATAAATTTGCTCATCAAAACTTGGGGGACTAAAAATATCATCTTCATCAAACATAGCATCCCCAAGCTTGTGGCTTTGCATATCATTAACATCATGGATATTCAAGGAATTCATACTAACAACATTGCAATCATGCTCATCATTCAAAGATTTAGTGCCAAATTTTTTTAATGCATTCTTCTTCTAACACTTTGGCACAATTATCGGGATCCATATTTTCACGAAAGACATTAAAAAGATGAAGCATATGAGGCAACCTTAATTCCATTTTTTTGTATTTTTCTTTTATAGACTAAACTAGTGATAAAACAAGAAACTAAAAGATTTGATTGCAAGATCTAAAGATATACCTTCAAGCACTAACATCCTCGGTAACAGCGCCAGAAAAGAGCTTGATGTCTACTACACAACCTTCTTCTTGTAGACGTTGTTGGGCCTCCAAGTGCAGAGGTTTGTAGGATAGTAGCAAATTTCCCTCAAGTGGATGACCTAAGGTTTATCAATCTGTGGGAGGCGTAGGATGAAGATGGTCTCTCTCAAACAACCCTGCAACCAAATAACAAAGAGTCTCTTGTGTCCCCAACACACCCAATACAATGGTAAATTGTATAGGTGCACTAGTTCGGCGAAGGGATGGTGATACAAGTGCAATATGGATGGTAGATATAGGTTTTTGTAATCTGAAATTATAAAAACAGCAAGGTAACAAGTAATAAAAGTGAGCAAAAACGGTATTTCAATGGTTCAAAATAAGGCATAGGGTTCATACTTTCACTAGTACAAGTTCTCTCAACAATGATAACATAATTAGATCATATAACAATCCCTCAACGTGCAACAAAGAGTCACTCCAAAGTCACTAATAGCAGAGAACAAACGAAGATTATTGTAGGGTACGAAACCACCTCAAAGTTATTCTTTCCGATCAATCCATTGGGCTATTCCTATAAGTGTCACAAACAGCCCTAGAGTTCGTAGTAAAATAACACCTTAAGACACACATCAACCAAAACCCTCATGTCACCTAGATACTCCAATGTCACCACAAGTATCCACGGGTATGATTATACGATATGCATCACACAATCTCAGATTCATCTATTCAACCAACACAAAGAACTTCAAAGAGTGCCCCAAAGTTTCTACCGGAGAGTCAAGACGAAAACGTGTGCCAACCCCTATGCATAAGTTCACAAGGTCACTGAACCCACATGTTGATCACCAAAACACACATCAAGTGGATCACATGAATATCCCATTGTCACCACAGATAAGCACATGCAAGACATACATCAAGTGTTCTCAAATCCTTAAAGACTCAATCCGATAAGATAACTTCAAAGGGAAAACTCATTCCATTACAAGAAGGTAGAGGGGGAGAAACATCATAAGATCCAACTATAATAGTAAAACTCGCGATACATCAAGATTGTGCCAAATCAAGAAGACGAGAGAGAGAGACAGATCAAACACATAGCTACTGGTACATACCCTCAGCCCCGAGGGTGAACTACTCTCTCCTCGTCATGGAGAGCGCATGGATGATGAAGATAGCCACCGAGGATGGATCCCCCATATGAAAGGGTGTCGGAACAGGGTCCCGATTGGTTTTTGGTGGCTACAAAGACTTGCGGTGGCGGAACTCCCGATCCAGGGTTCTTTTCGGGGGTTTCTGTATTTATAGGAATTTTTGGCGTCAGTTTCACGTCAAGGGGGTCTCCGAGTCAGCCACGAGGTAGGGGGGCGCGCCCAGGGGGTAGGGCACGCCATCCACCCTCATTGATGACTTGGGACTCTTATGGCCCAACACTTTTGCTTCGGGGGCTTCTTTTGGTCCATAAAAAATCCCCATAAATTGGCAGGTCAATTGGACTCCGTTTGGCATTCCTTTTCTATAAAACTCAAAAACAAGGAAAAACTGAAACTGGCACTGGGCACTAGGTTAATAGGTCAGTACCAAAAATCATATAAAATAGTTATCATTATTTTTTATCATTTACCTACATCCCAGTGCCAGTTTCTGTTTTTCCTTGTTTTTGAGTTTTACACAAAAAGAATACCAAACGGAGTCCAATTGACCTGCCAATTTACGGAGATTTGTTATGGACCAGAAGAATCCCCTGAAGCAAAAGAGTTGGGTCAGAAGAGTCTCGAGTCATCTACGAGGGTGGAGGGCGCTCCCCCTACCTCGTGGCTGACTCAGAGACCCCCCCCCCCTGACGTGAAACCGGTGCCAAAAATTCCTATAAATACAGAAACCCCCGAAAAGAACCCTACATCGGGAGTTCCGCCGCCGAAAGCCTCTATAGCCACCAAAAACCAATCGGGACCCAGTTCCGGCACCTTGTCGGAGGGGGGATCCATCACCGGTGGCCATCTTCATCATCTCACCGCTCTCCATGACGAGGAGGGAGTAGTTCACCCTCGGGCTGAGGGTATGTACTAGTAGCTATGTGTTTGATCTCTCTCTCTCTCTCTCTCGTGTTCTTGATTTGGCACGATCTTGATGTATCGCGAGCTTTTCTATAATAGTTGGATCTTATGATGTTTCTCCCCCTCTACCTTCTTGTAATGGATTGAGTTTTCCCTTTGAAGTTATCTTATCGGATTGAGTCGTTAAGAATTTGAGAACACTTGTTGTATGTCTTTCATGTGCTTATCTATGGTGACAATGGGATATTCACGTGATCCACTTGATGTATGTTTTGGTGATCAACTTGCGGATTTAGTGACCTTGTGAACTTATGCATAGGGGTTGGCACACGTTTTCGTCTTGACTCTCCGGTAGAAACTTTGGGGCACTCTTTGAAGTTATTTGTGTTGGTTTAATAGATGAATCTAAGATTGTGTGATCATATCGTATAATCATACCCGCTGATACTCATGGTGACATTGGAGTATCTAGCTGACATTAGGGTTTTGGTTGATGTGTGTCTTAAGGTGTTATTTTTCTACGAACTCTAGGGTTGTTTGTGACACTTATAGGAATAGCCCAATGGATTGATCGGAAAGAATGACTTTGAGGTGGTTTCATACCCTACAATAATCTCTTTGTTTGTTCTCCGCTATTAGTGACTTTTGAGTGACTCTTTGTTGCACGTTGAGGGATTGTTATATGATCTAATTATGTTATCATTGTTGAGAGAACTTGCACTAGTGAAAGTATGAACCCTAGGCCTCGTTTTGAAGCATTGCAATACCATTTTCGTTCACTTTTATTACTTTTTACCTTGCTGTTTTTATAATTTCAGATTACAAAAACCTATATCTACCATCCATATTGCACTTGTATCACCATATCTTCGCCGAACTAGTGCACCTATACAATTTACCATTGTATTGGGTGTGTTCGAGACACAAGAGACTCTTTGCTATTTGGTTGCAGGGTTGTTTGAGAGAGACCATCTTCATCCTATGCCTCCCATGGATTGATAAACCTTAGGTCATCCACTTGAGGGAAATTTTCTACTGTCCTACAAACCTCTGCACTTGGAGGCCCAACACCGGGTCAACGTTATCTTTATAAAACTTCAACTCCTGTGTGGCACAAGACGACTCAGCATACGCGACATCACCTTCTTCACAATCCAGAGCGATCTTTCTATCACCGTGCACCGTGATGGTGCCTTTATGACCCGACATTTTAAGCTGTAAATAAACATAACAAGGTTGTACCATAAATTTGGCAGAAGCCGGCCGCCCGAATAAAGCATGATACGGGTTTTTGATCTTGGCCACCTCAAAGGTCAATTTCTCAGCTCTAGAATCATGGTCATTTCCAAAGGACACCTCCAGGGTTATCTTACCCACTGGATATGCCGACTTATCAGGCACCACCCCATGGAAAACTATAGAAGACGTCTTGAGATCTTTGTCAGTCAAATTCGTACGACGAAAAGTATCATAGTAAAGGATATTTATACTACTGCCCCCATCCATGAGCACCTTTGTAATCTTGTACCCTCCTACCTGAGGAGCAACCACCAATGCCAATTGACCCGTATTGTTAACCCGGGGAGGGTGATCCTCATAGCTCCATGTGATAGGCTGCTCAGACCACCTCAAATATCGAGGCACCACCGGCTCAACTGAGTTCACCGCCCGCTTATGGATTTTCTGGTCTCCTTTGCAGAGACTCGTGGTGAATGCATGATATTGACCATTGTTCAGCTGCTTTGGATTGCTCTGATAACCGGATTACTGTTGTTGATTCCCTTGACCAGATTGCTGATTAAAGCCACCTTGATTGCCTTGGCCCTGGAAACCAGAGCTTGAACCGCCACCTCCAAAGATGGGCCCATGAGAGTCGGATCCTGAGCCGTCATGCGGGCCATGATTATTCTGGGAAAAAATAGAGTTTCTATACTCCCTCATGATGAAGCAATCCTTCCACAAATGGCTGGCCGGTTTCTCTTCGGTGTCGTGCTTTGGGCAAGGCTGATTCATAATGGCCTCAAGGTTGAACTTCGGCCCTCCAAATCGGGGTGCTGATGTTTTCCCCTTACAACGCTGATTATTATTCTGCGCATTGTTGTTAGCCACAAAATCTAAAATGCCGTCGGCCTTGCACTTACCGTTGCCACCTTGACTCGCCGCATTATGCTGCCCTTTGCATTACCACTCTTTTCCCTTTGCCGTCTTTCTCCTCATCAGACTCAGGGTCTTTAGTACTATCAGAGTCGGCATATTTGACGAGAGCCGCCATGAGCTCCCCCATATCATTGCAGTTGCGCTTAAGCCGCCCCAACTTCTGTTTAAGAGGAAGAAAATGGCAATTCTTTTCCAACATAAATACGGTTGAACCGGCGTTGATACTGTCTGACGAGTGGATAACGGCTGAGATCCGGCGCACCCAATTGGTTGTTGACTCGCCTTCTCCCTGGACACAAGAGTCTAAGTCTAGAATCGACATAGGCTGCTTGCATGTGTCTTTAAAATGAATAAAGCGCGCCTTCAACTCAGCCCATGATCTAATGGAGGTAGTGGGCAATCCTTTCAGCCAGGTACGCGCCGGCCCATCCAACATCATGGTGAGTACTTAGCACATGCAGCATTGCTAACATCCAGCATCTCCATAGCCATCTCATAACTCTCAATCCAACCTTCCGGGGGTTGATCCGCCGTGTAATTAGGCACCTTACAAAGGGCCCTTGAAATCCTTAGGCAAGCGCTCGTTACGCAGAGTCGACACTAAACATGGCACACCAAGGGTTATGAAGGTCACACCTGCTTCCAGAGACGCCGATGGGTAAGCCGAAGATTGTTGTTGAGCCACCAACTCAGCCTCATGCCGCGCTCTGCCCTGGTCCACCAAAGCCTGAGCGTCATTACCAGCACGCGGTAGGTCAGGCCTACGCGGCTGGCGCCGCCGCTCACTACCCGACACAACCGGCAAATCTATGTGCCTGCTATAACTTCGGCTTGGACGCGGGGTTGAGTGAATCCGTTCACGACTGTATGAATAAGCCGCCTGTTGAGCCACAACCGTCTGAAGAAGTTCTTCGGCTCGCCATATTTCCATCACAGCTGGTGACTCATCTTGAACAGGGAGATCCTACAATCAAGTAGTCGCGGCTATCATGTTGTCCAGAGGGTTAGAATAATGACCCAGTGGTGTTGGAACATGCTGGGGAGGAGTCAAGTTCATCCGTGGGGGCTCTACAGCACGTGGCTGAACTGGCGCTCCAGCTGCCGGCGCTTCAACAGCCTGGTCCACCACGGGCGGGTTACTGGTTGCTGCCCTAGGTGTGTTAAAAAGGTTTCATGCATCGTACACCGGGGGTAAACGACTTGTATGCCTTCTTCTAAAGACAGCGTTCGATGCGTCCCGGTCCAAGCTCAAGCGAAAATTATCTGGTTGAATCCGCACTGCTTCCCTCTCCAAGGCAGCTCGTTCTGCTGCCATCCGTGTGTTTTCAGCATTAAGATCCTCCTTAGCTTGAGTTATCTCATCACGTAATTTGCAACATCCACACTATGTTGCGCTTGGTTCGTCGGGGTTACCTCCACCGTCCGCAATGTTGCCAGAGCCTCCAACAGTTCAGATAAAACTTCAGCCGGCGGGCGCACAGGGCCTCCTGCCCCGACTGCCGTAGCAGTCGCTGAACCGGAGATAATTGCTGCCACAATTGAAGAATCCTTCCTCGGCTGCGTACCGGCCATGAAGATCGCAACCCGGTTTGGCGGCTCATGGGGGTCCGGAATACTGTCGTCATCGGAACAGCCCCAAGCCTACCATCTTGCACTTGATACATGGAGTTGTTCTCGCCGGTTGAGGGCTCATCGCCTGAGTAGACGATCGTCTCTCCACCGGACACAAATCCTCCTTCCAGATCCACTCCTTAATAAAGCCAACAAAGACATGCTTCGAGGCGGCTTGAATCTTGGCGGCTCACGCGCGCTGAGCCGTTTCGACGATTTCGGTGCAGGTGCCCGGCTCAGCTTCCGACTCGCCGATCTTGCCGATGAAGACATGAATTCCGCCGAAGGGGACCCGGTACCCGTACCCGATTGAGTCGGCCTCGGGGCCCCAGCCTGCATCGTCGATGTAGACCTTGCGCGGTGACTCTTAGTCATCCGAACCACAGCGTATCCCTTGATCCCTGTGAAGTTGCCCTTCAAGAACTCAAACCACCGTGCACTGGCCCCACGATGGGCGCCAACTGCCGTGGACATAACACGGCAAATACCCTAGAAAGAGGACTTAGGTGTGAATCCATCACCGCTGGGTTAGCCAGAATGGGTTAAAACGGGACAAATGACACAAAGAGTTTTACCCAGGTCCGGCCCCTCTCAACGAGGTAAAAGCCTACTCCTGCTTTAGGTTGTATTGCTTGTGTTTCGATTACTAGGGAGCGAATACGCTTGACCTAGTTCTCGATCTCTTCTTTCTCATCCTAACCCGTTGCCGGATCACCTCTTTATATACACAGGCTGATACCCGGCGGCTTACAGAGTCCCGGCCGGCTCATACACAATGTGTTCGGCTCGGTGACTATCTAAACCTGCCTTACAATACAAGTTACATATATGGCGGTTTATCCTCTTGGGCCTCAAGTCGCCTCTGGGTCTTGGGCCTTCAACAGGCTTGCTTCATAACCCGCCATCTTCATCCTTGAGTCGCCAACGGTATGACCTGGCTCTCCTGGGCGGGTCATACCCAATAGTTATATACCCAACAAATGACCACCGTGTTATCTGACTCGATTACTATTGGAAGATCAGAGCGTCGAAAGCTCGTTGATAGCCCCTCCAGAATAGCACTGACCTTCGCCTCGAGAGCATCCTTATAGTGGAACCAAAATCTGTAAGCAGAGAAAATTACAGAGCCATCAGAATTCCGGAGAACCATACCGGTACCAGCCTCGCCAGTTTTGACATATTTGACCAAAGTTTCCACGAGTAATCATCGTATGTATGCAAAGAACACTGTCTTCATTGTGAGGGACCTTGGCATGAAAAACTAAAAATTTCAGTAGATTTGGTAGTTGAAGTAGTGAAAGTATTATTCCAATATTGAAAACCCAATGTATTTTTTCCCTTCTACAGTTTGAGTGGAATGATGCTCGTTGCATTTTTCTTTCAATATTCATAAACATCACAAAGAGAATAAGAGATGGGCACGGGATACGTTAGAAAATGTGTTGGACATGGACACCTCTTTTTCAGCGGCAAAGAAAATCGAAGTCGTGCGGGCTTGACCGGTCGTCCTCCCTAAATTCCGAGGCCTGAACGCCGCCGAGGCAAATCTTAATGATTGTCTTCTTCTATGGACTATAGTACGGAGTAGATCTTGTGGCAATTACTCCAGCCACAACCAGTGATGAACTGGAGCAGCCAGTTCCTTGGCCGGCTTTAAATAAAATAGTAATAAATCGGCGTCCTTGGAACCGAAATGAAATGAATTCCACCATCGTCTCAACCCTCAACCAGTGGGAGCGGGGGCAAATTTTACAATTTTGACCTCCGAACGAAATCAATTCACAGAATGAACTGGGTGTGAAACTATTTCACACCTCTGACCCTTTTGTGTAGCGCCCGCGACGCCGGCGCCACACCCTATGATGCAGCGCCCAGCTAGCGGGCGTTGCACGCCAGTCCACCGTGGCAGCCCTGGGCCCCGCACCCAGCTGTGCAATGCCTCAGTGCTAGGCGCCACACAATGTGCAGCGCCTAGCCGTCGGGCGCTGCACTGTGAGTTATGTCTAGCCGCGGCGGCCCTCTCCTCCCCCACCCACCCCATTGCAGCAGTTCCAGAAACAAAACAAGCCGTGGCGGCGGCCTTATCCACCCCCCCTCTCAATCCCCTCTCTCAAATCCTTCAAATCCGACGATTTGGTCCGTGGATTTCGTCACCAATCCATCCTAGAAGGTACTCTCCTCCGATCTGCTTCTTTCTATCCATAGAAAATATAGTATTTTGAAGATTTTGAAGATTTGGGGAACCTTTGTTTGATTTGATTAGATTATAATCTTGCATGTATTATAATCTTGCACGTATTAGAACTCTTCATTGTTTGATTTCGGAACCCTAGTTTAGTTTATTTTTTCGAAAAAATATGGTTGGATACATAGGTTGACATGTTATTTCTATGGAAAATATATTTGTATGAAGTAGTCCTAGTTTAGTTTACTTGTGTGGAACTTATATTTGTTTTGACAAGAATGCTTTGGATACATATGCTTTGAATTTTGCATCTAGTAGGCATAGTTTAGTTTATTTGTATTGCAAAGATAATTGTGTTGACAAGAAAGTTTTTTTTTAAATTGTTAGGATGGTTTGCCTTCTCGATGATCACTGGGACAAACAACACCGGTCATATGCTATGTCGGTGGAGCAGCAGGTAATAATGAAAGTTGTCGGTGTTATGAATTTAATGTTTA
This sequence comes from Triticum dicoccoides, assembly GCF_002162155.2. NCBI lineage: Eukaryota > Viridiplantae > Streptophyta > Magnoliopsida > Poales > Poaceae > Triticum > Triticum dicoccoides. The sequence goes on from NC_041385.1 coordinate 724,712,269, forward strand.
TTTAAACACAAATGCCCCATATGTAATGATTTGCTTGTTTGTTTGTAGGAGCTTGCACCTTTGAAGATTCGGTCTCACGGGGTCACCCTTGGGTGGATGCACTATGATGAGCGGTACACACCATATGTAAGGGAGACAGGACTTCTCCCTTTCATTCAGTTGGTCAGCCAGTCGACGCCACCCAACAATGCTGCAGCACTCACCGCGCTTATTGATCATTGGAGGCCGGAGACACACACTTTCCATCTTCGGACCGGGGAGATGACTGCGACGCTCCAGGATATGGCTATGATCACCGGTCTTCCTATCGATGGGAACCCTTTGTGTATGAACACCGACTCTGAAGGGTGGCGTGCGCGATGCATGCCCTTATCGGTATGGTTCCTCCGGAGCCTCGTGAACCATAAGCAGAAGACAAGAAGAAGGAAAGAGTCGCAGGCGGTGCTCCTTTCATGTGGATTCAGTCGAACTTTGGTACTTTCCCTGAGGATGCTAATGAGGACTCGGTGAAGACATATTCTCGTGTCTACATGTGGTACGTGATATCCAGGACTATGTTTGCTGATGGCACAGGCAAGAATGCTCCATGGATGTGGCTGAAGGCGTTGACCGTCTTCGATAGCAAATGGAGTTGGGGTTCGGCGACACTGGCTTATTTGTATCGACAGGTATGAAGTTGTTCCTTTTTCACTTCATTGCTACATTATCAATGTGATCTTGCCGCTAATTCAACTATGTTCTCTTTTATGTGCAGGTGGATGAAGCCTGTTGTAGGCCATCTGGAGGTATTGGTGGTTGTATGCTCGCACTTCCATATGGAGCTGGGAGCGTTTGCCGGTTGGACGACCGAAGATCGTGAGGTATGAAGATTGGGATGACAAAAACGACCCATACGGCTCCCCACTTGGGCTCATAAGTGGGATGTGTTAAATGAGACGACGGATGATCCATCGTCATGTACAAGATGTACAAGAGCGAGCTGGACGCGATCACGCCTAAGCAGGTGAATTGACATTGCATAAGTGATTATCATGCTTCTATCGCAACTCGATATCAATTTTGCATTCTATCCCATTTTGCAGGTGGAATGGGAGCCGTATGGAAAAGGAGAGGGTTTTGGTAACCCTATAGAGTTCAGGCTGAATCCGATGTGCACTAGGGATAGGGATCTCTGGCATATGCGATGTCCACTCATATGCAACTGGGCGGTTGAGCTTCACCTGCCACATCGGGTGTTCCGCTAGTTTGGCTTGTTCCAGTCATTTCCGCCGCAGTGGGTGGACACGGACAAGGTGCTACACGGGTAAGATATAATTAACTTTGAGCACTTCGCGGTTTCTCGGCGGTTTCAATGGTGGTGATATTCTGTTTCTAACTTGCAGGTTGGATAGGAAAAAGCAGCGGAAGATCAAGGATTGGGCCTCGCATCACAGGAAGTATGTCGTAGAGTTCGCGCTTAGTGTGGAGCAAGCTAGGGCTGGAAAACGAGCGAAGCTTCGTGAGCACTGTGAAGACAACATATGCATAAAGTACTTCACGACAAATAGTAGTTCATAACACATAGTACTTCAACTTGAGGAGTAGTTCATACAACCAAATTTAGGAGGAAATACATAGTACTTCACGACACATACTAGTTCACAACCAAATCGAGAAGGCGGCATAGTTCATGACACATAGTAGTTCACAACCAAATCGAAGAGCATAGTCCACAAGCAAGTTGAAGTTGAAGATGATATAGCTCTATTGCGTAGAGCAAGGCCCCTTTCCCTTCTTCTTCTTCCTCTCTTCTTCCTCTTCCTCCTCACTTTTCCTTATGAGGTGAGCCTCCTTAACCACCCTCTCCATGAATATCTTGTTCTTCCTCTCCTCTTTTTCAGCTGCGAATGCCCAAAGTTTCATGGTTCTTTCTTCAAAATCCTTTTGACGCTTCTTCTGTGCCTCCTCACATTTCCTCACCAACGCTTGCTCCCTAGCCCACATCGCATGTGTCGCTCTCTCTGTTTCCTTCCTCTCCTTCTCAAGCTCCTCTTCCTCCTTCTTCTTTAGTGCGGCTTCATCCTCATCTCTAAGCTTCTTCGCAGCCTTCTCCCACCATCCCGCCATCTCATCTTCGCCATCCTCCTTCATTGTTGGTTTGTTGGGTTGGGAAGCCGCCATACCTACAATGAGTGAAACTAGGGTTTCTCCATGCAAATCTGTAGATCCAAACAAAACTAGGGTTTCCCCAAACTAGCAACAAATGAGCAATTTGATAACATTACTTGGATCAAAACAAGGGGATCAGAGAAGATTACCTTGAGGGAGGGTTTGACTTCGAAATCCACGGACAATTTCTTCAGATTTGCAAGATTTGGAATAGGATTTGAGAGGGGGAGAGAGTGGGAGAGGGGGGAAAGCTCGGGTTTGGAGTGGGAGAGTGTGTGGTGTGGGGGGAGTGGGGAAGGGGGGGGTCAGCCGGATAAGTCACAGTGCAGCGCCCAAGCACTAGGCGCTGCACTTTAAATGTGTGGCGCCTAAGCTGTAGGCACTGCACATTGTGTGGCGCCTAGCGTCGAGGCGTTGCATAGCTAGGTGCGGGGCCCATGGCTGCCACGGTGGAATGGCGTGCAACGCCCGCTAGCTAGGCGATGCACCGTAGGGTGTGGCACTGGCGTCGCGGGCGCTACACGAAAGGGTCAGGGGTGTGAAATAGTTTCACAACCAGTTCATTCTGTGAATTGATTTTATCCACAGGTCAAAATTGTTAAATTTGCCGGGAGCGGGACGGATCAGACGAAAACCATGGACGGACGTGCGTGCGTGCTCGCTTTTGCTGGCGGCGACGGGACGGCTCACAGCGTGCGTCCCTCCATACTTTTTTCTTACTAGCAAAAAGAGCCTGTGCGTTGCAACGGGAGAGAAAACATAACACACACTCTTAACCCAACAACCATCACCCAAGACCACAATAGGTCCATCTCCTTTATTTTTGCGAGGCATCATATTTGTGTTGCCGCTTATCCTCCTTCTCACCCTCGTCGGTGATGGCCTCGGTGTTCACACAAAAAAAACGTGTTTGAATATGTTTAATCCTAAGGCGTCTCTCTCTCCCTCTCTCATCCCTCTCCCTCCCTCCCTCCCTCCCTCCCTCTCTCTCTCTCTCTCTCTCTCTCTCTCTCTCTCTCTCTCTCTCTCTTTCTCTTTCTCTCACTCAGCGATGAGAAATATGTTGTTTTCCCCTGCGATATTTTTCAGAGGTATACATGTGTAGTTATCGATGTTTTCTTTTCCCTATATTGTTATAGTGGGGTATTTATTTGCAATCCGGGTCGCCGCCGGTACAAAAGGAAAACGGATCTTACGCTATAAATTATAAGTTTGCTCCCAAAACGATATTTTAAAAATATTTAACAGGTAAAATTAACATCATTTTAGATTCCACATATTTTTCTAATAAAATTCCATATATAATAATCGAAGTTACGGTTTAAAAGATACGGATAATTTAGAAAATCATTTATTTGACTTAAATATATTCCAAAATAATATCTAAAATTACTTAACAGGTGAAAGTAATCTCATATTCATATTCTACATATTTTTCTAATCAAATTTCATATATAACATGTTCAAATCGAAGTTACGGTTTAAAAGATATGGATGATTTAAAAAAACATTGTTTGATTTAAATATGATTCGCGGATGAATTACCTAAAACATCAGGGGGGTTTCGAAAAATGTAAAATAACGGTTCGGGTGTGACTTAAATCCGGACTGCGGGTTGATTTCAACAAAACACGGGAACTTTTGTGTAAAATATGAAAAAACAATTTATTTTAACTTAAAACAAGACTGTGGGTTGAATTCTCTAAAATAGAGGAACTTTTCTAAAAAATGCCATGACGGATGAAAGAAACCCAATTTATTTTATTATTAGGTAAAGACTAGCTGCAGCTGGCAAGGCTGTGCGCGCTTGTCCTGTCCACACGTCGTACCTGCGATCGGTCGATCCATCCATCAACTTCCTCTCCTCTCGGTGCAGTTGCTTTCTTGGCGCCGGCCTCCAATGTCAGACGCTCCTCTGTCCGCCGTGAAAGCGCAATAAAGCGATCCACGTGAACAGGAATTGCACGTAGAAATGGAAGGGGGAAAAACTTGTGGTGGTTTGTGTAGCTGCAACCTGTGCCCGAGCATGCAGGCGGGTCATAGATGTGAACGGGGACGGATTCGAAACTGGCGCGGCTGAACCGAATGTATCTGCCTCTGTGATAAAAAAAGAATGTGTGGACGGCTTAGGTGTGATTAGTTAGAGCAAACGGTGTCACCTAAGGCTGGTTGTAATGGTAGTATCATAACTAGGATCATGCATGCCAACTAAGCAATTTTGATGAGGTGTCGTAGCATTAAATGAAGAAAGAAATGGTGTACTATCATATCATGATACCGTATCATATTAAATGTTATGCTACTTTGTGTCATGCATGGCAATAAATAGAGTACTACATGATACTAATATATAATACTATGCATTAGAAGGTAGTATCATACACTAGTATCATATGCATGATACTAGTATATGATACTCCCCATTACAACCCGCCTAACAGCTTGGCAGCTAACATAATAAGAGAGTGTTTTCTTTACGGAGAGAGATGGGGTGGCGGCTTATTATAATCGCAGGCGCCTCGGGATAGGTGCTGACAGTCACATGCATGCTTGCCGGTGCGGCGATCCATCCATCCATCGCCCACAAATCTTATTTATACTCTTATTAATAACATAACACGGTACGATTGGCGAAGAGGTAGACAGCAGACATGTCCCTGCGACTACGATGGAAAGGAAGGAAGGAAGCGACTGCAGCCAACAATGAACCAAACCGATCCGTCAGTCCTTGGTTAATTAATTAGTAACAACTATAATAATGGTGCAATCATTTTTACTCCCTCCCTCTGTCCTCTCTCGTAGCACATAAATTCTTTTGTACCACGACACACACACCACAGTGCGCGCGCGCAGCTTCAAAGTAAAAAAGCAGCGAGAGAAGAGGAGGAGGAGGACCATCAGCCCGCGCATGCATTGCATGGCTCTGCAGAGTCCCGTCCTCTAAATCTAAAAAAGCCGACGTACTACGCAAAGCTTTTGTTTGCCGGCCGCCCCGCCTCCAGACAAACAAAACACGCCGATTATTCCGTCCTTTTCCCATCCAGCCGAAGGAGGAGGCGCGTCGGCCTGCCTGCCTGCTCTAATCTCGCGCGTTTCAGGCCCCTTCGGGTACGCTAGATCGGGCGATCGCATCGTCCGTCCGTCAGTCCGATCGATCGTACCCAACAGACAGGGATCGCCGCTTATTACACCTCTGTTCTAAACCACTTATTGTCACGGCCGGCCCGGCCCGTCATGCATGGACCACCATCGTCTGGCAGGGAGGAGATCGGGGCCTGCCCCCTTTGGTTGCAGCTCATCATCGTCTGCTCCTTTGGTTGCAAGCAAAGAGCTCGATCGAGGCAGCAGGGGCAAAGGAACTGCCGGGGTGGTGGTTAGTTGCCATCTCGCCGGCAATCATTGGGACCCGGAAAGCCCAGCACCAAAAATTATGCTACTGCCTCCGCAACACCAAAAAAACGTCTTACATTTTGATGTAGAGAGGGCACTGCTAGATGGGAGTGACTGGGGTAGCTCGCCGGAGTGAGCCACAAGCAAGCGTCGTGAACAGGATAGGCAGTACTTGGGGTTGATGCCGGCTTTACATAGAAAAATGGCCCTGATCGGCAGTTTTCTTGGAGTTGATGCCGGCTTAGGGTTATTCCTTTGTACCCCTACTAACCTTGCATGATTAAATTAGGGGCCTGCATCCATTATACTACGTGTTTGCGTGTACGTGCTTCCAATATAAGTATGGGGGTTCAAACTTGGGGAACGGATCTGGCCGCCATCATGAACCTTCTATCAGCACCGGGGAAGCCGTTGCCACTATTTGTTTATCAGAAGAGGCGTCTGTGCAAACTATCTTAGAGCATCTCCAACAGGCGCACGAAACGACGCGCGCGGTAAACGCTGCTTTTAGCGCTCGCGGGGCGTTTTGCCGCCAGGGCCGGCTCTATGATTTCGAAGGCCCCGGTGCGAACCCGACCAGTGGGCCCAATAGAGAGAAAAATCCAATTTGATACACGAAAATATAAAATTGCTATACAATCATAAAACTAATATTTTTTTTACTAGAATCAAGCATATGTTATTTTCCCTGTCTTTGTTCCAAACTAAGATGTCTCCAATCCTTCAATCCCTCGGATGCTAGTAGATTTTTGCCTTTTCCAGATTTAAACAATTTGCAACAAAAGCAGTAGACTTTATTCACGTGTTTAGAGTACACTAACCACCTCCTATCACTGAACTCGCCATTCCTTAACTTTCTTGTGTAGTAATCATATGAAAAATGCCTGCCACTAATTTCATTTTCGGGAAACACAAGATTGTATTCCCTTATAGGTCCTTTTTCAAACAGAATATCTCTTGATTTATTGTCGAGAATATTCCAAGTTCTAGGATCATATATATCAAAAGAAGAACCCTGCTCATCTGCATTTCAAAGATTCTCATGGTCACTAAAATTTTCCGTGTGCTGATCGGCATCATTTTCCGCAGCATTATTTTTCTCGACATGATTTTCCTCAACGGCATTCTTAGTATCATCAGGTTTTTCTTCACCATTTGTGATATATAATTGCTCTGAATTTGTAGCAGCACCAGTCCTCAAGACAAACATATCCATAGCGCCTTCCTGAGATTTAATCAACTTGTCTACTCTTTTCTTGTTGTTTCTTTTCACACAGCCAGATAGATGTTTTTTAGGTAACATGATTATGCTGCAAGTGAGAAACACGAATACAACATCAGAGATTGAAGATCTTATGTTTTTAGATGAGAAGTTTCAGAATTGAGACCACCGGAAAATATTCGCCTATAGATTAGGATTTATGAATAGATTGATCTGAGAATTATTACCTTCTGAATGATGATCTTGATCAGTTGATCTCTTCCCCGAATTCTTGCCGATTTGATCCCCAAACTCAGCTCCAGGTTCGGTGCGGTGCGCCGGTGTCGGCGTCAGGCGGCGTGCTACTGTGTCGATGCGTCTCCGTGCTCCGGTGTCGGTGCGTCTCCCTGGATCCAGGCGAACGACAGGGCAACGTGCGTTGCCTGGGCTTGGTTGGGCAGGCCCTAGTGGTGGTTGCGTGCTGCTTGCTGGGTGGGCTCAGAGCTATCTGGGCTGGACATTAGTCATTCTTTTTTCCCACTAATCCGTAATATATAATATATACTGTATATATACTATGGGCCCCCTTTTAGTCTGGGCCCCGGGCCATCGCACCTCTCGCACTGGTCCAAAGTCGGCCCTGTTTGCCGCGCTCCAGCGGTGGCGGTATAATCGCGCGCAGGGGAATCGTTTGCGCGCGCGCGAAAAGGCGCCAGCTCGCGCCTCATTTTTTGGGCACCGCTTCCGGCGCGCCTATAAAGTGCGGCGCGCGCCACGCGCCTCTCCACGCCTCTTCTTCCTTCCCTCTCTGCCACGCGCCGCTCCCGCGCTCCGCCACCGACGCGCCGCTCCAGCGCCCCGCCATGCCGCCGCGCCACCGAGCAGCGTCCGGCTACCGCGGCGTCCGCCTGCGCCCCAACGGCAGCTACTACGCGGAGATACGCTCCGGCGATCTCCGGCTCGGCCTCGGCACGTACGGGACGGCGCGAGAGGCCGCCTGCGCGTACGACGCGGCGGCGTCGCGCCTGGGCCGGCCGCGCGGCCAGATGAACTTCCAAGACGTGTACACGCTCCAGCAGGCGCACACCGAGCGGCAGCGCCGCCTCCTCGTCGCCCAGGAGGACGAGCGAGCCATGGCGGAGTGGCGCCGGCGCCACCCGAAGGACGTCGCCGACGAGCATGCCTACTGGGCGGAGAGGACGGCAAGGCGCCGCGCGGAGCGGGCTGACCGGCGTCAGCGGAAGGCATTGGCGAACGAGCAGTGCGACATAGTTTCAGCAGGTGGGAGGTCGTTCTTCACCGCGGACGACGATCGTTGCGACGACATATGGATCTCAACCTCGGACGAACGAGGATGATGGTGATGGTAGCGACTTGGAGTAGTTTCTATCGCTGTATGCCGTAGTAGTATGTCGAACAATCTATCTATCGATGTAAAATATCTTGTATTGTTTTTTTTATCTATGCAAAAAAATGTTTTTTATATGAGAAATGAGCGCGCGCTGCATTTTTACCGCGCCTGCAGGAGCTGCGCGCGCGCGGCTTTACAGCGCGGCTGCTGAAGCAAACGTTGCACTCCGTGCCAAACCAGACGATGAACGCGCGCCAAATCAGTTTTTAGCACGCGGCGCGTTCGGCGCCTGTTGGAGATGCTCTTAACGGTTGCTTCTTTTCTTCGCTGAAAACTTGGCTTCGGTCCCCATCCCTGGTTGGTCAAGCCCTGGTTTCTCTCCCCTTTGCCGGCAAAACCCTCAATCCCTTGTTGCGCCCCAGCTGTTTGTTGTGAGTGCCGCTGATGCATGCTCAAATTCAGACAGTTCAGTGGACTTTCTTGCGCCCTCCCGGAATTCACCATCCTTCACTTCGTCGCCTGTTTTTTTTTAAATAATACTTCGGCACCTGTTTAATTAGCCGAGGCCCTATGGAATCTGGATGGACTTTACGTGCAACGGCACGACGACTAGCATGAATAATCATCAACCTCATCATCCCTTTCCTTTATAAATTGGAGTTCCATCGGGAGTTCGTGGTTTCTGGCACTGCCACAACAGGCCGGGCACGCAGTGCATCCGAACGATATTAAAATGGCCCGTTGATCTGTTGCGCCCCTAGATGTAGGGGATTAGGGGTTAGCACTAGAGTAGTACTGTACTTTCATTAGGACAAGAATACCACCTCAGGCTCTCTCCTTTTCAAAAAAAAAAAAAGGTGATAGCAGCACTACCATCTTTGTAGCGTAGCTCTTAGTCGTATCAGTGTAGCGTAGCTGCACTTCCTCAGGGCTAGGCAACGTCCACCTCTTCTTTTCTTTTTTTTTTGCGGGAGAAGGCAACGTCCCCCTCTTGCTCTGCGGAACAGCAAAAGCCAAGTTAAATCATGCAAGGGAAAGAAGAAATCTACTCTACCAGCTACGTCTTGATCCTACAGTACATGCATGTAGGAGTACGTAAGAGCATAGTAAAAGCCCATGTACAGTTACAATTACTATGAAGTACGTACCCTTGTAGTACCACAAACATGACAAGGGGACCAGGTAGAGTAGCCAGCCAGGCAACGTACTACGCTGGCGCGGGCCCGCATGGCAGCGGACTGGACGCAACAGTGGACACAGCTGGTCAAGGCACAGTAGATTCTCTCAGCACCGGGCTGGGCGACTGCTGAACTTGAGTGCATGGCCTCGCCTCTGCATGCATGCAGAGGGAGGGTACGCGTACACTGATACTACGCACTACACCGCGCGGTCCTTTTGGGCCTGAAATCAAGCCAGCAATCTGAAAAGAGGCCTTGGATCGTAGCCCAATCCGAGCTTGTCAAATTGATTTGACTCCACCAACCATGCACAGCACGCCCCCCGGCCCTGTCCCGTCACTGTAGCACGCTCACGCTTGTCCCGGGAACGTGAGGCACCCGAGACCACAGACTGTTGCTGGTTATGTTACTCTCTTTTCCGGGTAAAAAAATGTGTGGCATGGCCGAAGTTTTGGTGAAGATCAGCTTTTTGGTGGCTGATGGATGGACGGATAGATGCCCGTAGCAGTGGCTCTTGACGTCTGCGTGCATGGCTAGTTGGAGAAGGGAGGAGGAATGGCAGGAAAAAGGAGGTCTCGCAGCATCCACGAGAAAACGAGCATGGCCGCACATGAACAGGGCAGAGATCGATCGATCATGGTGATGACTGATGATGAGAAGATATCCACCCACAGTAGCAGCAGTGGCGCCCGCACGAAAAACAAGCCGGCGATCAGGCCATCTCCACCGCGCGATCCAAATCGTCCGCAAATGTCCGTTTGTGTCAAAACACGGCCCAACACTAGATCCCAAACGGACAAAGTTGTCCGCAGATGTCCGTTTCGGTCAGGCCGACCCCAAATCTGGAGCAAAGTTGGGCAACAAATGGGTCTATGCGGACACAAACGGACGCTGTTCTCGTCCTCTCTTGTCCGCACCTGGCCCACGTATCAGCGACCCACGCATCGAGTCGTTGGTGACCTCGTCGTTCTTGTCTCCCCACGCCCGCCACCGCGCTCCGCCCGCCCACCACCGCGCCCTCGCGCCCGCCGCCGCGTCCGCGGGGACGAGGCAGAGCGGGACGGGACGGGGCGGCGGGCGCAGGGCGAGTGCGGCGCCGAGGCAGAGCGGGATTGGGAGCGCGGGCGCGCGCGGGCGGGTCGGCGGCAATCGTGGAACGGGCCGGGGCGCGCAGGCGCGGGCACAAGCGGGCGGGGCGGCGGCGAGCGCGGGACGGGGCGCGGTGCGGGCGCGGGCGCAGGCCAGGCCGGCGCGGCTCGCGCAGGCGCGCGTGGGGCGGGGCACGCGCGCTCTGGCGAGCGCGAGGCTGCGGGGCGGCCCGGGAGCTCGGGGTGGGCGCGCTCCAGCGAGCGCGGGGCTGCGGGGCGGCCGAGGAGCTTGGGGCGGCGAGCGCGGGGCTGCCTGGAAGCTAGACAAGCGCGGGATGGGTCAGGAGCTCGGGGCGGGGCACGCTCCGATGAGGCAGGGCGCGGCGGCAAAGCGGAGCAGCTCGGCACGGGCAGGGCATGTCCGTTTGCGGTAAATTGCCTTCTGCGTTGGGCGTAGATGCTTTTGTTCGCCTATCCGTCGCCGAACGTCCACCAAATCACACCTAAATGGACAGAAACGGACGTCCATTGAAGCGGTGCGGTGGAGTTGGCCTCAGCCTCGTCGCAGCCGAGCGATGCTCCGTCTCCGTCTCCTCTTGAACGCCTCGTGATCCGTGCATGTTTTTCGAGGCGATCGCGCCACCGGCGACGTCACCGGCTCTCTCGATCGGCGTCTCCTCTATGTAAATGCATGCCTTCCGTGTCGTTGTGCCTCTGCAGTGTGTGGCGTGGGGCCGGGATTAACAGGATCATTTGTCCTGCTTGTCCGTCAATCCATGGCGTCCGTGCGTGCGCGCCTCATTGTCGTCGATTTGGCATGTTCCGTACCCGTTTCCTCGATCAGAGGCATTGTTGAAGGGATCCTCCTCTTTATCATCATCATACTTAGGGGGTGTTTGTTTTCAGGGACTTTTTTGTGTAGGGACTAGAAAAAATCCCTTTTAAAGATTTTTTTACCAAACGGGAGAGACTTTTTAGGGACTAAACTAGTTATTTGGAACTAAATGAAGAAGACTCTCAAAGAGAGTCTTTTTGGGACTTTTTCAACAATGCCCCTCCATGCATCTATTGACCCGCCACCCCATGGTGTTGTTTGATTGTTATTGTTCTATATACTAGGTGCAACATGGTCATTTAATAACCTTTAAAAAGGGAGTAGGGACTTTTTAGTCGCTGGAAACAAACAGAGAGGGACTTTTTAGGGACTAGAAACTTTTTAGTTGGGACAAGAAAAAATCCTAAGACTTATGAACCAAACAGGGCTTTACTGTCCTCTGCCAATTTTTGACCGGATGACTATACTGGGGCGACTATACTGTACAATTCTTGACAATTTTAAACGTGTTTCAGTGCTTGTTCGGATGCCCCTAGGGTGGCTGCATGCAACATCGTTTTGGGCTTTTGGCCACAATTTTTGACTGATCTGACTAGTACGTACGTGATGGATACTGAAAAGAAATAGACATCGGTGTGTGTGGCCTCACCAGCCACTAAACTTGTCGAGTTTCCGAGCAGATTGCGCCGATAATTTGACGCATCTATATAGGTTGTTGTACAATACTTCAGCATCACTAAATTAGAAGTGAATTTATTGGGTGTATCGAGACAGTCGACCAGAAAAAAGGATGCGTGGGACGTGGTGTTCACTGTACCCGCAGGCAGGCAGAATCAGGGCCGGCTCTATGATTTCGAAGGCCCCAGTGCGAACCCGACCAGTGGGCCCAATAGAGAGAAAAATCCAATTTAATACATGAAAATATAAAATTGCTATACAATCATAAAACTAACTTTTTTTTACTAGAATCAAGCATATGTTATTTTTCCTGTCTTTGTTCCAAACTAAGATGTCTCCAATTCTTCAATCCCTCGGATGCTAGTAGACTTTTGCCTTTTCCAGATTTAAACAATTTGCAACAAAAGCAGTAGAATTTATTCACGTGTTTAGAGTACACTAACCACCTTCGATCACTGAACTCGCCATTCCTTACTTTCTTGTGTAGTAATCATATGAAAAATGCCTGCCACTAATTTCATCTTCGGGAAACACAAGATTGTATTCCCTTATAGGTCCTTTTTCAAACAGAATATCTCTTGATTTATTGTCGAGAATATTCCAAGTTTTAGGATCATATATATCAAAAGAAGAACCCTGCTCATCTGCATTTCAAAGATTCTCATGGTCACTAAAATTTTCCGTGTGCTGATCGGCATCATTTTCCGCAGCATTATTTTTCTCGACATGATTTTCCTCAACGGCATTCTTAGTATCATCAGGTTTTTCTTCACCATTTGTGATATATAATTGCTCTGAATTTGTAGCAGCACCAGTCCTCAAGACAAACATATCCATAGCGCCTTCCTGAGATTTAATCAACTTGTCTACTCTTTTCTTGTTGTTTCTTTTCACACAGCCAGATAGATGTTTTTTAGGTAACATGATTATGCTGCAGGTGAGAAACACGAATACAGCATCAGAGATTGAAGATGTTATGTTTTTAGATGAGAAGTTTCAGAATTGAGACCACCGGAAAATATTCGCCTATAGATTAGGATTTATGAATAGATTGATCTGAGAATTATTACCTTCTGAATGATGATCTTGATCAGTTGATCTCTTCCCCGAATTTTACCGATTTGATCCCCAAACTCAGCTCCAGGTTCGGTGCGGTGCGCCGGTGTCGGCGTCAGGCGGCGTGCTACTGTGTCGATGCGTCTCCGTACTCCAGTGTCGGTGCGTCTCCCTGGATCCAGGCGAACGACAGGGCAACGTGCGTTGCCTGGGCTTGGTTGGGCAGGCCCTAGTGGTGGTTGCGTGCTGCTTGCTGGGTGGGCTCAGAGCTACCTGTGCTGGACGTTAGTCATTCTTTTTTTCCCACTAATCCGTAATATATAATATATATTGTATATATACTATGGGCCCCCTTTTAATCTGGGCCCCGGGCCGTCGCACCTCTCGCACTGGTCCAAAGCCGGCCCTGGGCAGAATCGACACCACAACCTCCGTTCCCTCCCTGGCCTGTCGATCCGTTCATAGATCACGTCATCGCAACACCAAACCCGTGCTACCCTGTCTGATGCGTATACGTGGCGATAGAGCACACTGTTTGATGTGATCCTCTCTTGTTTTGGGACGATAGCAGCCGTGGCTGATAGGCTCTGGATTTGGTAGTCATGAGCATTTAATTCGGAAGGGAAATGGGCAAGAATTGTCTTTCATGCCTCATGATTATACCCTCATTTCTCCTACGGGAAAAAGAAAGGGATTCATCTTTTGTGCATCTGTTTCTTTATATGGAATGGCTACATGCAAGTCGTCTGACTTTTATATTTGGATTAGTCGACCATTTCAGACCGTTGGATTAAGATCCTACGACTTCTAACCATTTTTCTTCCTCGGCAAACTGCCGCACGGGCCGCCGGCCCCTGCCACCCGCGGCTGGCGGCGCTCCTGCGACCGCCTCGCGGCCACGCCCTCCCTTGCCACCGACGGTCCTAGGGCCCCCATGTTGAGTCTTCCGGCGAAGCCCCTTCCCCTGAACCCTAAGATAGATAATGAGGTGATGAAGGCGAGCCCTTCCTTCTCCTTCCTCCCCTTCAGCATTCCTCCGGCGAATTGCTTCGAGAATCTCAAAATCGACCGACCCATTGATAAAGTCAGTCGATTGACGTTCAGCTAATGTGTCGAAAACGGAAACTTCTAAGACAGATGGTAGTAGTTTCAGACTGTGTCGGACGGATCGCAGTAATCCTCACTCTGAAGTTCTGTATTGTCCTTAAGAAGCTTATAATAAAAAGATAATATCCTTCCGAGGGGTGTTTAGATTTTAGAATGCACAATTCAGCTAGCCTAGCTTGCTTCCACTCGCTGCCTCGTTGGCGTGTCAGGGTCTCATCTCATGGACGGATCGAATTCGCCAGAGCGCGATGTAGATATACTGCTACTTAATAAAGCCGCGCCATGTTCGATTTTTTGTCTAAAAGGACTACATGCCTAACGGTATTGACAAAAAGAACCACCTCTGAGATGAATTGCCAAAACAGACCAGTCTAGACGTGGCGGCAGGCGCGCCAGCCGACACGTGGCGCCTGCCGCCACATGCGGAGGCGGCAGCCCCTGCCGCCATGATGTGAGGCGGCCGGTGGCCGATTACAGGAAAATTACACCCCGGCGAGTCGTGACGGAAACAGGGGCAGAGCAGGCAGGCCCTGCCGCCATGCAGTCAGGCGGCATGCACTGCTGCCGTGCGCCGGGTCACTTTACTTCACTCCTCGTCGAAATAGACAACGATGGCAAAGTTGCGTGGATACATGCATGCATCAGGATTCGTTCTCTAGCGAGCAAGTGGTCCATTCATCAGGACATACATGCATCAGCAATGGCCCAAAACAAGGTACAGGTGGCTCGGCTCCCGTGCAGCTGCACCATCAGCACATGCCGCCTAGATGCATGGCGGCAGGGCCCACTTGCCCTGCCCCCGTTCCGTCGTGGCTCGCCGGGTTGTATTTTTCATGTAATCGGCCACCGGCCGCCTCACATCATGGCGGCAGGGGCTGCCGCCTTCGCATGTGGCGGCAGGCGCCACGCGTCAACTGCCACGCCTGCCGCCACGGCTAGGCTGGTCTGTTTTGTCAATTCGTTTGGAAGATGGTCTTTTTTGTCAATACCGTTGGGCAGGTAGTCTTTTGGACAAAAAATCCGCCATGTTCTCGCTGCAAAGCGACACCCAACTTTGCCAGGCACGCAAAGGCTAATTAATCCCTATGCTTTTGAGCTCCGGAGACCGGCAAAAGAAGGCGAGTTTTGTATGGAGGATGTCGCCGCCTGCCCCGTCGAACACCTGTCATGCATCTCGTCCCGCGGCATCTTTCTTTGACAAAAGGAACCGAGACACGGTGCTCGCCAATTGGTTTACAGCTCCGTGTCATCCCAGATCTAGAGCCTTTCGTGTGTGTGTGTAATAAAATACGGATGTGTGCGTAGAGTGTGTGATGGCAATGTCTTGTCCCAACTCTCCTCTTATCTTTCATTAGTTTATTATAAATTAAATAAACAGGCACCGATCCGGTCTGGTTCGAAGCAAAGCTCAGGTTGACGAGTCATCGTGCATGCATGCATGCGGTGCAACTCATTACTGAAAGCCTGAAACCTGGACTGTTTTGTCCTGCGCTGCATCAGCAGACAGCAGAAGTGGTTGCAGGCTGCCAAGTGATTATGATTTCTGAACAAACGAACGGAGGGATCATTGAACGAATGAATGAGGCCTGAGATAAGTCTGGTCTATGTCAGGCAACGAGTTTATTACGGAGGTCCGTAGACTAGACGTAGTATAATACTGGTACTTACTGAACGGCTGTCAGTTAAAACGATGCTCTGTACGGAACCCGCCGTGAAAAACAAAAGGCGAACCTGCTGTTGAGGTTTACTTATTCCTGAACTCTCCACTTGTCAATGATTGCCTCGGGTTCCGCTTGAGGCGATCTCATCAGCAGGCAGCAGCTGCGTATAGACAAGACGGCGAATTGGGAGGCGACCAGTGGCACGGGGGCTGATTAGTCTGGTAGTTTTGTTATCTCTGCGCCATGTGGGATTATCCTCCGTGACAGGCCTGGAGCAGCAGGACTGACTTAGCAACCCCGACCCGAGAAAACATATTCAGGCGCAGGCGCGGCGCCCGGTCAAGATCTAATCCAACCACCGCCAGCGATCGATCTGCATCTCCAAGTCGGAGCCTCATCATCGGCGGACGCCTCCCGTCAGACCCCACCTATCGGATCGTATCATATTATATCATACGGATTACATATCATATCATCAGCGATCGATCGATGGCTATGGAGGAATTTGTTTTAAAACCTTTATTACTACTTGCAGAAGTAAATATTTTCCGACAGCAGCGGGTGCTGGATCCAATCCTGCCTCGTCCACTCAGCTCATCATCTTACGCGCGCGCAGTACAACTCATCACACGGTGTCAGACTAGAACGATGGCTTTGTTGTGCTAACCTTTTCTAACGGAGCAGCTTTACTTGATTAGTACCGATAGTTGGTGAAAGGTGCAGCACGCACGCACGCACCGGCGATCCACTGGCGGTGGATCGACGTGGAGAAAAGAATCGCCTTTTACCGGTGTCTTTCACACACACACTCGCCGGCAGGCAGACAGACATCTTGGTAACATGGGCTCCAATCATTGAGGTAACAGTGGTGATTAGAAAGTGGGCACTGCTGATACTGTGTAATTATTGGTTAGTACTAGTAAATACCTCAGCGCATGACGGCATGAGAGAGAGAGAGAGTGGTGGTAGGTGCGTGGGGTTAAATAGGGAAGTGTCTGTCGCAGTACATGCTCTGTCTGACGGCTAGGGTGGCAGAGGTAGAGTAGTACTGGTAGAGACAAGTGACAATGGACAGGGATATTATTGGGACTTGTTTCACTGAAGGAGGCAATGGCAGTGTAGACGGTAGGGTTCGTCTACCGTCTAGGCAAGGCGAGGTGAGGCGAGGCGAGGGCATCACCGATCAATCAGGAGGGGTGGTGGTAAAGAGAAACTGATCCTGATCGGTACAAGTTCAGTTACGCAACCGAGCGATACTGTGGCGGTGAGCACGCACGTAGAACATGCAAAGGCAGGCAGGGGGAGCACAGTGCGTGCGAGGACCGGTCCACGCCGTGCAGTCAAACACATGCATGCATGCGCTGCACGGACCCCGTTTATATTCTTACTGTCCTTGCAGTCGCAGACTTGAGCGAATGTCTCTCTCGCCGGACGACTCTGCCACGAAATTCAGTTAAAAGGAGATTCTCTAGCCAGCTGCACCTCACGCCAACTCCACCGCGCGACCCCAAACGGACGTCCGTTTTGTCCGATTTCGGTCCATTTGGGTAGGTGTTTGGGGTCGTGTCCGGGCCTGTTCTGGGATGCGGTGGCCGTGCGCCCAGCGCACGGCCGCATCCATTTGCCTCATCCTGTCCGTGAGGGCCAAAAATGCCTAAATTTGCATCAAACTATTTCTAACCCAAATGTTTGTCTGAAAATTAAAATAGTTTTACAACCCAATAGAAATTGTCTTAAATAAAATAGTTTTACAACCAAATCGAAATTGTCTTGACTGAACATAAATTGGACCAATACATCTATTGGTTGCCAATGTGATCCCAGACGTGCTCAACCAAGTCATTTTGAAGATTCAAATGAGTGTGCCAATCACGCATCTCACGGTGGAATTGGACAAACTATTCAAATGTGGCCGGGTCTTGGTGCAGGGGCTCAATATTTTCACCTTGATAATCAAATCCTTGGTCGAAGATACTCTCATCACGCTCATCCTCGACGATCATGTTGTGCATGATCACACAAGCAGTCATCACCTCCCAAAGCTTCCTTTCATCCCATTGACAGTGCAGGGTTTCGAACGATACCCCACCGGGATTGAAGCACACTGAAAGCACGTTCCACATCCTTTTTAACACTCTCTTGCATTTGGGCAAATCTTTTTCTCTTCTCACCTTGGGGTTTCGAGATTGTCTTCACAAAAGTTGACCACTGAGGATATATACCATCTGCTAGATAGTATCCTTTGTTGTACTGGTGGCCGTTGATCTCAAAGTTGACAGGTGGGGAGTTTCCTTCTGCAAGCCTGGCGAAGACTGGAGAATGTTGCAGCACGTTGATATCATTGTGAGAACCTGCCATATCGAAGAAAGAATGCCATATCCAAAGATCTTGCGATGCCACCGCTTCTAATATGACAGTGCACCTGTTAACATGCCCCTTGTACTGGCCCTGCCAAGCAAATGGACAGTTCTTCCACTCCCAATGCATACAATCAATGCTGCCAAGCATGTCTGGAAAGCCTCTAGCTGCATTGATCGCCAACAATCTCTCTGTATCAGCGGCAGTTGGCTGCCTCAAGTACTCTGGGCCAAACACCTCGATCACAGCCTGGCAAAACTTGTACATTGACATCAGACATGTTGTCTCACTCATACGCACATACTCGTCCACCAGATCGCCTGGAATACCATATGCAAGCATGCGGATGGCCGCGGTGCATTTCTGGTAAGAGGAGAATCCAAGCTTGCAAGGGGCATCCGTCTTGCACTCGAAGTATGGGTCATGAGCAACCACCCCCTCTCGGATACGATTGAACACATGCCTTGCCATACGAAAACGGCGACAATATTTATCCGGCTTGAAGAGCGGGGTGTTGGCAAAGTAATCGGCATAGAGCAGGGCGTGGCCTCTCTCCCTGTTGCGGTTCAGGTTGGGAGCCTTGCCAGGGAGTGACCCCCTGTGCCGAGGAAGCTGTCGCTGAATATGGTCGTTCACGACCAGTGCAGCCATCAAAAGTTCTTCATCATCCGACGACGAATCGTCTGATGAACAAAGAAAGTGATGGAAGAAAAACTCGTCTCCACTGTCCATACCTTTGTTGGCAAAAGGTCGAACACCTTGCGGTCGCGGTGGCGAAGCGGCCGCGATGATCACCTCGACGTAGCAGGGGTGGTTGCCGGCCGGCTACTGGCCGCTCTGGACCTCTCGTCGGAATCTGCCTCGGCCGCCGTGGTCCGTCGCCGGCAGCTGTGTCCCCTCCGGCACCTGCAAGGACGGCGACGGCCAAAACTACGGCGAAAGCGCGGGCGTGGTGGCGGCCATGTCCAGACGTGGTTTGTTAGGACGGCGGGGAGGCTGCGCGGTGAGGAGGCGGCCGGAGAATACGATGGCGCCGGCGGCGGGGCGGGGCGGGGAGAGAGGGTGAAGCGTTGGGGAGCGGAGGGACTGCTAGTGTCCCCGACAGGCGGGCCATGGGGGAAGGGGGGGCAAGGGCGTGCGTCGCGGTCGTCCGCGCGCGTCCGTTTCACCCCAAACCGAGCGCAAGTTTGGGACTGGGATGGGTCGAAAACGGACGAAATACGGACATTTGTCCGTTTGAGGCCGTGCGCTGGGCCGCCTCTTTTGTCTCTTTTACCCCAAACGAACGGAGTCTGACAGGATATGGTGCTCGAGAGTTTATTTTTCTCCCTCTCTTGCATTGCAGAAACATCACGTCACCGTCACGGGCACACACCACTAGCACCGGCACTAGCGCCACCGTCACCGTGGGATCGCACGAGTGGCCGCTTTTTACTGCAGGGGCAGCGCGATGTGTGGGTGCACAGTCGCCGGACGGCCATGGCCACGGCCACGGGAAACGGCACGCTTTGTCCGGTCTCTCCTCCCGCGGGGCTGGCGACGTGACGTGACGACGCGCGCGCGTGCGGTGCGGTGCGTTGCTCTCCGGTCTACACCACCAGTACGCACTGGTGCAGTCTACCGACGCATGCAGTCATCGCCCGCCGCTAGATTTTCGTAGCTCCCCGCGGCAGATTTTCTCCCGGAAAGGTACCCCTCGCCCTACGCCGGTGTGCGCCCGCTCGCCGGCCCGACGCATCCAATCGGTCGGCCCCGCCTTGGCCTTGACCCGCCCGCCTGTGGTCGTCCTCCTCGGGTTCGTTCGACTTTGTTCGTGTGAAATCTAGACAAGCAAAGACGTTCGTACGCACGCACGCATGCATGCATCGAGATGCTCTTGGAAACCTGGTCGAGACTCGACGCGAGAGGTCTGTCTTGACGACTGTCGACACAGCAGTCAGGCTTGCAATCCTGCGCGAGTTTCGGAGCATCTAAGCGCCGCTGCCCGACACCTCCTCGTCAGGTTGGTACGTATGTTACTGTTAGTGTGTGTAGAGTCGTTTGGTCAGGTGTCACTGCCCGTGGCGCTTAGCCGCATGCATCCGTGCGCGGGTGTCACTGCAGCAGCAGTCGCTCTGGGCAGAAATCACATATTTAGGCCCCGTTCGGTACAAGGGATTTCCACAGGAATTTCACAGGAAAGCTATTCCTTTGGAATATATCCCTTTGCTTGTGTCCGGAACGCAGGAATTATGAACAGTATTCTAGAGGGAAACTTCCTTTCCTACGCTGATTCCAAAGGATTAGAAAAATCCACTCCAGCCTCATTTTTTGGTGGATGCCCGAGGCAAGGCTCTGGCTGCCATCGCAGATTGTAGTATGGTTGTGAATAAAAAATTCCATCTGAGGGGATAGGTGACGACGCAATAGTGTGTGGCCAAATAAAATACTCTACCGTGGTTGTTAACTCTGAATAAAATACTCTACCGTGTTTGTTAACTTTGGATGTTTTCTTGTATGCTTTCTACCTCCGTCCCCAACACTACTTCATAGACATTTCCTCTATTTTTTCAATCCTATGTTCTGCATCAACCTTCCTTTTTCATTCCTCTGCTTCTCTAGGTTCCTTTGTTTTGCAAACATGTGATCCGAACAGGCCCTTAGGTGCTGTTTGGTTTCCAGCCACATATTGCCACACTTTGCCATACCTCATCTTAAGCAAATTTGACCAAGTTAGATGGGTGTTTGGTTCTAGCCACATCTAAGACAAGAATTTTTTATTAGCAGTGAATCCCACATGTCATAGAAACAAAAAGTGTGGCAAAATTCCTTTAGGCAAGCCGAAGTGTGTCTAACAATTTGAGCAACTCAAGTTAGGCAAGTGTGGCAGAAATAATGTGGCAACATAAGACAAACATAGTCACAATCCAAACAGCCCTTTAACCTAGGGGCGAAATTAAATCACAAACTGACCTACTTTTGAAAAAAAAATCATAATGGTGACCCTTTCGTGTGGCGTCTCGATCTTAGGCGTCGCACCTCCTGCCAACGTGGCAGCCCTGGTCCAGTTACGGTCCCACAGATAGCAGTGCAACGTCTAAGGTCTAGGCGCCACACTTGTGTGCAGCGTCCGTCTCTTAGTCGTTGCACTGTCTGTGTGCCACTTAGGCTGGCCCCACCCTCTCTCCCCTCCCAACCCCACCCCACACACCCCCACCCCACCCAAACCCTTAGCCCTGCGCCCCTCCTCTCTTCCCTTCCCCCCCCTCTCAAATCCTTCTCAAATCTTGCAAATCCGGAGTATTTGACCGTGGATTTCGAAGCCAACCCCTCCCTTAATGTAATCTCCTCCGATCCCCTCGTTTTCATCCATAGGAATTGTCACATTTGCTCAAATCTAGCTAGTTTGGGAAAACCCTAGTTTTTGCTTGGATTTAGAAATTTGTGTTGAATCATATTATGTTTCTTTGCTAATTTGGTATGGTTAGACTTTCATAGTATGCTAGGATTAGGGTTATGTGTGTTTGATGTTGGAGTTAGGGTTATGCTATGGTTAGGGTTGTGGTTATTGTTAAGTGGGGGTTACAGTTATTAATTCATATATTTGTTAGGGCATATGTATTTTGTGCAAATATTTTTGTTAAGTACTTACTTGATATAAGTGTGTTTTTGATTATTGCAGGGATGGGGAGAACATGTGTTTATGTTCATCATGTGGATAAAGAGGCCTTTTTAAAAGGCAATGTTGAGCCGGATCCGGATGAGCTTGATATGGTGTTTGAGAGTAGTCCTAGCTATGCGGAGCTCTTGGAACAAGTGAGGAATGATTTGAATTGGATGGACACAAGTGACGTTGTTGAGTTCGAGGGAAGGCATAATGTTGGTTTTGGAATGCACATCCGTTGGAAGACAATGCGTGTGAACTCCGAGCAACATTGAGTTGCATACAAGGAGACGGTTGCCGAATCTCTAGACAAGCCTCTTGAGTTATTTGCCTCCAAAAAAGTTGAGTCTACTTTGAATTTGGACTTGAACCGGAACCCCTCCCCGTTGGTTGCTAGCACTCCCCCACCCATGAACCAAGATCAAATGAGTGAACCTCATTTCACGCAACAAGATTGGTCAACATTGAGCCCGACTCCAAACAACCAAAATGAAGCTTTTGAAGAGGAGAATGATGAGTACGCGGAGGATGACAACGAAGTTGATCTCCATGACAACAGTGTGGGTGATCTCGACCAATATCATGTGCAAGAGACAATGGACCAATCCATCCCTTTTTCCCGTGCATATGCATTGGACTCGAATGACAATGGTCCCGATGAAGAAGTTGATGAGGAGGGGTTCACGCCGAAGGAGGCCCAAGCATTCAAGAAGGTATTCGGGCGGGATCACAAGACACCATTGTTCAAGGATCTTAGTCTCGCGGATGAAGCCGTTGTGGATGGTGGCAAATGCATATCTCTTGGAGCTAGGCCAAGTTCTCACCGTGATTTGGAAGACGGCAAGAACGGGATATATCCCGGTTGTGAGTTTCAATCCTTCTTGAAATTGAAGATGTGGCTCGACAACTACTCGGTTACACATTATCGTCCACATAAAGTGGCCAACTCAGACTTCAATGTGCGTTACACGGTCAAATGTGAAGTGCCAAGATGTTCATGGATTGTGCGTGCAAGGCCATGGAAAGGAGGTCCCACTTGGCGCATAGTGAGTTATCTACCAACTCACATGTGCCGGCACAAGAATGCGGATGGCGAGTTTGTGTACCAACAACACAGACAACTCACGTCCGAGTTCATTGCTTACAGGTTATCCAACCAAATATCCATACTTCCAATAATGAGCATCAAGAGTGTCATTGACCTTGTGAAAGCCATCTTTCATTACAAGATGAAGTACGGCAAGGCATGGAAGGCGAAACAATCCGCATTCAAGATGTTGTATGTCAATTGGGAGGAAGCATAAAACCGACCCCCTAGGTTGTTGTTAGCTATGGCCGCCACAAACCCAGGCATGGTTCACGTGGTTGAGCCTCATGGGCACCAAACATTGATTCATAACGGGAGGACCGTCCGAGTATTTGGCCGTGCATTTTGGGCCTTTGAGCAATGCATGAGGGCTTTTGTGCATTGTCGGCCCGTCATCGCCATTGACGGCACGTTCTTGACCGGACAATACAAGGACACTTCATTGGTTGCAATAGAAAGTGATGCCAATAACCGGGTGTTGCCTTTGGCTTTCGCTTTGGTTGAGGTGGAAAACAATGATAACTGGAAATGGTTCTTGTGTCAATTGAGAACAAGGGTATTATCGGCTGAAAGGGAAATTTATATCATATCGGATCGCCATTCAGGAATTCTAAATGCGGTGTCCTCGTCGGGTTCGGTCAACTTTGTTCGTGTGAAATCTAGACAAGCAAAGACGTTCGTACGCACGCACGCATGCATGCATGCATCGAGATGCTCTTGGAAACCTGGTCGAGACTCGACCCGAGAGGTCCGTCTTGATGACTGTCAATACAGCAGTGCCCCGGCCAGTCAGGCTTGTAATCCTGCGCCAGTTTCGGGCAATCTATCTGGTCGCCGCTAACAGACACCCCCCGTCAGGTTGGTACGTATGTTACTGTTGGTGTGTATAGAGTTGTTTGGTCAGGTGTTACTGCCCGTGGCGCTTGGCCGCATGCATCCCTGCGCGCGTGTCACTGCCGGGCTCTGCACTCTCTGGAGGAGCAAACGGCATTTTAGCTCGCAAGTGAGAAAAGATCAGACGATCCACAGTGGATCACGCACAAGCAACATAGCTGCAGCGACACTCCAGAGCAGGGTGCATGGTATGGTATGGCATATGCATTCCTTCCTTCAAGCCGTAGTTTGTGGAGTCGAGAGTTGCTGCTCACAGAGCTGCAGGGTTTGTCCCTGTGACTGTGCCTGCGCGTCGGTCACAGACGCGCGCACTGTGGCCTGGCCGATACTACAGGCTTGAATGAAGACTGAGGGGGTGTTTGGTTTAGAAGTCCTAGGACTTTTTCTAGTCCCAGAGACTAATCAAAAAAAACTCTTCAGTAGAGTCTTTTTCTAGTCCCTGTAGAAAAAGTCCCTCCCGTTTGGTTCCTAGGGACTTCTTAGGGACTTTTTCTAATCTCTGGGACTAAAAAGTACCTGAATCAAACACCCCCTGAAAAGCTAGAAGCTCGTGGCGATGCCGCTGCCTGCCTGCCGCCGGAGCACTGGCGCACTGCGAGTGTTGGATAGTACTCCATGAACATGAAGAACATATATTCCACGAGGTGAGGCCCACGGGATCTCTGCCGCGACATGCGAGAATGTGAGACCGGTGTTCACATGATCATTCATTCATTCATTCTCCACTGATCACCGCACTGCATGCTCGACTTGTGCACGCAGTATAACATGCTGGTGCTCACTCATCATTAACAGCCGCACAGTCGAACAAACAGAAGATACTTGTGTTCTCACTACTAAGAGCTGAACAGCCATCAGGAGTGAAAAGATGTTTCCCGTGATATAGATCAACTGTTGTTCACAACGTTCCTTTGGTACAGCAATCTAACCAGTCTCTGTAACACTTTAAACATGATGGAAAATCGATCGAAAACGGCGGCCCTTTTTGCCGACGAACTCGCAAAAACACAAGTCAAATTACATCCGAGTATGTATCAAAGCTCGCTGTCGTTGCTCTCCGTGGTGGCGCCAGCAGATGTCTTCCCATTCACAGCAATGAGCTCCGTGTCGAAAACCAGAGTTGCACCACCTATCATCAGAGTTCAAAACTACTAGTCAGCATTGCTGGTCAATGAAAGAGAGCACGGCGGCATGCCATGTTTGGATCATATGATGCAGGCAACAAACACGCTAGAATGGCAATATCAAAGTTGACGATCCGAACAGTACACGAGATACAATTTCATGACAAGGACCATACCAGGCAAACATACAAATAACAAGCCATACCTGGAATCTTTGGTGGGGAGCCTCGCTCCCCGTAACCCATCTTTGCGGGTATTCTCAGCTTCCGCTTTTCGCCGACGCACATACCTAGTAAACCTTGGTCCCAACCTACACACAGATGAAAACAATAATGTAGGTTGGCGCCATTGCGAAGGTTTCTGATAAGAACAGTATAGGCCGTTTCTCCACGTTTCTTTTTTGTAAAATATATTGTTGTTCGTTCAAGTCAGTACAATATGGACCACAGATAAACCAATAATCGCATGCTGCTCAAGGAAAAGAGAATAACCTTTTATCACCTGCCCATTCCCAAGAGTGAATTCGAAGGGATCACCTCTGTCATAGCTAGAGTCAAATACTGATCCATCAGTGAGTGTCCCCTGCACGCAGCATAGTCAAGCTTTCAGCTGAATGACAAAACTGTGGAGACAAATCGCTACAGGAAAAGCATCAAAGAGTTTCTTTGACGCAAACATGACAAACAAACCAGGTAAAGAACGCAATAAAGGCCATAAATTACTAGGGTTACTCTGACATGATGTTTCTCACTTTCTCTGCAAGGCATCTCAACTGGTTCATGTTAAGAGACATCGCGTTAAATAGCTATCACAACTGATTCATTATAAAGTTGCCGCACAAATGAGAGTATGTATCGTACATTTGGACTATGTTGTTCATAAAGTCATTGTAAGGAACAGTGTGAAGGTTACAGTAAGGGGAACTCAGTGGCCCTTGCTTCTGAGACTTGGAATTGCAGGCTTGTTATAACTAGCTACAGTCATTATTTCTTTTGACTAGAGTACTATCAAGTATCATAAGGGAATAGCATTGCTAACTTCAGATAAAAGTGTCGGTCAATTACTTACACGATAATGCACTTTAATCTTGTCGCCTTTGTGAGCCTGTAGGGTACATGATTCAGGCTTGTACTGAAAAGAGGATGAGCCAAAGAAAACAGTGTCATGTGAAGCCACAGTGATACTATCATTGTAATGTAATAAGAATGAAAGCATAACCTGTATATGATTGCCTTAGAACTATATAAATCGAATGTTGCACAATTGTAGATTAAGACTTAATGAGTGACTGAAAGCTAGGCATGTAGATACAGAAAACCTCACTTTCTAAAAAAAGATACAGAAAATCTCTGCCCTCCACAGTAAGGCTGTTCATCAGCATTTTCCATTCAAACCATCTGAGTACAACTAGATCTTGTATGCATCTGATAATGCTATTCAAAATTAGTACTCCTGTGTTGCAAACGCAGCAGGTATCCTGACTGTCCAAATCCATTAGTTGGCCAACAACTAATCCGACAGTACATGGGTTATGCTATAAGTATAAGCTCATACCATTAAATTTGCACTTAAAAGCACTTTCTTGTGACTAGTTTTATAGCTATGAATGAAATACAGATACAGGAATTTGCTGTCAAAGTTGAACATCAGACAGGCAAAATACAGCCTACTACAACTGAGAGAGTACTACCGCGCATGCTTCAATGGTATGGCCAAAATGTGATGAACACCCCTATCCCACACTCTGGTTTGTGATCGAATACTGGAGATTCAATTTCTAAAATAATGTATGAACCTTAGCAGCAAGTACATAATTTTTCAGTTTGAAACTTCATAGCAGAAGTATCACAACAACATAGGTTGTCCACTTCTCTGCTCAGCTTTTAATTTACATCCTGTGTAATATGACTAGTCCCCACAGAAGGGATCTTGGCCAGTATTGGGACAGCATTCCTTAGAAGACCAAATGTTACTTCTGAGAGATATCCATCATGGTTTCTTGTTAATACATCAATATAAAAGCACACACTGGTTGGTTAAACAACATTCCTTAAAACTACACAAGTAAATTGCTAATTAGCCTCCCCTCAATTTTTATTTGTACTAATTAGCTCTAGTGAATAAACTGCAGTCTGAATCTCACGCCCTATGTGTGAAGGAACAATAGCTTATTTTGCACTTGGATCTTCATCTGGAAATCTCATAAACCTAGCAATCTAGCATCATCCCTGAACTCTGCACCGAAGGATCTCAGATCCGCCGGAACACAGAAAGCACACAAAGCAATACTAGAGCGCAGCAGAGATTGCGGTTTGGTTACAACCCTGCGGAATACGGACCTTGACGCCGATCTGGAGCTGTGTAACATCCGCGGACTTCTTGGCCGAAGCTGGAGAACCAGATCGAGAAACCGAGTGAGCAAAACCAAATCGAGAGAAAAACAGAACATATCTTTACACGACGCAACAGGTCGATAGAGCAGGTGGAGGTTAGGTTGCGGCCCGCGTTTTACCAGTCAGAAGGACGGCCGCGACGGCGACGGCAACGACGGCGAGGCAGAGGAGCCGCGGCTTCTTCGTCCCCATCGCTCTTCCCTGCGCTCGCTACCGGGTCAGCGGCCGAGGTACAGTTTCTTTGGATCGTATACGGTTTGGACGGGACTACAACTCGGGTACCGTTAATACAGAGGTAATAATACACTGTAAGTCTTACAACTTGCACGTTTAGTTTTGGTCTCTAGATGTATCTGTCGAGTTAAAAAACTATAGCCAGAGCCACATTGATGTGGTTGTCAAGAGCAATATTCAGGATTTGACTTGGCGTTTTACTGGTTTTTACGGAGCTCCGCGAGCAGAAGATAGGCACCATTCCTGGCGGTTCTTGCGTACACTTCATACGTTACCACATGCTGCATGGTTGAGCATGGGAGATTACAATGAGACACTATACCCTTCGGAGCATTTTAGTAGATCAGCGCGATCTGAAAATCATATGCGTGCTTTTCGGGAGGTGATAGATGAGATCTCTTTCCAAGACCTGGGCTGGTCCGGTACGGCCTATACTTGGGATAATCATCAAGCTGGAGGAGCGAATGTCAAGGCTCGGCTCGACCGCGCTTTTGCAAATGAAGCTTTCAGGCAACTATTTCAGCATATACGTGTCAGGCATATTCCTTCGGTGGAGTCTGACCATTGTTTCGTGATTGCGGAGATTAAGGAGAGCCTGCCATCATCAACACCAAAACGGAAACAGTTTAGATACGAGAACGTTTGGCAGACTCATACAGATTATGACCGACTGGTAAGCGATACCTGGCGGGGCATACAACCCACACCAGGGCTCCGGGGCGTGGCGTCCGCTTTGACTACCTTGCAGGCAACGCTGGGACCCTGGGGCTTCAAGGAGTTTGGCAGCCTGTCACGTTCTGTCAGGCAGTTGCAGAAGCGGTTGGATCGCCTTCGATGCCGGTCCATTGGTACAGGTCCGACGGTGGAGGAGGAAGCTGTTGTCAAGAAACTAAAGGAGGCCTTGCATCAGGAGGAAATCTGGCTTCGACAATGTTCTCGAGTTCCTTGGCTTCGGGATGGTGACCGAAACACTTCCTACTTTCAAGCTCAAGCAGCCCAACGCAAACGCATGAACAGGATTTCGGGCTTAAGAAGAGCCGATGGTTCTACTTGTGCCTCTGAAAGTGAAGACAAGGAAGAGGTACAAAACTTTTACCAGAATTTGTATCGCTCCCAGGGTTGGGGAGACTCCAGCTTGCTATTATCACATGTGCCAGAGAAAATCACCCAAGCCATGAATGATGATTTGATCAAACCCTACACGGGAGAGGAGGTAAAAACCGCGCTGTTCCAGATGGCGCCTTCCAAAGCCCCTGGTGTGGATGGTTTTAATGCAGGGTTTTACCAGCGTCACTGGGATTTGCTAGGAAACGAGGTAACCTTGGCAGTTTTGGACTTTCTTAATGGAGGAGAACTACCGGCTGGACTGAATGATACGTCCATAACATTGATACCTAAGGTACGTCATCCCCAATCGATCACGCAGTATCGGCCTATTGCCTTATGTCCGGTGCTTTATAAGATTGCAGCCAAGGCTATAACAAACCGGCTAAGAAGCTTGATGGATTTGATAATCAGCGAGGAGCAAAGCGCTTTCGTTCCCGGACGTCTTATTACAGACAACGTTCTTGTGGCTTATGAAAGTATCCATACGATGAAAAGAAGAAAGAAGGGAAAGAACTTTTCTTGCGCGGTTAAGCTTGATATGATGAAAGCATATGACCGTGTCGAGTGGCATTATCTCGAGGCAATATTGTCCCGGTTGGGTTTCAGTATGGATTTTGTTAGACTAATAATGAAGTGTGTTTCCTCTGTCCGGTTTTCTGTACGAGTCAATGGGGAACTACTTCCTTATTTTACACCCACCAGAGGTTTTTGGCAAGGAGACCCAGTGTCACCATATCTTTTTCTACTTTATGCCGAAGGGTTCTCATCATTGTTGAAACACTACAATGGGGGCACCATTGATAGGGGACTACGGGTGAGTTATAGATCGCCGTGGGTCACCCATTTGCTTTTTGCGGATGATAGTCCCATCTTCATCAATGCAAGCAACCCAAGTGCTCTCCGGTTAAATGATATCTTGAGGATTTATGAGGAGGCCTCGGGCCAGTGTATCAATAAGGAGAAAAGTGCCATATACTTCAGTTCAAATACTCCCACAGATCTGAGGCAACTTTTGAAGACAACCTTGAACATCCATGTTGAAGCGTTCAATGAGAGGTATTTGGGTCTCCCTACTGCTGTGGGACGGATTACGAGTCGGACATTTGATCATATCAGTGAAAGAGCCAGGGCTAGAATGCAAGGATGGTCAAAAAAATTACTCGCCTGTGCAGGTCGTGAGACATTGTTGAAATCAGTGGTCCAAGCAATTCCGACCTATCCAATGAGTACTTTTCTGTTAACCAAAAAAGTTTGTAAGAGTCTGACGTCTCCTATGGCCAAGTATTTCTGGAGTAGTTCTCTTGACAAAAGATCAATGCATTGGGTGTCGTGGAAAGAGCTTGCAACGCCCAAGTGCAAAGGCGGTATGGGTTTCAGAGACCCACACATGTTCAATCTTGCCATGTTGGGGAAACACGGATGGCGTTTTCTAACAAATCCCGAATCCCTCTGTGCAAGAGTATTGAAGGGACGGTATTTTCCTGATACGGATTTTATGCATGCGGCCTTACCCAAGTCGGCTTCGGCCACTTGGAAAGCTATTATAGCAGGAAGAGAAGCCCTTCGGACAGGCTTGATCTCCCGTGTTGGAGATGGCACTACTATTGATGTTTGGAATGATAAATGGATTCCAGGTACTATCTCTATGTCACCTATCTCAAGACCACCGGGCACTGCAATCCAACGGGTGGAAGAGCTCATTGATACATCCAACTGGACTTGGAAGCATGAGGTGGTCCGGGATAATTTCATTGCCCCGGATGCTGAGGCCATTCTTAACATTCCTATTCGGCAAGGGGGAGGGTATGATTACCTTGCTTGGGCATTCGAACGATCAGGCAACTACACTGTGAAGTCGGCGTACCGTGCTCTTGTGAATCAGAACGAGCGTTTGGCTCTAGATGAAGGGACGGCTACCGGTACCTCCAATGATGAACAACAGATGTGGAAAGCCTTGTGGAAATTGAATGTTATCCCAAAAGTGAGAGTCTTTTGGTGGAGAGTTCTTCGTGGGATTCTACCAGATGAAGCTACTCTCAACCATAGACACATTGCGGAAATTCGCCGATGCAAAGTTTGTCTTGCTATGGATGAGGATCTAAAGCATGCATTAATACACTGCTCGCATGCTAAGCACTTTTGGGAGGAGGCGTGTGCATGGTTCGGGCTCCGGCTTCCACGGCTACATCCGGACTCGTGGGCTCGCGACATTTTATGTGACTCACGGTTTACGGATGACGACCGTGCAAAGATCACCACTATTATGTGGTCTATTTGGCATTCCAGGAATCATATCAAGCACGGTGAAGAAGGTCGGGACCCTACAGCGACGATCAGAGCAACAAAAGAGGCTATTTCACTTCTTCACTTGCCACGCAAGGATACGATGATCTTACCTGGCTATGGGTGGAGGCCTCCTGATGATGGGTTTGTGAAGATCACAACCGATGGAGCTCTAAACTTAATGGATGGTAGGGGAGGCACGGGAGGCATTGCTCGATCCCCTACGGCTCTCCTGGGTGCCTGGTGCAAACTATATGTGGGGATTTCGGATCCCTTGATCATGGAGGGACTTTCCTTGCGAGATGGTGTTCGATTCGCTGCTCTTCGTGGTTTCTCGCATGTGATAATGGAAGTCGATTGCTTGGAGTTGGTGACACTCTGGACCACTCGCCACAGTTCCCGTTCAATTGTATCTCCTTTACTTTTAGAGATCGGAGAGCTTAGTTCTCATTTTTCCTCTTTTGTTATCCAACATGTAAACAGGTCAGCCAATTTACCGGCTCACTTGTGTGCCAAACATGCTTGCGCACTCAATGTGACCGATAGTTGGCTTGATGAGACTCCTAGCTTCTTGGTGTCCAGCCTTCTGGCTGATTGTCCCAAGAATGCGTTTACTTAATAAAGCTCTTTGAATTTCCCCGCAAAAAAAAGTTTAGTTTGGTGCATAAACTAAACGTTTAGGTGACCTGTACTTTGTTCTTTATGATATGAATGGGACACGTATTACCATGCAAAAAAAAACTTGCGCGCAATGTTTAGTTTGGTGCATAAACTTATAATATACATTTTTTCATGATAATACGTGTCTCATTCATATCATAAAGATTAAAATACAACTCACGTAAAGACCGATATGACAAAACTGAAAAAAGTAGCGGAACATCTCTAAGCTTACCCATCACCTGCCCCCGGCACCACGACAGGAGCCACCCAAAAAAAGAATGATGGATCACCTCCTCACTCGAGCTCGACGCGGCTTCATCGCTGATATGCAACTTTGCGGACCTCCAAGGTGGCTCACCAAAAGTGAAGCCCTTACCGTTGAACGAATCAGACCGGGGCAACACCCCGGACACGCCATCGAACTAGATCTGGCACCGCACCACGGCTAAGACGCTCCAGAAGGAAACCATACCTGCCATTCACGAACCACAGACCCAGCACATGTTCCGTCTTTCAGATGTCGTCGATGCAGACCACAATATGCATCCGCTCCTGGACTACCTACCAAGCTCCGCGCCGACACTGGAGCAAACGTCCTCGCAACGGCGAAGTCCAAGGACATAGATCCACCACGAGGATGCCGCCGCCGCCACGCCATCCTTGCTTGAACCGACTGGTTTCCAAATCCATCCCCAACGGACGATGCTTCGGTGCCTTAAGGCACCTACCTTTGTGTCTATGACATGTGGGCCCAACAGGTGGCTGGCCCACATGTCAGTGACCCAAAGGCAGGTGCCTTTAAGGCACCGAAGCTGCGTCCATCCCCAACCATAGGACCGATGGCCTTGTCAAGGAAGGATCTGAAGAATCTTTATTCAATGTTGTCATCGTCGCAGCCAAAGTAAAGATGATGAACAACCTAAAAAACCTAGACTACGAGGGAGTAAAAACGATCCACACGGGTGGATCCGACGACCCCCCTCACCACCGACGACCGAGGTCACCAGCGGAGGGGAGCCGCCGAATGACGATGCTGGAAGATTGGGCTCTCCGGGCGGCGGCTAGGGTTCCAGCCGCCAGGGACAGGGTGGGCGATCGCTCTCTGCTCTGCTGGATCGATAGCAACAACCACGAGTACAAACTTATAATATACATGTTTCTAGTCATCAAACTGGTGTGGGTGTATAAATACGATCACATTTTTCGTATTTGGGTGTATTTGCTGCCTACAGGGCACGCCAATGTGGCCAGGGCCCATTGTCAGTGGTGATACG
This sequence comes from Triticum dicoccoides, assembly GCF_002162155.2. Taxonomy (NCBI): domain Eukaryota; kingdom Viridiplantae; phylum Streptophyta; class Magnoliopsida; order Poales; family Poaceae; genus Triticum; species Triticum dicoccoides. The sequence continues at coordinate 724,745,022 of NC_041385.1, forward strand.
TCTCTAACGTATCTACTTTTCCGAACTCTTTTGCCCTTGTTTTGGACTCTAATTTGCATGATTTGGATGGAACTAACCCGGACTGACGTTGTTTTCAGCAAAATTGTCATGGTGTTATTTTTGTGCAGAAATAAAAGTTCTCGGAATGACCTGAAACCTCACGGAGACACCTTTTGGAATTAATAAAAAATACTGACGAAAGAATCAATCAAAGGGGCCCACACCCTGGCCACGAGGGTGGGGGCGCGCCCTACCCCCCGGGCGCGCCCTCCTACCTCGTGGGTCCCCTAGACCTCCACCGACCTCAACTCTAACTCCATATATTCACGTTCGGGGAGAAAAAAATTAGAGAGAAAGATTCATCACGTTTTACGATACGGAGCCGCCGCCAAGCCCTATTCTTCCTCGGGAGGGCTGATCTGGAGTCCGTTCGGGGCTCCGGAGAGGGGGATTCGTCGCCATCTTCATCAATAACCATCCTCCATCACCAATTTCATGATGCTCACCGCCGTGCGTGAGTAATCCCATTGTAGGCTTGCTGGATGGTGATGGGTTGGATGAGATTTACCATGTAATCAAGTTAGTTTTGTTAGGGTTTGATCCCTAGTATCCATTATGTTCTAAAATTGATGTTGCTATGACTTTGCCATGCTTAATGCTTGTCACTAGGGCTCGAGTGCCATGATTTCAGATCTGAACCTATTATGTTTTCATGAATATATGAGTGTTCTTGATCCTATCTTGCAAGTTATAGTCACCTACTACGTGTTATGATCCGGCAACCCCAGAGTGACAATACTCGGGACACTTCCTGGTGATGACTGTAGTTTGAGGAGTTCATGTATTCACCAAGTGATAATGCTTTGGTCCGGTTCTCTATTAAGAGGAGGTCTTAATATACCTTAGTTTCCGTTAGGACCCCGCTGCCACGGGAGGGTAGGACAAAAGATGTCATGCAAGTTCTTTTTCATAAGCATGTATGACTATATTCGGAATACATGCCTACATTATATTGATGAACTGGAGCTAGTTCTGTGTCACCCTATGTTATAAATGTTGCTTGATGAATGCCATCTGACATAATTATCCATCATTGATCCATTGCCTACGAGCTCGTTTCACATTGATCTTTGCTTAGTTACTTCTCCGTTGCCACTGTTATGATTGCTACAAAACTGCTAGTGTTGCTTTTGCCACTATTACCATTATTTCCATACTAATTTGCTACGAAATACTTTGCTGTAGATATTAAGTCTTTCAGGTGTGGTTGAATTGACAACTCAGCTGCTAATACTTGAGAATATTCTTTGGCTCCCCTTGTGTCGAATCAATAAATTTGGGTTGAATACTCTACCCTTGAAAACTGTTGTGATCCCCTATACTTGTGGGTTATCAAGACCATTTTCTGGCGCCGTTGCCGGTGAGCATAGCTCTATTCTTTGAGTCACTTGGGATTTATATATGTTGATCACTATGAGGAATCTGAAAGACAACAAAACCAAGATCTATCCCTCAACTACGAGGGGAGGTAAGGAACTGCCATCCAGCTTTGCACTAGATTCACCTTCTGTTTTGAGTAAACTTGAAACACCTACACCTGCTATTGATTCCGATATGTCGTATGTTAATGATGATGCCACTTCTGCTACGCATGATGCTTATGATGATACTACTTCTCTGCTTGATAATACTATGCCACTAGGTGAATTTCTTGATGAACAACTTGCTAGGGTTAGAGAGAATGAAATTACTGAAACTGATGATATTAATGAAAGTGATGATGAAGATTCTCCCCCTAGATATGAATTGCTTATTGTGCCTGAGGGTTATATTATGGATGAAAAACTGCTAGAGACTTTTTTGCTTACAATGATAGATATGATCTTAAGAAACTGCTAGCTAAGCTAAAAGAGAAGTCTTTGAATGCTAGAATGCAATATGATCCTACTTTTGCTACTTCACCTATCTCTGTTACTGATAAGCAGGATTATGAATTCTCTGTCGATCCTGAGTTAATTAGTTTGGTTGAATATGATCCTTTCTATGGTTATGAATCTGAAACTTTTGTGGCACATCTTACTAAATTAAATGATATAGCCACCCCATTTACTCATGAGGAAAAAATTCGCTATTACTACATTCTTAAATTGTTTCCTTTCTCGTTAAAGGGTGATGCTATAATATGGTTTAATTCTCTTGCTCCTAGTTGTGTGCATAGTCCCCAGGATATGATTTATTACTTCTCTGCAAAATATTTTCCCGCTCATAAGAAAGAGGTTGCCTTGCGGGAAATATTTAATTTTGTGCAAATTGAAGAAGAGAGTCTCCCACAAGCTTGGGGGAGGCTTCTCCTGTTACTTAATGCTTTGCCTGATCATCCTCTCAAGAAAAATGAAATACTTGATATCTTTTATAATGGACTAAGTGATGCTTCCAGAGACCACCTGGATAGTTGTGCTGGTTGTGTTTTCAGGGAAAGAACTGTTGAGCAAGCTGAATTGCTATTGAATAATATACTGAGTAATGATAATGATTGGACACTTCCTGAACCAACTCCTAAGCCAACTCCAAAGAAAAGGGGTATTCTATTTCTCAGTCCTGAAGATATGAAAGAGGCAAAGAAATCTATGAAAGAAAAAGGTATTAAAGCGGAAGATGTTAAGAATTTACCGCCTATTGAAGAGATACATGGTCTTGATAACCCGACACAGGTAGTAAAGGTAACTTCTCTCTATAGATTTGATGAAGGTGATATTCCTCATAATAAGTCTGCTAGTCAATGCTTGGATGAGTTTGACAACTTTATTGTTAAACAAGAAAACTTTAATGCTTATGTTGGTAGACAATTGAAATGTAATGCTTATATGGTTGAACACTTGAGTAATTATATGTCTAGAGTTAAAAGTGATGTTAAGCTTATTAGTAAATATGCTTCTGTGGTTACTGCTACCTCTTGAGCATGTGTTGGTTTCCCTTGAAGAGGAAAGGGAAATGCAGCAAAGTAGCGTAAGTAGTCCCCTCGGTTTTTGAGAACCAAGGTATCAATCTAGTAGGAGGCTACACTCAAATCCCTCGTACCTACACAAACAAATAAGAACCTTGCAACCAACGCGATAAAGGGGTTGTCAATCCCTTCACGGCCACTTGCAAAAGTGAGATCTGATAGAGATAATAAGATAAATATTTTTCGTATTTTTATGATATAGATTGGAAAGTAAAGATTGCAAAATAAAATAGATCGGAAACTTATATGATGGAAAATAGACCCGGGGGCCATAGGTTTCACTAGTGGCTTCTCTCAAGATAGCATAAGTATTATGGTGGGTGAACAAATTACTGTCAAGAAATTGATAGAAAAGTGCATAGTTATTAGAATATCTAGGCATGACCATGTATATAGGCATCACGTCCGCAACAAGTAGATCGAAATGATTCTGCATCTACTACTATTACTCCACACATCGACCGCTATCTAGCATGCATCTAGAGTATTAAGTTCATAAGAACAGAGTAACGCATTAAGCAAGATGACATGATGTAGAAGGATAAACTCAAGCAATATGATATAAACCCCATCTTTTTATCCTCGATGGCAACAATACAATACGTGCCTTACTGACCCTACTGTCACTGGGAAAGGACACCGCAAGATTGAACCCAAAGCTAAGCACTTCTCCCATTGCAAGAAAGATCAATCTAGTAGGCCAAACCAAACTGATAATTTGAAGAGACTTGCAAAGATAACAAATCATACATAAAAGAATTCAAAGGAGATTCAAATATTGTTCATTGATAATCTTGATCATAAACCCAAAATTCATCAGATCTCGACAAACACACCGCAAAAAGAATTACATCGAATAGATCTCCAAGAAGATCGAGGAGAACTTTGTATTGAGATCCAAAGAGAGAGAAGAAGCCATCTAGCTAATAACTATGGACCCGAAGGTTTGTGGTAAACTACTCACACTTCATCAGAGAGGCTATGGTGTTGATGTAGAAGCCCTCTGTGATCGATTCCCCCTCCGACGGAGCACCGGAAAAGGCCCCAAGATGGGATCTCACGGGTACAGAAGGTTGCGGCAGTGGAAATAGGGTTTGGTGGTGCTCCTGGATGTTTTCAGGGTATATGAGTATATATAGGCGAAGGAAGTCGGTCAGGGGAGCCACGAGGGGCTCACGAGGGTGGGGGCACGCCTACCCCCTGGGCACGCCCTATGCCTCGTGGCCTCCTCATTTCTTTCTTGACGTCCACTCCAAGTCTCCTGGATTGCGTTTGTTCCAAAAATAACTCTCCTAAAGGTTTCATTCCGTTTGGACTCCGTTTGATATTCCTTTTCTGTGAAACACTGAAATAGGCAAAAAAACAGCAATTTGGACTGGGCCTTCGGTTAATAGGTTAGTCCCAAAAATAATATAAAAGTGTATAATAAAGCCCATTAAACATCCAAAACAGATAATATAATAGCATGGAACAATAAAAAATTATAGGTACGTTGGAGACGTATCAAGCATCCCCAAACTTAATTCCTGCTCGTCCTCGAGTAGGTAAATGATAAAAACAGAATTTTTGATGTGGAATGCTACCTAGAATAACTCTCAATGTAATTTTCTTTATTGTGGTATGAATATTCAGATCCAAAAGATTCAAGATAAAAGTTTAATATTGACATAAAAGTAATAATACTTCAAGCATACTAACAAAGTAATCATGTCTTCTCAAAATAACATGGCCAAAGAAAGTTATCCCTACAAAATCATATAGTCTGGCTATGCTCTATCTTCATCACACAAAATATTTAAATCATGCACAACCCCGGTTTTAGCCAAGCAATTGTTTCATACTTTATTATTCTCAAATTTTTTCAATCTTCATGCAATACATGAGCGTGAGCCATGGACATAGCACTATAGGTGGAATAGGATGTTGGTTGTGGAGAAGACAAAAAAATGAGAAGATATTCTCACATCAACGAGGCATATCAATGGGCTATGGAGATGCCCATTAATAGATATCAATGTGAGTGAGTAGGGATTTCCATGCAACTGATGCACTAGAGCTACAAGTGTATTAAAGCTCATCAAAAGAAACTAAGTGGGTGTGCATCCAACTTGCTTGCTCACGAAGACCTAGGGTAATTTGAGGAAGCCCATCATTGGAATATACAAGCCAAGTTCTATAATGAAAAATACCCACTAGTATATGAAAGTGACAACGTAGGAGACTTTCTATCATGAAGACCATGATGCTACTTTGAAGCACAAGTGTGGTAAAATGATAGTAACATTGTCCCTTCTCTCTTTTTCTCTCATTTTTGTTCTCTCTCTCTTTTTTTGGATTTCTTTGGCCTCATTTTTTATTTGGGCTTCTTTGGCCTCTTTTGTTTTTCATAAAGTTCGGAGTCTCATCCCGACTTGTGGGGGAATCATAGTCTCCATCATCCTTTCCTCACATGGGACAATGCTCTAATAATGGAAATCACCACACTTCTATTTATTTACAACTCAAGAATTACAACTCAATACTTAGGACACAATGTGACTCTATGTGAATGCCTCCGGCGGTGTACCGGGATATGCAATGAATCAATAGTGCCACAAATACGATGTCAACTACATGATCATGCAAAGCAATATGACAATGGTGGAGCGTGTCATAATAAACGGAACGGTGGAAAGTTGCATGGCAATATATCTCGGAATGGCTATGGAAATGCCATAATAGGTAGGTGAGGGAGTCCTGGATTAGGGGGTATCCGAACAGCCGGACTATATACTTTGGCCGGACTGTTAGACTATGAAGATACAAGATTGAAGACTTTGTTCTGTATCTGGATGGGACTCTCCTTTGCGTGGAAGGCAAGCTTGGCGATTCGGATGTTAGATCTCCTTCTCTGTAACCGACTCTGTATAACCCTAGCCCCCCTCCGGTGTCTATATAAACTGGAGGGTTTAGTCCGTAGGACAGAAACAATCATAATCATAGGCTAGCCTCTAGGGTTTAGTCTCTACGATCTCGTGGTAGACCAACTCTTGTAATACTCATATCATCAAGATCAATCAAGCAGGAAGTAGGGTATTACCTCCATCGAGAGGGCCCGAACCCGGGTACAACATTGTGTCCCTAGTCTCCTGTTACCATTAGCCTTAGACGCACAGTTCGGGACCCCCTACCAGAGATCCGCCGGTTTTGACACTGACATTGGTGCTTTCATTGAGAGTTCCTCTGTGTCGTCGCTGTAAGGCTCGATGGCTCCTTCAATCATCAACAATGACGTGTTTCAGGGTGAGATCTTTCTCCCCGGACAGATCTTCGTGTTCGGCAGCTTCGCACTGCGGGCCAATTCGCTTGGCCATCTGGAGCAGATCGACAGCTACGCCCCTGGCCGTCAGGTCAGGTTCGGAAACTTGAATTACACGAATGATATCCGTGAAGACTTGATCTTTGACGGATTCGGGCCTATGCCAGGAGCATCGAACAGTCATGGCGAGCACGACTTAGATCTGCTGTCGGACAGTATTTGGGATATCGCACCTGCAGCAGCTCCGGACCTAAATCCGGGGCAGATCGCATCGTCTGAGGACGGGTGGATGGACCCCGCCACAGAGGCCGCATACTCTTCGGCGGTAGAGCCGAACACAGATTCCACCGTTAAGGAAATCTGTGTCACCGGACCCCTGGACTTGTGTCCGGATGTGGGTTCCGAACCGCGTGCGCCCGGGCCCATCGAGTCCGGTTGGGCTCCAGTAATGGAGTTCACCGCTGCGGATTTCTTTCAGCACTCCCCCTTCGGCGACGTACTGAATTCATTAAGGTCTCTCTCTTTGCCAAGAGACTCTTGGCTGAACTATGTCCGGCTCGAGTGGGAAGCAGGCGACGAAGAAATTCGTTACCCACCCACCACCCACTTCATTGCCAATGTCGATGATTTGACAGACGTGCTTGACTTCGACTCTGAGGACATCGAAGGTATGGGCGACGATGCAGGAGAAGAACAGGAACCACCGCCCACAGGGCGCTGGACAGCCACCTCCTCATATGATATATATATGGTGGACACTCCCAAAGAAAACGATGGCGATGAGGCAATAAAGGATAATCCCTTAGGGAAGCAATCAAAGCATGGGCGTCATCGACGCCGATCTAAGCCCCGCCACAGCAATGCTGGCACAGGAGACGAAAACAATCCGGATGGTGCCGAAGAGGACTACAATCCCGATCAGCCTACCTTCAAGCAGGCCGAACAGGAATACGGGCAGGTTAGCCCAGATGAACAGGCGACTGAAGGATACTTGGAGGATGACAACTATATGCCTCGCTCCGAAGACAAGGTGAGCCTCGGTGACGATGAATCCGGAGTGCCTGAGGATCCCATAGAGCAGGAGCGCTTCAAGCGCCGGCTTATAGCCACTTCAAGAAGCTTGAAAAAGAAGCAGCAGCAGCTCCAAGCTGATCAAGATCTGCTCACAGACAGATGGACCGAGGTCCTGGCGGCCAAGGAATACGGACTCGAGCGCCCCACCAAAGGTTACCCAAAACTCGAGGAGGAGGCCCCAGAGCCTACACTACCAGAGCCTACACTACCAGCACAGGACGAGGCTGACCGGCCACCTCGTGGCCGGGATAAAACGGCATATCAGCCCAAATACCAGCCCGCACCCCGACGCCAATATGCTACGGGCCGGGGCAATACGCAGGACCTGCAAGACATATTGGAAAACAAACCAGGACCGCAAGATTGATCAACGGATCGCGGGGGCGCGCCCTGATACATCTCCAACGTATCTATAATTTTTGATTGCTCCATGCTACTTTACCTACTGTTTTAGGCAATATTGGGATTTATTATCCACTTTTATATTATTTTTGGGACTAACCTATTAACCGGAGGCCCAGCCCAGATTCGTTGTTTTATGCCTATTTCAGTGTTTCGAGGAAAAGGAATTTCAGACGGAGTCAAAATGGAACTAAATCAACTTAGGAAGTAAGGAAACCAACCTGATGGGCTTGGAGTGCACGTCAGGGGAGTCTCGGGCTGCCCACGAGGGTGAGGGGCGCCCCCTGCCTCGTGAGCACCCCGGAGGTCCACCGACGTACCCCCTGCACCCATATATACCTATGTACCCTAAAACTTCCAAAACAAAAGATAGATCGGGAGTTTCGCCGCCGCAAGCCTCTGTAGCCACCAAAAACCAATCGGGACCCTGTTCCGCCACCCTGCCGGAGGGGGATCCCATCACCGGAGGCCATCTTCATCACCCCGACGCTATCCATGACGAGGAGGGAGTAGTTCACCCTCGGGGCTGAGGGTATGTACCAGTAGCTATGTGTTTGATCTCTCTCTCTCTCGTGTTCTCTCTCGTGTTCCTCTATGGCACGATCTTGATGTATCCCGAGCTTTGCTATTGTAGTTGGATCTTATGATGTTTCTCCCCCTCTACTCTCTTGTGATGAATTGAGTTTCCCCTTTTGAAGTTATCTTATTGGAATGAGTCTTTATGAGAACACTTGATGTATGTCTTGCCGTGATTATCTGTGGTGACAATGGGATATCATGTGCCACTTGATGTATGTTTTGGTGACCAACTTGCGGGTTCCACCCATGAACCTATGCATAGGGGTTGGCACACGTTCTTGACTCTCTGGTAGTAGCTTTGGGGCACTATTTGAAGTACTTTTATGTTGGTTGGATGAATCTGAGATTGTGTGACGCATATCGTATAATCATGCCCACGGATACTTGAGGTGACAATGGAGTATCTAGGTGACACTAGGGTTTTGGTTGATTTGTGTCTTAAGGTGTTATTCTAGTATGAACTCTATGATGGATTGAGCAGAAATAATAGCTTTATGTTATTTTACTACGAACTCTTGAATAGATAGAACAGAAAGGATAACTTTGAGGTGGTTTCGTACCCTACCATAATCTCTACGTTTGTTCTCTGCTATTAGTGGCTTTGGAGTGACTCTTTGTTGCATGTTGAGGGCTTGTTATATGATCTATCTATGTTATTATTGTTGAGAGAACTTGCACTAGTGAAAGTATGAACCCTAGGCCTTGTTTCCTATCATTGCAATACAATTTACGCTCACTTTTATCGCTCGCTACCTTGCTGTTTTTATTATTTCAGATTACAAAAACCTATATCTACTATCTATTTTGCACTTGTATCACCATCTCTTCGCCGAACTAGTGCACCTATACAACCTACCATTGTATTGGGTGTGTTGGGGACACAAAAGACTCTTTGTTATTTGGTTGCAGGGTTGTTTGAGAGAGACCATATTCATCCTACGCCTCCTACGGACTGATAAACATTAGGTCATCCACTTGAGGGAAATTTGCTACTGTCCTACAAACCTGTGCACTTGCAGGCCCAACAACGTCTACAACAAGAAGGTTGTGTAGTAGACGTCAAGCTCTTTTCTGGCGCCGTTGTCGGGGAGGCTAGATAAAGGGTACTCACACTCCGTGAACTAAGCTTTTTATTGGCGCGGTGAGTGCTTGAAGGTATATCTTTATATCTTGTAATCGAATCTTTTTGTTTCTTGTTTTAGCACTAGTTTAATTTATAAAAGAAAACTACCAAAAAAATGGAGTTAAGTTTGTCATATACGCTTCACCTTTTTAATATCTTTCGTGAGTATGATGGAAAGGATAATTGTGCTCAAGTGCTAGAAGAAGAAATCTATAGAATGTTTGGAACTAAATATTTGAATGATGAGCATGATTGCAATGTTGTTAGTACGAATTCTTTGAATATCCATGATGCTAATGATGATTGCACTAGTTATGATGAAAATGTCTCCTATAAGCATGTTGATTTTTGTGGAGTAGATTGGATTTGCATGGACACACCAAATAGGGAAGATAGATATTGCAAGAGGCATAAGTACTTAGAAACTAAATTGTTGCAAGAAAGGCTAGATGTTTGTGTTGAAGATTTAAATTATCTTGGCCGTACTTGTGGACTTTGCAATGAAAGTGGTCATTTAGCTATCCGATGCAAATTGTTTCATGATCTAATCGTGTCCAAAAATTGTGATGACTTGATTTCCCTTGCACATTATAATGAACTTAGTTTGCTTATGGGATATGAAGAAATGAAACATATAACCAACTATCTCCCAGACTTTGCCCGTTATAAACTTCTTGGTTTTGATCTAGAGGAAATTTATATGTATTGTGCGGTGAATTGCATTGAAAATCCTTATATTGCCAATTACATAAAGAAAAGAAAGCAAATGGAAGATGATAAGAATACTAATGAAAGGGAAGAGGCTTCCCAATATCCTCCTATTATTTCTTATGATGAATCAGGTAACGATGAGGAGCTTTCTATTCAACCAATCCCATCAATAAGGAGCTCAAAGAGGAAGGTTGAACCTACACATAATGTGAAGAAGAAAAAGAAAAGAAGGAGAAACAAAGGTAGAAAGGTATCCCTCCCAAGTGATGTTGCTCCTACTACTCATTGTGATAATGATAATTGCTATACTATTGGTGCTATCAATATTTTTAATGATGAGAGTGATTATGCTTATGATATGAAAGGGCCCAAGCTTGGGGAAGCTATGTTTGATTGGGATGAAATATTTGAGAATATATTTGCTGTAATTAATGTTTGTCCCAAGCTTGGGGATGCTATGTTTAATGAAGATGATATTTTTAGCATCCCAAGTTTTGATATGCAAAGTTGTTATGATGATAGCATGCCTCCTGACTATGATGATTATATTGATGAAAGTGGGTTCGGAAGAGAGTCAACTTTAGGAAGTAGTGATCCCACTATTTTGGAGGATGTTGAATTTTATTGTGATGAATACGAAAGTGGATTTGGAAGATTTTCAACTTTATTTAGTGATTCCACTATCTTGGGAGAGGTTTCAATCGATTATGATGAGAACGAAGTTGCTACTTATGATGATTATTGTGATGAAACTTATGCTATAAAAAATAGTGATGATTATATTTACAAATCTTGTCATGATTATGATTACCCTTTTTCTTAACATTACTCTTTTAATGTGGAAACAATTTTTAGTGTTCAAGTCTCTCATGATACTCCCACTACTATTCATGAGAAGAATTTTGCTTATGTGGAGAGTAGTAAATTTTATATGCTTGTAGATCATGAAAAGAATATTTAAGGTGCTGGTTATATTGTTGAATTCATTCATGATGCTACTGAAAATTATTATGAGAGAGGAACATATGCTTGTAGGAATTGCAATAAGGTCAAGTTTCCTCTCTATGTGCTTAAAATCTTGAAGTTATGCTTGTGTTACCTTCCTATGCTAGTTGATTATTGTTCCCATAAGTTGTTTGCTCACAAAATCCCTATGCAAAGGAAGTGGGTTAGACTTAAATGTGCTAGTCATATGCTTCATGATGCTCCCGTTATGTTTCAATTCTTATCTTTTATGTGAGCATCATTGTCATCATTATGCCTAGCTAGAAAGGCATTAAAGAAAAGCGCTTGTTGGGAGACAACCCAATATTTATCCCTACTGTTTTTGTGTGTACACATGATTATGCTACAGTAGTAATCATGTTTTATAGCTTTTGTTTCAATAAAGTGCCAAGTAGAACCTTTGGGAAGACTTGGGTGAAGTTTATGTGATTTTGCTGTGAAAAACAGAAACTTTAGCGCTCACGAGAATAGCTGCCATTTTTTACTGGAGAGTGCTTTTAGGTTGATTATTTTTGCAGATGATTAATAGACAAATTTCTCAGGTCCAGAAATTTATTTCATAATTTTTGGGGTTCCAGAAGTATACGTTTGATACAGATTACTACAGACTGTTCTGGTTTTGACAGATTATTTTTTCATTGTGTTGTTTGCTTATTTTGATGCATCTATGGCTAGTATCAAGTGGTATGAACCATAGAGAAGTTGGAATACAGTAGATATTACACCAATATGAATTTATAATGAGTTCATTACAGTACCTAAATGGTGGTTTTATTTTCTTATACTAACAGAGCTTACGAGTTTTGTGTTGAGTTTTGTGTGGTTGAAGTTTTCAAGTTTTGGGTAAAGATTCGATGGACTATGGAATAAGGAGTGGCAAGAGCCTAAGCTTGGGGATGCCCAAGGCACCCCAAGGTAATATTCAAGGACAACCAAGACCCTAAGCTTGGGGATGCCCCGGAAGGCATCCCCTCTTTCGTCTTCGTTCATCGGTAACTTTTTTTTGAAAGCTTAGGACAGTGAGGGCAGCCCCCCACTGACTTTATATTACTTCAGCCAACACAGCCTACAACACACATTCACCCTAGGGCTACATGGTGCCAACTATGTTACAACCCCCTCCAACCCCGAGGGTGAGGGTAAGTAGAAAGGCAAAAGAAATTAAGAAAAAACAACGCTGGTTACAACTTAGATGGAAGCAACTAAATTGACCACAAACGGGACCAAGGCCTCCTTGATTCTATGCCGCAGCATCCCAAAGTCATTTTTGAATCTTAGGAGCCAACTATCAACCGAGGGCGTTACACCTCTAAAATGCTTGTTATTGCGTTCCTTCCACAGGCTCCAAGCCGCGACGACGAAGGCTTCCATAAACATGGGGCCCGACCACCTGCCCTTCGCCTCATGCACAAGCTGTATCATGTTCCCGCCATCAGCCCACACCACCCCCAGTTTTCTCCAGCATCTTTCACTAAAAGGATAGTTGAAGAAGAGGTGTTCCACCGTCTCTTCAGGTGGATTAACACATAGGAGACAGATATACACATCATCTCTCAGCTTCATGCCCCTCCTCTTTAGCCTGTTTCTAGTGTTTAGCCTGTCCGCCAGGAGCAACCAAGCGAAAACCCTCCACTTGTTGGTGCATTTTGATCGCCATATCCATTTGAACGCATCATCGGCCACCATCTCACGGAAGCAGTGCTCATAGTATTTGTTGGCTGCAAAATCCCCCGACCCCCAAGTACACCTCCAAACGTCAGCATTATCATTTATTTCGGTTTCAGCCAGGCATCCTTGGAGGTCGTGCAACTCCTCTCTGGCTTGAGGGGAGAGTGGCAGATGGAAGTTATGACCGAGGGTTGGCGCAGTCAGCAGCGTTTTCACCGAGACATCCTCATGCGCAGCAAAAGAGAACAGACGGGGGTGGCTATCACCGATTATCCTGTCATGCCATAGGTCTTTCCAAAAGAGGACCGTGTCCCCTCGTCCCACTTCCACCATCGTGACCCCCCTGTAGGCTGGTGTGAGCTGAATAATGTCACACCACCAGAACGAGCCGCGGTGCTCAGTTGCATGCGGGACCAATCCCTCATAGTATGTAGACCAAATCAGGTCAACCCAGGGTACATCACGACGGTTGTAGAATTTGTGTAGCTACTTAAGCAGCAGGGCCTGGTTCTGGGTCTGCAGATCAATGACCCCCAGCCCTCCTTTCTCCTTGGGACGACATACCAGGGTCCATGCTGCCAAGGAAATAGCCTTGTGCCTGTCATCAGTGTTCTTCGCCCAGAGACAGTAACGCCTAAGCTTGTCCAGGTGTTCCAAGATTTTTGGAGGGAGTTTGATGGAGCACATAGCATAAATCACCAGGGATGTGATCACCGAGTTGACCAGCGTAAGTTTTGACCCGAGGTCCAGCAGCGATGCAACAGTAGAGAGTCTGCGCTCGATCGAAGCCACAAGCGGCATTAGGTCAGCCACAGTTGGCCTAGCCGTGCCCATGGGCATGCCTAGATACGTGAACGGCATCTTGCCCACCTTGCATCCAAAAATCTCAGCCAAGCGATCTGCTGCCTCATCCGCCATGTTGACAGTCATCAGCATGGATTTCTGGAAGTTGATGCGCAGGCCAATGGAGGAAGCATAATCTTGCAGAATGGATTTGATCGTCGTCGCTTGCGCCTGATCAGCCGACATCACCAGGATTGTGTCGTCTGCATACTGTATCACAGGATAGTCATTCTCCACTGTCGGCAGCGGCAACTGAATACGCCCACTACGGTATGCGTCATTGATTGCTGCTTGGAGGAGATCAGCCGCCAAAACGAAAATGAGTGGGGACAGCGGGTCACCCTGACGCACACCCCGTTTGCAGAAGAACTGACGGCCAGGGGTCCCATTAAGCAGCATTGAGGATTTGGCAGTCAAGAACAAGCAACGGATCCACCCCAACCAGCGGTCATCAAAACCCATGCACTTCATAATCTGCAACATCGGATCATGCTCAATCGTGTCGAAGGCCTTCGCGAAATCAAGTTTGAGGATGGCGATTTCACGACCCGAAGTTTGGCACTGGTGTATGAATTCGTAAGCCCATGCCACGCAGTCTTGGATCGACCTGCCCTTTAGGAAGTCGTATTGGTTATGGTGGATAACCCTAAGGACCACCAGCTGCAGCCGATTGGCCAAGAGCTTCGTCAAAAGTTTGAGACAACAGTTTAGGAGTGTAATAGGGCGAAAGTCATCATCTGTCTCAAGCGACTGCGTCTTCGGGATCAAAGTAATGAAGCCAGTGTTCAGGCTTTCCAAGTCCAAAGTACCTACGTGAAAGTCAGAACAAAGCCTATAGAAATCCTCCTTAATGATATGCCAGCAGGCTTTGATGAAACTGCCACTGAAACCATCCGGTCCGGGGGCACGGTCCAACGACATCTCCTTGACCACTTGATCAATCTCCTTCCGAGTGAATGGTCGAGATAACTCCTGCAGTCCATCCACCCTCTTGATGATACGATCAAGATCGAACTTCAAGTTGGTAGGGTTGGAGCATCCTAGCCGATCTTTATAGGTTTGGAGAAGGACCGCCTCTTTGCCTACATGATCATAAACCACAGTGTCGTTCGGTAGGTGAAGCGAGGCAATGTTGTTTCTACGGAAACGCTCGGTCGCAACCCTATGGAAGAACTTTGTATTGCCATCCCCAAACTTAAATTGTCTGACGGTGCATTTGCACTCCAAGAGATGCAGGAGATGTGCTTTAAGGATTTTTCTGAAGTTCGATTCTGGCACAGTCAGGCAACGACGATCATCCAGGGCATCAAGCTCTAGGAGGGTATTATTACAGTTTTCAATCAGCACAGATAGCTTCGAGATCTTCTTGCTCCACTGCTTCAGATCATACCAAAGGGTTTTGAGTTTTTTACATAGGAGCATAACTGTTTTTGGGGTGTAGCAGCGTTTATTCCAGGACCGCTGAACCACATCAAAGAAGCCCGGCTGCTTGATCCAGTAGTCCTCGAAACGAAACAGCTTGGTTTTGGGAATTTTGGACTGGATGCTGACATAGCACGGTACGTGATCCGACGTGGATTTCCCTAAGGGCATGACAACAGTGTTTGGGAATTTGACAGCCCAGTTGACAGAGGTAAAATGCCAATCCAACTGTTTGAGTAGCGGGTTAGATTGCATGTTGCTCCAAGTGAATGATCGGCCTTTGATTGGCAGCTCCACCAGCGATTGTTTACGTATGAATTCATTAAATATGAGCATATCGTTAGCATCACCTCCCCCACGGTTACGGTTATCAGGTGCCCTGATGTAGTTAAAATCGCCCAAGGCAAGCCAATATTCACTAATGGGTATTTGGAGATCAAAAAGCCACGCCGTGAACAGTGACCTATTCGGATCGGAGCAAGGACCGTAAACGTTAACGAGCGTCCACACGTCATTTGATTGAGTTAAGGTAAGCCTAACACCGAGCGCAAACGATTCAGAAAAGACAGACACACCCGTGAACACTGAACTCATCCACGCGGTTAACAAGCCACCAGAATTACCAACCGATGGCACAAATTCAAACATATCAAACTTCTTGGGGCAAAATAACTTAACAAACGATGCATCAAAAGATTCACGTTTTGTTTCTTGAAAGCAAACTACCGAACTACCACTAATCTCGATCGCGTTGCGGATCGCCAACTGCTTCTTTTCAGAATTGATTCCACGAATGTTCCAACAGAGAACATTCCAATGTTTATTTGCTGCCATCTGAACCTAGTTCAGCTCTGGATCAGCACCACGGTCTCCAGCCAGGAGCTTCTGTGCGTTGAGATCTTCCGCTAGAATCCCACATTGCTCAATACCCACACGCTGCAATTGTTGGATCAGAGTTGGTGGTGGCAGTTCATCAGACTGGCCCGCGACAGGCTGCAGCAGAACTGGGCAGGGATCAGTCGCCTTGGAGGAGCAGGCAACCACTAGAGCACCCCTAGCCTTGACTTTAGACTGTGTATTTTTGGCGTCAATAACAAGATTAACCTTGAAGCCATCGTACCTCATTGCCCTGGAGCTGCGCCGCAAGGAGGTTGTATCAATTGGCATCTTCTCAGCAAGAATCATCCTCTAGATGTGCTTGTTCAGTGGCTTGGCATTGTTAACTATCCGATCTTCCGAGGTAGCAGCCGTACCACCACCAATCGGTCCATCGGAGGCAACCCAGGCAGAAGAGTGCGCAGTACCAGACCAAAATTCAGCAGGAATAGTGATAACATCCCGGAGAGGAGGTAACAGTTCGGTCCATGGGCGAATCTGCATATTCAGATAGTGCACTCCCTCCAGAACAGCAACAGAAGCATTGAGAAAAACAGCAAGAGGATTCAGAGGGAATATAGCATTCGACATATCTTCCTCAGGCGCAGCAATACAACGGGTGTACCTCCCAAAGGAAATCAGCCAAAGAAACTGCAGAAAATCTTGCCCCAAATCAGACTACACCTCAATAGCAAGAGAGCCACCATTAGCTCGCACAAAACGTATCCCAGAGGTAGGTGTGCCATTAATCAGTGCATCCGCCGCTTCAGTAATATCCAAGTACATCGACCATTCATCCCGAGGATCATCAGAGATGTTGCTGTCCTGTTCCACTCCATCCATGAGAGAGGGCCTTGTATACTGAAAAAGCGTTCTGAAGCTGAATCCTCTATAGGGAGGAGGAGCAACTAGCCAGGCCCCCCATCCATCATTCTGTGTCTGCTACTGCTGTGGTAGTTGCTGCTCCCAAGCCGCGTCAACTTGCTGCTGCAACCAACGCTGGTGGTCAAGAGCCCACTATTGCGCCACAGTCAGGTATGGGAGATCATATGGATGCGGGGAGGCGTTCATCGGCGGAGCTTCATCCTCATTCCCTACCAGGTCAGGGATTGTGTGCCTGCCGTTGAGCACATAAACAGGTACAGACCAGGACCGCCCCATATCAGGCAGCGTGCCAATGGGCTTGATCACCAGACTGTGAGGAACTTGCGCGATATCGCTAATGATAACCCGCACCAGCACGCGTTCCTTGTTGTGCCCGGCCTGTGCCAGAGATCTAACTTCCCAAAGCAGGACACCGCCTTGTTGATATAGTGGTCATTCTGGTAATCCATGGGGAAGGCAAGAAACAAAACCCAGGCAACATACTGAAACGGACAACGACGCATATTTTCTCCCTCGTCATGCGGCACAAAAGAGAAGGTCATATCATCATCAAGAGGATCTAGTTGGTGCGGACTTTCCTGAATGTACTGATCCCTCAGAGCCACATCCGCAAACGCCACCATCCCCACCCCGATAGGATAAACAAAAGCATCAGGTACCTCAAGGTGAAAATCCTCAAACATGATACGAACCACCTCATCTAACACCATTTGCCTCTGATGATCTGGGACGGGGGGAGCCGCGGTGACGATGGCATACCTCTCGTGGCTAAGCGGCGGGTCGTCCACCACCATCATGTTGCGAGCCAACCTATGGTCCGGCCCACGCTCAATCCGAGCTCCCATCGGCATGAACTGGAACGGCCTCGCCGGGAAGTTAGCCATTGCTTTGGTTGTTGCGGTGGTGGTCGCAGCAGTCAATGGTGGAGCAGGGGAGGAGGAAGAGGAGGTCTTGTCTCTCTGCTCTTTGGCTGTCAGGGTGGGCAGGCTAGGCAAATGGTGTGCAGGGCAAAGCGGAATCGTCCGCCCAATGGAAATCGGGGAGGGGGCCCAGCATCTGGTTTTTTCCTTTTTGGACGCCATATCAATTTTTTATTAGGAAAAGTAGGATTCTATGATTGAGGGAGCGTTGCAAGCCTTGGCAGCGGATCCAAATTAATTCGAGCTTGCCTTTCCACCTTCCTCGGACACCAGAGGAGACGAGGTACCGATTTGGAGCCGCACCAGTATCCCTCATGGCCCAGAAAATTACAGCGCTTGCACCAAAGAAGCCCAGGGCAAAAATCTCTACATGATATGTGTTTTGCTTGGAGCGTCATTTTATATTGTTAGTTTTTGCTTTCTGTTAGTTAGAATAATGTTTTGCATCTTTAAGTCTCAATAAAAAAGTCAAGGATAGCCTTTGCCATGCTTATTTTGCTAGTTTGCATGTTGCTGTTTGAAAACAGAAAGTTTACCGCTGTTGCAAAAATTCCCTAGAAAAGTCAGAGAATGGTATAACATTGAATCTTTTTGCATATTAAGCTCTGATAAATTTATTACAGTGGGAATTTTATTTCATAATTTTGGAATCAGGTAAGTATTGATACTCTTGCATTCTTTACAGATTGTACTGTTTTGACAGATTGCTGTTATAGTTGCATTGTTTGCATATGTTTGCTTGTCTAATGATTCCATTTGATGATAGGAGTATTAATTATACAGAGGCATTTAGTATGCAATGTTGAATAATAATATTAGTGATTTGTTACAGTAGAATATGATAAGGTTTTGCATTGGCTTATACTAACCTATCTCACGAGTTCTTGTTGAGTTTGTTGTGAATGAAGCTTTTCATAAAAAGAGAAACCAAGATATGAGAGGAATTAAGGAGACACAAAAGCTCAAGATTGGGGATTCCCAAGGAACCCCAAGATAATATTTCAAGAAGTCTCAAGAATCTAAGCTTTGGGATGCCCTAGTAGGCATCCCACCTTTCTTCTTCAACAACTATCGGTTAGTATCGATTGAGCCTAAGTTTTTTGCTTCTTCACATGAGTTGTCCTATCCTTGCATTGTAGTTTTGTTTAGCTTTGCTTGCTGTTTGAATAAGATACCAAGATCTTAAATTCTTTAATGATAGAGAGCCATACACAAATTGGAATTTGCTAGAATACTCTTTGTGCTTCACTTATATCTTTTGAGCTTGATAATTTTTGCTCTAGTGCTTCACTTATATCTTTTAGAGCACGGTGGTGGATTTGTTTTAAAGAAACTATTGAACTCTCATACTTCACTTAGATTATTTTGAGAGTCGTTAATAGCATGGTAATTTGCTTAATGTTAATATACTTGGTATTCAAGATATGTGAAACTTTCTTTTGAGTGCGTTGAATACTAAGATAAGTTTGATGCTAGATAATTGTTTTGAGATATGGAGGTGATAATATCAAAGCAATGCTAGTTGGGGTGATTATGAATTTAAAGAATGCTTGTGTTGAAGTTTGTGATTCCCGTAGCATGCACGTATGGTGAACCGCTTTGTGATGAAGTCAGAGCACAATTTTATTTATTGATTGTCTTCCTTATGAGTGGCAGTCGGGGACGAGCGATGGTCTTTTCCTACCAATCTATCCCCCTAGGAGTATGTGTGTAATGCTTTGGGTTTTGATGAATTCTATATATTTGCAACAAGTGCATGAGTTATTTTGATTAATGTTGAGTCCATGGATTATACGCACTCTGACCCTTCCACCATTGCTAGCCTCTCTAATACCGCGCACTTCTCGCGGGTATCATACACCTACCATATACCTTCCTCAAAAAAGCCACCATACCTACCTATCATGGCATTTCTATAGCCATTCCGAGATATATTGCCATGCAACTTTCCACCGTTCCGTTCATATGAGATACATTACTTTTGTCATATTGCTTTTTGCATGAACATGTAGTTGACATTGTATTTGTGGCAAGGCCACCTTCATAATTTTCATACATGTCACTCATGATTCATTGCATATCCCGGTACACCGCCGGAGGCATTCATATAGAGTCATATTTTGTTCTAAGTATCGAGTTGTAATTGTTGAGTTGTAAGAAAAAAATAAAAGTGTGATGATCATCATTATTAGAGCATTGTCCCAGTGAGGAAAGGATGATGGAGACTATGGTTCCCCCATAAGTCGGGATGAGACTCCGGACGAAATAAAAAAAAGAGTGGCCATAAAAAAAAGGAGAAAAGGCCCAAATAAAAAAAATGAGAGAAAAAGAGAGAAGGGACAATGCTACTATCCTTTTTCCACACTTGTGCTTCGCACCATGATCTTCATGATAGAGAGTCTCATATGTTGTCACTTTCATATACTAGTGGGAATTTTTCATTATAGAACTTGGCTTGTATATTCCAATGATGGGCCTCCTTAAAAGTGCCCTAGGTCTTTGTGAGCAAGCAAGTTGGATGCACACCCACTTAGTTTCTTTTGTTGAGCTTTCATATACTTATAGCTCTAGTGCATCCGTTGCATGGCAATCCCTACTCACTCACATCAATATCTATTGATGGGCATCTCCATAGCCCATTGATACGCCTAGTTGATGTGAGACTATCTTCTCCTTTTTTTGTCTTCTCCACAACCACCATTCTATTCCACCTATAGTGCTATGTCCATGGCTCAGCTCATGTATTGCGTGAAAGTTGAAAAAGTTTGAGATTACTAAAGTATGAAACAATTGCTTGGCTCATCATCGGGGTTGTGCATGATTAAATACTTTGTGTGATGAAGATAGAGCATAGCCAGATTATATGATTTTGTAGGGACAACTTTCTTTAACCATGCTATTTTGAGAAGACATGATTGCTTTAATTTATATGCTTGAAGTATTATTACCTTTATGTTAATATGAACTTTTGTCTTGAATCTTTTGGATCTGAATATTCATACCACAAATAAGAAGATTTACATTGGAATTACGCCAAAGTATCACTCCACATCAAAAATTCTTTTTTATCATTTACCTACTCGAGAACGAGCAGGAATTAAGCTTGGGGATGCTTGATACGTCTCCAACGCATCTATAATTTTTGATTGCTCCATGCTACTTTACCTACTATTTTAGGCAATATTGGGCTTTATTATCCACTTTTATATTATTTTTGGGACTAACCTATTAACCGGAGGCCCAGCCCAGATTTGTTGTTTTATGCCTATTTTAGTGTTTCGAGGAAAAGGAATATCAGACGGAGTCAAAATGGAACGAAATCAACTGGAGAAGTTAATTTTGGAAGGAAACTAACCTGATGGGCTTGGAGTGCACGTCAGGGGAGTCCCGGGCTGCCCACGAGGGTGGGTGGGGGGGCGCCCCCCTGGGCGCGCCCCCCTGCCTCGTGAGCACCCCGGAGGTCCACCGACGTACCCCCTGCACCCATATATACCTACGTACCCTAAAACTTCCAAAACAGAAGATAGATCAGGAGTTCCGCCGCCACAAGCCTCTTTAGCCACCAAAAACCAATCGGGACCCTGTTCCGGCACCCTGCCAGAGGGGGATCCCATCACCGGAGGCCATCTTCATCATCCCGACGCTATCCATGACGAGGAGGGAGTAGTTCACCCTCGGGGCTGAGGGTATGTACCAGTAGCTATGTGTTTGATCTCTCTCTCTCTCGTGTTCTCTCTCGTGTTCCTCTATGGCACGATCTTGATGTATCCCGAGCTTTGCTATTGTAGTTGGATCTTATGATGTTTCTCCCCCTCTACTCTCTTGTGATGAATTGAGTTTCTCCTTTTGAAGTCATCTTATTGGATTGAGTCTTTATGAGAACACTTGATGTATGTCTTGCCGTGATTATCTGTGGTGACAATGGGATATCATGTGCCACTTAATGTATGTTTTGGTAACCAACTTGCGGGTTCCACCCATTAACCTATGCATAGGGGTTGCCACACGTTCTTGACTCTCCGGTAGTAGCTTTGGGGCACTCTTTGAAGTACTTTTATGTTGGTTGGATGAATCTGAGATTGTGTGACGCATATCATATAATCATGCCCACGGATACTTGAGGTGACAATAGAGTATCTAGGTGACATTAGGGTTTTGGTTGATTTGTGTCTTAAGGTGTTATTCTAGTATGAACTCTATGATGGATTGAGCGGAAAGAATAGCTTTATGTTATTTTACTACGAACTCTTGAATAGATAGAACAGAAAGGATAACTTTGAGGTGGTTCCATACGCTACCATAATCTCTACGTTTGTTCTCCGCTATTAGTGGCTTTGGAGTGACTCTTGTTGCATGTTGAGGGCTTGTTATATGATCTATCTATGTTATTATTGTTGAGAGAACTTGCACTAGTGAAAGTATGAACCCTAGGCCTTGTTTCCTATCATTGCAATATAGTTTACGCTCACTTTTATCGCTCGCTACCTTGCTGTTTTTATTATTTTAGATTACAAAAACCTATATCTACTATCTATTTTGCACTTGTATCACCATCTCTTCGCCGAACTAGTGCACCTATACAATCTACCTTTGTATTGGGTGTGTTGGGGACACAAGAGACTCTTTGTTATTTGGTTGCAGGGTTGTTTGAGAGAGACCATCTTCATCCTACGCCTCCTACGGATTGATAAACCTTAGGTCATCCACTTGAGGGAAATTTGCTACTGTCCTACAAACCTGTGCACTTGCAGGCCCAACAACGTCTACAAGAAGAAGGTTGTGTAGTAGACATCAAGCTCTTTTCTGGCGCCGTTGCCGGGGAGGTTAGGTAAAGGGTTCTCACACTCCGTGAACTAAGCTTTTTTTGGCGTGGTGAGTGCTTGAAGGTATATCTTTAGATCTTGCAATCAAATCTTTTTGTTTCTTGTTTTAGCACTAGTTTAGTTTATAAAAGAAAACTACCAAAAAAATGGAGTTAAGTTTGTCACATACGCTTCACCTTTTTAATATCTTTCGTGAGTATGATGGAAAGGATAATTGTGCTCAAGTGCTAGAAGAAGAAATCTATAGAATGTTTGGAACTAAATATTTGAATGATGAGCATGATTGCAATGTTGTTAGTACGAATTCTTTGAATATCCATGATGCTAATGATGATTGCACTAGTTATGATGAAAATGTCTCCTATAAGCATGCTGATTTTTGTGGAGTAGATTGGATTTGCATTGACACACCAAATAGGGAAGATAGATATTGCAAGAGGCATAATTACTCTGAAACTAAATTGTTGCAAGAAAGGCTAGATGTTTGTGTTGAAGATTTAAATTATCTTGGCCGTACTTGTGGACTTTGCAATGAAAGTGGTCATTTAGCTATCCGATGCAAATTGTTTCATGATCTAATCGTGTCCAAAAATTGTGATGACTTGATTTCCCTTGCACATTATAGTGAACTTAGTTTGCTTATGGGCTATGAAGAAATGAAACATATAACCAACTATCTCCCAGACTTTGCCCATTATAAACTTCTTGGTTTTGATCTAGAGGAAATTTATATGTATTGTGAGGTGAATTGCATTGAAAATCCTTATATTGCCAATTACATAAAGAAAAGAAAGCAAATGGAAGATGATGAGAATACTAATGAAAGGGAAGAGGCTTCCCAATCTCCTCCTATTATTTCTTATGATGAATCAGGTAACGAGGAGGAGCTTTCTATTCAACCAATCCCATCAATAAGGAGCTCAAAGAGGAAGGTTGAACCTACACATAATGTGAAGAAGAAAAAGAAAATAAGGAGAAACAAAGGTAGAAAGGTATCCCTCCCAAGTGATGTTGCTCCTACTACTCATTGTGATAATGATAATTGCTATACTATTGGTGCTATCAATATTTTTAATGATGAGAGTGATTATGCTTATGATATGAAAGGGCCCAAGCTTGGGGAAGCTATGTTTGTTTGGGATGAAATATTTGAGAATATATTTGCTGGAATTAATGTTTGTTCCAAGCTTGGGGATGCTATGTTTAATGAAGATGATATTTTTAGCATCCCAAGTTTTGATATGCAAAGTTGTTATGATGATAGCATGCCTCCTAATTATGATGATTATATTGATGAAAGTGGGTTCGGAAGAGAGTCAACTTTAGGAAGTAGTGATCCCACTATTTTGGAGGATGTTGAATTTTATTGTGATGAATACGAAAGTGGATTTGGAAGAGTGTCAACTTTATTTAGTGATTCCACTATCTTGGGAGAGGTTTCAATCGATTATGATGAGAACGAAGTTGCTACTTATGACGATTATTGTGATGAAACTTATGCTATAAAAAGTAGTGATGATTATTTTTATAAATTTTGTCATGATTATGATTACCCTTTTTCTGAACATTACTCTTTTAATGTGGAAACAATTTTTAGTGTTCAAGTCTCTCATGATACTCCCACTACTATTCATGAGAAGAATTTTGCTTATGTGGAGAGTAGTAAATTTTATATGCTTTGAGATCATGAAAAGAATGTTTTAGGTGCTGGTTATATTGTTGAATTCATTCATGATGCTACTGAAAATTATTATGAGAGAGGAACATATGCTTGTAGGAATTGCAATAAGGTCAAGTTTCCTCTCTATGTGCTTAAAATCTTGAAGTTATACTTGTTTTACCTTCCTATGCTAGTTGATTATTGTTCCCATAAGTTGTTTGATCACAAAATCCCTATGCATAGGAAGTGGGTTAGACTTAAATGTGCTAGTCATATGCTTCATGATGCTCCCGTTATGTTTCAATTCTTATCTTTTATGTGAGCATCATTGTCATTAAAGAAAAGTGCTTGTTGGGAGACAACCCAATATTTATCCTTACTGTTTTTATGTGTACACATGATTATGCTACTGTAGTAATCATGTTTTATAGCTTTTGTTTCAATAAAGTGCCAAGTAGAACCTTTGGGAAGACTTGGGTGAAGTTTAAGTGATCTTGCTGTGAAAAACAGAAACTTTAGCGCTCACGAGAATAGCTGATATTTTTTACTGGAGAGTAATTTTAGGTTTATTATTTTTGCAGATGATTAATAGACAAATTTCTCAGGTCCAGAAATTTATTTCATAATTTTTGGGGTTCCATAAGTATACGTTTGATACAGATTACTACATACTGTTCTGTTTTTGACAGATTCTGTTTTCATTGTGTTGTTTGCTTATTTTGATGCATCTATGGCTAGTATCAAGTGGTATGAACCATAGAGAAGTTGGAATACAGTATATATTACACCAATATGAATTTATAATGAGTTTATTACAGTACCTAAGTGGTGGTTTTATTTTCTTATACTAACGGAGCTTACGAGTTTTGTGTTGAGTTTTGTGTGGTTGAAGTTTTCAAGTTTTGGGTAAAGATTCGATGGACTATGGAATAAGGAGTGGCAAGAGCCTAAGCTTGGGGGTGCCCAAGGCACCCCAAGGTAATATTCAAGGATAACCAAGAGCCTAAGCTTGGGGATGCCCCGGAAGGCATCCCCTCTTTCGTCTTCGTTCATCGGTAACTTTACTTGGAGCTATATTTTTATTCACCACATGATATGTGTTTTGCTTGGAGCATCATTTTATCTTGTTAGTTTTTGCTTGCTGTTAGTTATAATAACGTTTTGCATCTTTAAGTCTCAATAAAAAAGTCAAGGATAGCCTTTGCCATGCTTATTTTGCTAGTTTGCATGTTGCTGTTTGAAAACAGAAAGTTTACCGCTGTTGCAAAAATTCCCTAGAAAAGTAAGAGAATGGTATAATGTTGAATCTTTTTGAATATTAAGCTCTGATAAATTTTTTACAGTGGAAATTTTAGTTCATAATTTTCGGAATCAGGGAAATATTGATACTCTTGCACTCTTTACAGACTGTACTGTTTTGACAGATTGCTGTTATAGTTGCATTGTTTGCATATATTTGCTTGTTTAATGATTCTATTTGATGATAGGAGTATTAATTATACAGAGGCATTTAGTATTCAATGTTGAATAATAATATTAGTGATTTGTTACAGTAGAATATGATAAGGTTTTGCATTGGCTTATACTAACCTATCTCACGAGTTCTTGTTGAGTTTGTTGTGAATGAAGCTTTGGATAAAAAGAGAAACCATGATATGAGAGGAATTAAGGAGACACAAAAGCTCAAGATTGGGGATTCCCAAGGAACCCCAAGATAATATTTCAAGAAGTCTCAAGCATCTAAGCTTTGGGATGCCCCAGTAGGCATCCCACCTTTCTTCTTCAACAACTATCGCTTAGTATCGATTGAGCCTAAGTTTTTTGCTTCTTCACATGAGTTGTCCTATCCTTGCATTGTAGTTTTGTTTAGCTTTGCTTGCTGTTTGAATAAGATACCAAGATCTTAAATTCTTTAATGATAGAGAGCCATACACAAATTGGAATTTGCTAGAATACTCTTTGTGCTTCACTTATATCTTTTGAGCTTGATAATTTTTGCTCTAGTGCTTCACTTATATCTTTTAGAGCACGGTGGTGGATTTGTTTTAAAGAAACTATTGAACTCTCATACTTCACTTAGATTATTTTGAGAGTCGTTAATAGCATGGTAATTTGCTTAATGTTAATATACTTGGTATTCAAGATATGTGAAACTTTCTTTTGAGTGCGTTGAATACTAAGATAAGTTTGATGCTAGATAATTGTTTTGAGATATGGAGGTGATAATATCAAAGCAATGCTAGTTGGGGTGATTATGAATTTAAAGAATGCTTGTGTTGAAGTTTGTGATTCCCGTAGCATGCACGTATGGTGAACCGCTTTGTGATGAAGTCAGAGCACAATTTTATTTATTGATTGTCTTCCTTATGAGTGGCAGTCGGGGACGAGCGATGGTCTTTTCCTACCAATCTATCCCCCTAGGAGTATGCGTGTAATGCTTTGGGTTTTGATGACTTCTAAATTTTTGCAACAAGTGCATGAGTTCTTTTGATTAATGCTGAGTCCATGGATTATACGCACTCTCACCCTTCCACCATTGCTAGCCTCTCTAATACCGCACACTTTTCGCCGGTATCATACACCTACCATATACCTTCCTCAAAACAGCCACCATACCTACCTATCATGGTATTTCCATAGCCATTCCAAGATATATTGCCATGCAACTTTCCACCGTTCCGTTCATATGACATACATTACTTTTGTCATATTGCTTTTTGCATGAACATGTAGTTGACATTGTATTTGTGGCAAGGCCACCTTCATAATTTTCATACATGTCACTCATGATTCATTGCATATCCCGGTACACCGCCGGAGGCATTCATATAGAGTCATATTTTGTTCTAAGTATCGAGTTGTAAGAAAAAAATAAAAGTGTGATGATCATCATTATTAGAGCATTGTCCCAGTGAGGAAAGGATGATGGAGACTATGGTTCCCCCATAAGTCGGGATGAGACTCCGGACGAAATAAAAAAAAAGAGTGGCCATAAAAAAAGGAGAAAAGGCCCAAATAAAAAAAATGAGAGAAAAAGAGAGAAGGGACAATGCTACCATCCTTTTCCACACTTGTGCTTCAAAGTAGCACCATGATCTTCATGATAGAGAGTCTCATATGTTGTCACTTTCATATACTAGTGGGAATTTTTCATTATAGAACTTGGCTTGTATATTCCAATGATGGGCTTCCTTAAAAGTGCCCTAGGTCTTCGTGAGCAAGCAAGTTGGATGCACACCCGCTTAGTTTCTTTTGTTAAGCTTTCATATACTTATAGCTCTAGTGCATCTGTTGCATGGCAATCCCTACTCACTCACATCAATATCTATTGATGGGCATCTCCATAGCCCATTGATACGCCTAGTTGATGTGAGACTATCTTCTCCTTTTTTTTGTCTTCTCCACAACCACCATTCTATTCCACCTATAGTGCTATGTCCATGGCTCACGCTCATGTATTGCGTGTAAGTGGAAAAAGTTTGAGATTACTAAAGTATGAAACAATTGCTTGGCTCGTCATCGGGGTTGTGCATGATTAAATACTTTGTGTGATGAAGATAGAGCATAGCCAGACTATATGATTTTGTAGGGATAACTTTCTTTAACCATGCTATTTTGAGAAGACATGATTGCTTTAATTTATATGCTTGAAGTATTATTACCTTTATGTTAATATGAACTTTTGTCTTGAATCTTTCGGATCTGAATATTCATACCACAATTAAGAAGATTTACATTGAAATTATGCCAAAGTATCACTCCGCATCAAAAATTCCTTTTTATCATTTACCTACTCGAGGACGAGCAGGACTTAAGCTTGGGGATGCTTGATACGTCTCCAACGTATCTATAATTTTTGATTGCTCCATGCTACTTTACCTACTGTTTTAGGCAATATTCGGCTTTATTATCCACTTTTATATTATTTTTGGGACTAACCTATTAACCGGAGGCCCAGCCCAGATTTGCTGTTTTATGCCTATTTTAGTGTTTCGAGGAAAAGGAATATCAGACGGAGTCAAAACGGAACGAAATCAACTGGAGAAGTTAATTTTGGAAGGAAACCAACCTGATGGGCTTGGAGTGCACGTCAGGGGAGTCCCGGGCTGCCCACGAGGGTGGGAGGCGCCCCCCCGGGCGCGCCCCCTGGCTCGTGAGCACCTAGGAGGTCCACCAACGTACCCCCTACACCCATATATACCTACGTACCCTAAAACTTCCAAAACAGAAGATAGATCGGGAGTTCCGCCGCCGCAAGCCTCTGTAGCCACCAAAAACCAATCAGGACCCTGTTCCGGCACCCTGCCAGAGGGGGATCCCATCACCGGAGGCCATCTTCATCATCCCAGCGCTATCCATGATGAGGAGGGAGTAGTTCACCCTCGGGGCTGAGGGTATGTACCAGTAGCTATGTGTTCGATCTCTCTCTCTCTCGTGTTCCTCTATGGCATGATCTTGATGTATTCCGAGCTTTGCTATTGTAGTTGGATCTTATGATGTTTCTCCCCCTCTACTCTCTTGTGATGAATTGAGTTTCTCCTTTTGAAGTTATGTTATTGGATTGAGTCTTTATGAGAACACTTGATGTATGTCTTGCCGTGATTATCTGTGGTGACAATAGGATATCATGTGCCACTTGATGTATGTTTTGGTGACCAACTTGCCGGTTCCACCCATGAACCTATGCATAGGGGTTGGCACACGTTCTTGACTCTCCCGTAGTAGCTTTGGGGCACTCTTTGAAGTACTTTTATGTTGGTTGGATGAATCTGAGATTGTGTGACGCATATCGTATAATCATGCCCACGGATACTTGAGGTGACAATGGAGTATCTAGGTGACATTAGGGTTTTGGTTGATTTGTGTCTTAAGGTGTTATTCTAGTATGAACTCTATGATGGATTGAGTGGAAAGAATAGCTTTATGTTATTTTACTATGAACTCTTGAATAGATAGAACATAAAGGATAACTTTGAGGTGGTTTCGTACCCTACCATAATCTCTACGTTTGTTCTCCGCTATTAGTGGCTTTGGAGTGACTCTTTGTTTCATGTTGAGGGCTTGTTATATGATCTATCTATGTTATTATTGTTGAGAGAACTTGCACTAGTGAAAGTATGAACCCTAGGCCTTGTTTCCTATCATTGCAATACAATTTACGCTCACTTTTATCGCTCGCTACCTTGCTGTTTTTATCATTTCAGATTACAAAAACCTATATCTACTATCTATTTTGCACTTGTATCACCATCTCTTCGTCAAACTAGTGCACCTATACAATTTACCATTGTATTGGGTGTGTTGGGGACACAAGAGACTCTTTGTTATTTGGTTGCATGGTTGTTTGAGAGAGACCATCTTCATCCTACGCCTCCTACGGATTGATAAACCTTAGGTTATCCACTTGAGGGAAATTTGCTACTGTTCTACAAACCTGTGCACTTGCAGGCCCAACAACGTCTACAAGAAGAAGGTTGTGTAGTAGACATCACGCCCCAACACATGACGATGACCGTCATGCCGGATACACTAACAACAAGTTCGGCCGGGCCGAACATAACCGACCAGATTTATTCGAACTACGCAGTGACATAGCCCGACATAGAGGCGCCGCACACCCCCTCTGCTTCACTGACGAAGTAATGGATCACGAATTCAAACAAGGGTTTAAACCCACAAACATCGAATCATACGATGGCATAACAGACGCCGCAGTATGGATCGAAGATTTCCTTCTCCGAATTCACATGGCCCGCGGTGATGATCTACATGCCATCAAGTATCTTCCCCTTAAACTCAAAAGACCAGCCCGACACTGGCTGAATAGCCTGCCGGCAAACTCCATCGACAGTTGGAAAACCTGGAGGACGCATTCCTCAACAACTTCAAAGGCACCTACGTGCGACCACTGGATGCTAACGACTTAGGTCACATTATCCAACATCCCGGAGAGCCAGCCAGGAAATTGTGGACTCAGTTCCTAAGCAAAAAGAACCAAATCACCGACTGTCCGGATACCGAAGCCATAGCAGCCTTCAAACATAATATCCGGGACGAGTGGCTCACCCGATACCTCGGCCAAGATAAACCGAAGTCCATGGCTGCCCTAACGACACTCATTGCCCACTTTTGTGCGGGCGAAGATAGCTGGCTGGCTCGTAGCAAACAACACAGCAAACACCCTTGGCACATCAGAGGCCAGAGACAGCATCCATAAACCTCTACGCAACAAACATAAACGTCGCAAGAACAATGATGACGCCCGAGACACGGCAGTCAATACCGGATTCTGTGGCTCCCAGTCTGGTCAGCGGAGAAAGATACCTCAAAAAATCAAGTCGGGCCCATCCGGCCTAGATCGCATACTTGACCGCCCATGTCAAATTCATGGTACCCCAGGAAAGATGGCTAATCATACCAATAGAGAATGTCGGGTCTTCAAACAAGCCGGCCGGTCACGTGCCGAAAACAATAAAGGGGTCTCAAAGCAATGAAGACAATGAGGAGCCCAAACCATCAAGCAGTATAGGGCAAAATAAACTTCCCCGTAAACCAACACGGTGAACGTGATAAACACCACCCTGGAGGTTGTCTTCGGATCACCAAACAATCACCATACCGAAGAATCAGTCTTTGACATTGTCCCCCTATACAGTAACTATTACGTACTGCCGGGACAAACCGCGTTGGATCGATTCAATGCGGTACCACACCATGCCTATGGCAAGCTTAAAATACCAGGGCCACGTGACAAGTCACAATTACGGGCAAGGCCGAACTCCACCTCGGCGCCGAAGAGTATAGCGCCGCTGAAGCAGCGAGTTGTGCCTCTTTATCGAACCTTGATTCGACAGCCAACCTTCTGGACACCAACAAAGGAGTCTGAACTACTTCTCGGCAGGATAGCTCGGCTCGACCAGGCGTCAATCAAGCACTCCGGCATAAGTTGGGAAGGGCCACACCCCACGGGTCAACCGCTCCATGACACACAAATGTCTCTAAGAATTTTTCTTTGCAGGCCCGCTTTTGCGCCGAACAGGACTGGCGACGTGGAATCAGCTCGGATACACAAGAAGGGAATATATAAATACTCCCCCATAAGACAATCCGAATATATTTCGGATCCGGACACAGCTTCTTCCTGCCCGGTCTCAACAGGTTCCGCCATCATACCTCTTACTATAGCATTAACCACACTCATACGCATAAATGTGTCACTCGAATACAACATACAAAGTTACATGATGCCTACCTGCTGTCATTTCTCATTGACACATTTTCACCAAAACGGCATCCGCACATTGTGTCATGCCTTAATACGCCAGGGGCTTCATTATACCCATACTATGGCAACCAAGTCCGGCCACCCTCCCGGTTGCTCGGCACCCCAAATATATAACATTATATGCATCAACTCCGAATCATGTCTTGGGTCATTAGTTGGGTTTGCCTGGCTCCCATGTTTTGGTACCTTACATTCCGCTATATCGGCTAAGGTAGCGCTGGGAGAACTACTGCGATTGTGTCCCGGTTCTTCCGGACGAGCACCTCAGTAGAGAAAGCCGAAAACTGACTGTCATGATAAGGCGAGAGCTAGTCAGCTGTTCGAGAGGTTGTAAAATCTTTAAGGATTTATTCCGCATAATGCTATAATAAATGCAGAGTGCGACGGATCGGCCTTCCGATCAGGTGCTGTTAGAGCCCCTCATGCGGCCTTCCAAACACTAGGGGCTGCGCCTACCATACTCGAATTCCTATGGCTAAGTGAGAGTGATAAAGCCCTATAGTCTGATTGCCTGGTTCGCTGTGCTGAACACCTCCTTCAAGGACCCAAAAATGGGACAAAGAGTGTTCAGGTTTATCCCGAACACCCCCGTACTTCCTACATGGGCGCAGAAGCCGCCGACTGGCCAACTCTCAAGATTAATATACAAAACGGCCGCACAGGAGGATTTTTTTTCATATAACAGGCAATTCATAAATAAAGGTGACTTTGTTCCGCCTTACAAAGGAGAACATGATTGTCCTCATGGAAATACAATGTCTTTGGTACATTGCTCCGCCACAAGGGGGCTCCTTTCAGGACACCATCATAATATAGTTCGGGCTTGCGGTGCTCCTTCTCCTCGGGCGTCCCCTCGGTCATCAGCTTTTCAGCATCCAGCTTTCCCCAGCACACTTTCGCACGGGCAAACGCCATTCGTGCACCTTCTATACAGACCGACCGCTTAATGACTTCGAGCCGAGGACAAGCACTCACAATTCGCTTCATGAGCCCAAAGTAACTGCTTGGAATTGACTCGGCGGGCCATAGCCGGACAATCAAGTCCTTCATGGCTAGTTCGGTCGCATGGTGCAGTTCGACCAACTGCTTCAGCTGATCAACAAATGGCACCGGATAATTCGGTGCCAAATACTATGACCAGAAGAGCTTTTCCGCGGTCTTCTTCTCCTTAGCTCGATAGAGTTGAGCAACATCAGATATGCTGTGTGGAAGCTCCGCAAACACCCCTGGAGAAATCAGAATTCAACTTGTCACCTTGAATTTCTCCTGTTACTGCATAAAAATTGATTTGAATAAGAAAAAGCCTTACCGGCCGCAATCTTCCTCGCCTCCTGAATGTCCTTCAGAGCACCTTGGGCTTCCTCCCGAGCATCATTTGTGGCTTGGAGAGCTTGGGCGAGTTTAGATTCTTTCAATGATAGACTCTGCTCCAAAGTCTCGCTTTTCTTCACGGCCTCCTGAAGCTCTCATTCAGCTTCAATGACCCTGGCCTCGTGCTTCTCGCGAAGAGCCTACTCCGCGGCTGCTTTCTTTTCGGCTAACACCACAACCTTCTTAAGCACCTCAATTTCGGCATTCGTCCCTAGAGCGTGCAATATAAATACTTTCATCAGGCACACCTACTTATTTGTGCTAAACCTAATAAGGTTTCAACATACCTTCATAGTCCTCCAACTGCTTCTTCACCCGGCAAAGTTCTCCTTCGGCCCGCTCCAGGCTCTGCTTCAGTCTGGATACTTCCGCAGTATGAGTGGCAGCAGTCGCTGCAGACGCCTATTTATAAAGGAAGAGATATATGTCATTACCCGAGTCTCCTACGAACGGAAATTTGATCCCCTGCCCGGCTCTCTCTTTCGCCGGACAGTGTATCAGGGGCTACTATCCATACTATGACAATCTTGTAAAAACTTCCAATACATACCTCCAAGCCTTTTATAAGGCTGATGCAGGATTCATTCAGTCCACTTTCAGCGGCCCAAATCTTCTCAATCACCAGGCCCATAAGGGCGCGATGTTCATCAATGATGGAAGCACTCTTTAGCGCTGCCGATAAGCTGCCCTGCACCTCTGGTTGGACAGAGGTGGCCGGCGGAGCAGGATCGCCCCCTCTAGTCAAGGGGGGCTGCCTGCCGAATCCCGGAGCCTCAAAGGTCTCTGGGACTATGTACGGCTGTGGGCCGAATCCAAGATCGCCCCCACCATCGACACTCATGGGAGCCGCCACTCCCGTATATCCGGCCCCTGAGGTATGCCCCTCCTGGTCTAGGTCCTTCTGGGACGACACCTCGGTGTCATGCCCGAGCTTTGGGGAAGGGGCCCTCGGAGGCGTCTCACTCTCTAGGGCATCTGAGCTCAACGAATCCTCAGACGAGGACTGTTCGGCGCGAGACCTCGCCGGGCTGCAAAAAGTATGACACCAATTAATTTATTATGCCTCAAGAATCCTGGATGCATAGGTGTGCTCGGATTTCGTGTACTCATGAGTTTTCTAGGGGCTGGGCCCTAGGATCCCACTCCGGGCTGCTGTCGGTAGCCGTAGTGGATGCCTCTGCCAGGGGAGTTTTTCCCCTCTTAGGCAATTCAGCCTCCAGAGATGAGGAGGCCATCCTTTTATTTCCTCCCCCCGTGGGAGACTCGTCTTCTTCCTCCTCTTCTTCCTCTCCGGAGGAGTGATGGGTATTGGAGTCTTCGGATTTTGTGTCCGAAGCACCGCGATGACGGAGGCCGCTTCTGGTCTCCTTGGCCTCTTTATGGGCCTCTTTCTTTGGCGCCTCATAAGGCGCCAAGACCAGCATCTTCGTCAGAAGCGGTCCGGCTGGTTCTTCTGGCACCGGGGCTGGACAGTGTATCCGCCCCGCCTTCTCCGTCCATCCCTAAGATAATAGTGGGAAGCACGTTAGAGCATCTTCCTCGAGAAATGCCAATGAGACATATGGATGGACGAAACATAATGATGACTTACCAGACTTGTAGGGCGGGACAGTTGGTACCCGCGGTCCGTGGTGGAGTCCGGCCATGGTTTGCCGGACTTAAAAAGCACCTTCCAAATGTCCTTATGTGAGGAGCCATAAAGCTCTCGTAGGGTCTGGTGCTCGGCCGGGTCATACTCCCACAAATTGCAGGCTCAGTGCTGACAAGGAAGGACCAGGCGGACCAACATCACCTGGACTACGTCAACAAGCTTGATGACCTTGTCTTCCATACCCTTGATGCGTGTCTGGAGCACCGACAGTTTATCGCACGAAGACCAATTCAAGCCCTTTTTGGGCCAGGATGTGAGCCGCAAGGGGGCTCCGAATTGGAATTTGGGAGCAGCGTCCCACTTTTTGCCGCAAGCCTCAGTGATGTAGAACCACTGTTGCTACCACTCCTTGATGGAATCATTGAAAGTCCCTGTTAGCCATGTGACCTTGGGCATCCTGCTCACCATGGCGCCTCCGCACTCGGCGTGCTCGTTGTTCACCAGCTTCGGCTTCACATTGAAGATCTTTAGCCATAAGCCGAAGTGTGGCGAGATGCGGAGAAAGGCCTCGCACATGACGATAAACGTCGAGATGTTGAGGAAAGAATTAGGGGATAGATCATGAAAATCGATCCCGTAATAATACATGATGTCACGAACAAATGGGTGAAGGGGAAACCCGAGCCCGCGGACAAAATGAGGGAGGAACACGACCCTCTCATGGGGCTCCGGAGTGGGGACGATCTGTCCCGCCGTCGGAAGATGGTGGCCGATTTTCTTGGCCACGTACCCGGTCTCCCGAAGCTTTTTGATATCCTTCTCCTGGACAGTAGAGGCCATCCATTTGCCTCTTGCTCTGGATCCGGACATTTTCGGAGAACCTTTGTTGGTGGAGAAGATGAACGCTCGGGCGTTAGGGCTTAAGCGAAAGGGAATGGATGAGCAGAAGGAGAAGAAGGCATGGGTAGAAAGGAAGATGCCTTTCCTATTTATAGAGGCAATGAAACTTTGCGCCTCCCCGCTTGCCTAGTAAAAACTGCCCGTTCCTCACTCGCCGCAATTGGTGGTGTGGTTGGGTTACCCACTCCCGTATTGATGAGAATCCCGCAATAAGGGGACACGATCTCTGCTTTGACAAGACGTGCCAAGGAAACCGCCTCGCGATATGTGTAGTGGCTGGTTAGAAGAAAACGGTTCGAATAATGACCGGACCATGGCGTGGTGTCACTCTACGGAAGTTGTCAGTAGATTTGATTTGTCGAATACTATGCTCTCTACGGTGGTATGTGGAAATTATTTTTGCAGAGCCGAACACGATCCTTGTGTTTGGAATCTTCTATGGAGTATTCGGAGATGGAACCCGCCTTGCAATGCCGAAGACAATCTGCGCACCGGACTCATCGTCATTGAAGCCTGGTTCAGGGGCTACTGAGGGAGTCCTGGATTAGGGGGTATCCGGACAGCCGGACCATATACTTTGGCCGGACTGTTGGACTATGAAGATACAAGATTGAAGACTTTGTTCTGTATCCGGACGGGACTCTCCTTTGCGTGGAAGGCAAGCTTGGCGATTCGGATGTTATATCTCCTTCTCTGTAACACTACAAAAAAATACACTTCCATGATGATACGTGTTTGTCACAGTAGGTCGCGTTTTTTTGTCATGCATGTACATCCATGACAAATTTATGACAGAATCAAGATAGTCATACCCGTGCTGTCGTAGAAGTGTTCCATGACATTACCAAAATTATCATCACGGAAGTGTCCACTTCCATGACGATAAATCGCGCATCATAGAAGTGCTTTCGTCAAGGGTGACCGACACGTGGCATCCACCACAACGGAACGCCGTTAAACTATCGGGTCGGGTTTTGGATCAGATAACCCGTTAACAACCCCGACCAATGGGAAATTTCCACGTGTAAAATTCTTATTCGTCGGACGAAACACGTGTCAGCTCGTCAGTGGGTCAGATAGGCGCCTATGATATGTCGACGCGTGCCACGGCCCTGTTGGGGAACGTTGCAGGAAATAAAAAAATTCTACGCTTCACCAAGATCAATCTATGGAGTCATCTAGCAACGAGAGAGAGGAGTGCATCTACATACCCTTGTAGATCACGAGCGGAAGCGTTCAAGAGAACGGGGTTGATGGAGTCGTACTCGTCGTGATCCAAATCACCAAAGATCCTAGTGCCGAACAGACGGCACCTCCGCGTTCAACACACGTATGGTTGGGTAAGACGTCTCCTCCTTCTTGATCCAACAAGGGGGAAGGAGAGGTTGATGGAGATCCAGCAGCACAACGGCGTGGTGGTGGAAGTAGCGGGGATCTCGGCAGGGCTTCGCCAAGCTCAGCGAGAGGGAGAGGTGTTACGGGGGGAGAGGGAGGCGCCAGGGGCTAGGGTGTGCAGCCCTCCCTCCCCCCTCTTTATATAGGGGCCCTGGGGGGCGCCGCCCCCTAGAGATCCAATCTTAAGGGGGGCGGCGGCCAAAGGGGGGGACTTGCCCCCCAAGTCAGGTGGGGCGCCCCCCATCCCTAGGGTTTCCAACCCTAGGCGCAGGGAAGGCCCAAGGGGGGCGCACCAGCCCACCAGGGGCTGGTTCCCTTCCCACTTCAGCCCATGGGGCCCTCCAGGATAGGTGGCCCCACCCGGTGGACCCTCGGGACCCTTTCGGTGGTCCTGGTACAATACTAGTGACCCCCGAAACTTTCCTGGTGGCCGAAACTGGACTTCCTATATACAAATCTTTACCTCCGGACCATTCCAGAACTCCTCGTGACGTCTGGGATCTCATCCGGGACTCTGAACAACTTTCGGATTACCGCATACTAATATCTCTACAACCCTAGCGTCACCAAACCTTAAGTGTGTAGACCCTATGGGTTCGGGAATCACGCAGACATAACCGAGACAGCTCTCCGGCCAATAACCAACAGCGGGATCTGGATACCCATGTTGGCTCCCACATGTTCCACGATGATCTCATCGAATGAACCACGATGTCAAGGATTCAAGTAATCCCGTATACAATTCCCTTTGTTAATCGATATGTTACTTGCCCGAGATTCGATCGTCGGTATCCCAGTACCTCGTTCAATCTCGTTACCGGCAAGTCACTTTACTCGTACCG
The DNA here is from genome assembly GCF_002162155.2 of Triticum dicoccoides. Taxonomy (NCBI): domain Eukaryota; kingdom Viridiplantae; phylum Streptophyta; class Magnoliopsida; order Poales; family Poaceae; genus Triticum; species Triticum dicoccoides. Next base: position 724,782,699 of record NC_041385.1, read on the forward strand.
TAATGCATGATCCCGTGATCAACCACTTGGTCACATTAGATTATTATGATGATGCATTACCGAGTGGGCCCAGAGATACCTCTCCGTCATACGGAGTGACAAATCCCAGTCTCGATCCGTGTCAACCCAACAGACACTTTCAGGGATACCTGTAGTATACCTTTACAGTCACCCAGTTACGTTGTGACGTTTGGTACACCCAAAGCACTCCTACGGTATCCGGGAGTTACACGATCTCATGGTCTAAGGAAATGATACATGACATTGGAAAACCTCTAGCAAACAAACTACACGATCTTGTGCTATGCTTAGGATAGGGTCTTATCCATCACATCATTCTCCTAATGATGTGATCCCGTTATCAATGACATCCAATGTCCATAGTCAGGAAACCATGACTATCTGTTGATCAACGAGCTAGTCAACTAGAGGCTCACTAGGGACATGTTGTGGTCTATGTATTCAGACATGTATTACAATTTCCGGATAACACAATTATAGCATGAATAATAGACAATTATCATGAACAAGGAAATATAATAATAATCATTTTATTATTGCCTCTAGGGCATATTTCCAACAGTCTCCCACTTGCACTAGAGTCAATAATCTAGTTACATTGTGATGAATCGAACACCCATAGAGTTCTGGTGTTGATCATGTTTTGCTCGCCGAAGAGGTTTAGTTAACGGATCTGCGACATTCAGATCCGTATGCACTTTGCAAATATCTATGTCTCCATCTTGAACATTTTCACGAATGGAGTTGAAGGCGACGCTTGATGTGCCTGGTCTTCTTGTGAAACCTGGGCTCCTTGGCAAGGGCAATAGCTCCAGTGTTGTCACAGAATAGAGTGATCGGCCCCGACACATTGGGTATGACTCCTAGGTTGGTGATGAACTCCTTCATCCAGATTGCTTCATGCGCTGCCTCCGAGGCTGCCATGTACTCCGCTTCAGATGTAGATCCCGCCACGACGCTTTGCTTGCAACTGCACCAGCTTACTTCCCCACCATTCAAAATATACACATATCCGGTTTGTGACTTAGAGTCATCCAAATCTGTGTCGAAGATAGCGTCGATGTAACCCTTTACCATGAGCTCTTCGTCACCTCCATAAACGAGAAGCATATCCTTAGTCCTTTTCAGGTACTTTAGGATATTATTGACCGCTGTCCAGTGTTCCATGCCGGGATTACTTTGGTACCTTCCTACCAAACTTACGGCAAGGTTTACATCAGGTCTGGTACATAGCATGGCATACATAATAGACCCTATAGCCGAGGCATAGGGGATGACACTCATCTTTTCTCTATCTTCTGCCGTGGTCGGGCATTGAGCCGAGCTCAATTTCACACCTTGCAACACAGGCAAGAACCCCTTCTTGGAATGATCCATATTGAACTTCTTCAATATCTTATCAAGGTATGTGCTTTGTGAAAGACCTATGAGGCGTCTCGATCTATCTCTACAGATCTTGATGCCTAATATGTAAGCAGCTTCTCCAAGGTCCTTCATTGAAAAACACTTATTCAAGTAGGCCCTAATGCTGTCCAAAAGTTCTATATCATTTCCCATCAAAAGTATGTCATCTACATATAATATGAGAAATGCTACAGAGCTCCCACTCACTTTCTTGTAAACGCAGGCTTCTCCATAAGTCTGCATAAACCCAAACGCTTTGATAATTTCATCAAAGCGAATGTTCCAACTCCGAGATGCTTGCACCAGCCCATAGATGGAGCGCTGGAGCTTGCATACCTTGTTAGCATTCTTAGGATCGACAAAACCTTCCGGCTGCATTATATACAATTCTTCCTTAAGATAGCCATTAAGGAATGCCGTTTTGACGTCCATTTGCCATATCTCATAATCATAGTATGCGGCAATTGCTAACATAATTCGGACGGACTTCAGCTTCACTACAGGAGAGAAAGTCTCATCGTAGTCAACTCCTTGAACTTGCCGATAACCCTTAGCGACAAGTCGAGCTTTATAGATGGTAACATTGCCATCCGTGTCCCTCTTCTTCTTAAAGATCTATTTATTTTCTATCGCTCGCCGATCATCGGGCAAGTCTGTCAAAGTCCACACTTTGTTTTCATACATGGATCCTATCTCGGATTGCATGGCTTCAAGCCATTTTTTGGAATCTGGGCCCGCCATCGCTTCTTCATAGTTTGAAGGTTCACCGTTGTCTAACAACATGATTTCCAGGACAGGGTTGCCATACCATTCTGGTGTGGAACGTGTCCTTGTGGACCTACGAAGTTCAGTAGCAACTTGATCCAAAGTACCTTGATCATCATAATTAACTTCCTCTCTAGTCGGTGCAGGCACCACAGGAACATCTTCCTGAGCTGCGCTACTTTCCGGTTCAAGATGCAGTACTTCATCGAGTTCTAATTTCCTCCCACTTATTTCTTTCGAGAGAAACTCTTTCTCCAGAAAGGACCCATTCTTAGCAACGAAAATCTTGCCTTCGGATCTTAGGTAGAAGGTATACCCAATGGTTTCCTTAGGGTATCCTATGAAGACACATTTTTCCGACTTGGGTTCGAGCTTTTCTGGTTGAAGTTTCTTGACATAAGCATCGCATCCCCAAACTTTTAGAAACGACAGCTTAGGTTTCTTCCCAAACCATAATTCATACGGTGTCGTCTCAATGGATTTAGACGGTGCCCTATTTAAAGTGAATGTAGCTATCTCTAGAGCATATCCCCAAAATGATAGCGGTAAATCGGTGAGCGACATCATAGATCGCACCATATCCAATAGAGTGCGATTACGACGTTCGGACACACCGTTACGCTGAGGTGTTCCAGGCGGCGTGAGTTGTAAAACGATTCCACATTTCCTTAAGTGCGTACCAAATTCATGACTTAAATATTCTCCTCCTCGATCTGATCGTAAGAACTTTATTTTTTGGTCACATTGATTCTTTACCTCATTCTAAAATTCCTTGAACTTTTCAAAGGTCTCAGACTTGTGTTTCATCAAGTAAACATACCCATATCTACTAAAGTCATCAGTGAGGGTGAGAACATAACGATAGCCACCACGAGCCTCAACGCTCATTGGACCGCACACATCAGTATGTATAATTTCCAATAAGTTGGTTGCTCGCTCCATTGTTCCGGAGAACGGAGTCTTGGTCATCTTACCCATGAGGCATGGTTCACATGTGTCAAATGATTCGAAATCAAGAGACTCCAAAAGTCCATCTATATGGAGCTTCTTCATGCGTTTGACACCAATGTGACCAAGGTGACAGTGCCATAGATATGTGGGACTATCATTATCAATCTTACATCTTTTGGTATTCACACTATGAATATGTGTAACATCACGTTCGAGATTCATTAAGAATAAACCATTGACCAGCGGGGCATGACCATAAAACATATCTCTCATATAAATAGAACAACCATTATTCTCGGATTTAAATGAGTAGCCATCTCGTATTAAACGAGATCTAGATACAATGTTCATGTTCAAAGCTGGCACTAAATAACAATTATTGAGGTTTAAAACTAATCCCGTAGGTAAATGTAGAGGTAGCGTGCCGACGGCGATCACATCGACATTGGAACCATTCCTGACGCGCATCGTCACCTCGTCCTTCGCTAGTCTCCGTTTATTCCGCAACTCCTGTTTTGAGTTACAAATATGAGCAACCGCACCGGTATCAAATACCAAGGAGCTACTACGAGTACTGGTAAGGTACACATCAATTACATGTATATCACATATACCTTTAGTGTTGCCGGCCTTCTTGTCCGCTAAGTACTTGGGGCAGTTCCGCTTCCAGTGTCAGCTCCCCTTGCAATAAAAGCACTCAGTCTCAGGTTTGGGTCCATGCTTTGGCTTCTTCCCGGCAACTGGCTTACCGGGCGCGGCAACTCCCTTGCCGTCCTTCTTGAAGTTCTTTTTACCCTTACCTTTCTTGAAACTAGTGGTTTTATTGACCATCAACACTTGATGTTCCTTTTTGATTTCTACTTCCGCTGATTTCAGCATTGAAAATACCTCAGGAATAGTTTTCACCATCCCCTGCATATTGTAGTTCATCACAAAGCTCTTTTAGCTAGGTGGGAGCGACTGAAGGATTCTGTCAATGACCGCCTCGTCCGGGAGGTTAATGTCCAGCTGGGACAAGTGGTTGTGCAACCCAGACATTTTGAGTATGTGCTCACTGACAGAACTATTTCCTCCATCTTACAACTGTAGAACTTGTCGGAGACTTCATATCTCTCGACCCGGGCATGAGCTTGGAAAACCATTTTCAGCTCTTCGAACATCTCATGTGCTCCGTGTTGCTCAAAACGCTTTTGGAGCCCCGGTTCTAAGCTGTAAACCATGCTGCACTAAACGAGGGAGTAGTCATCAACACGCGACTGCAAGACGTTCATAACGTCTTGAGTTGCGGGAAAAACGGGTGCTTCACCTAGCGGTGCATCTAGGACATATGCTCTTTTGGCGGCTATGAGGATGATCCTCAAGTTCCAGACCTAGTCCGTATAGTTGCTGCCATCGTCTTTCAGCTTGGTTTTCTCTAGGAACGCGTTGAACTTGAGGGCAACATTAGCGTGGGCCATTTGATCTACAAGACATATTGCAAAAGTTTTAGACTAAGTTCATGATAATTAAGTTCATCTAATCAAATTATTAAATGAACTCCCACTCAGATAGACATCCCTTTAGTCATCTAAGTGATCCATGATCCGAGTCAACTAGACCGTGTCCGATCATCACGTGAGACGGAGTAGTCATCATCGGTGAACATCTTCATGTTGATCGTATCTTCTATACGACTCATGTTCGACCTTTCGGTCTCTTGTGTTCCGAGGCCATGTCTGTACATGCTAGGCTCGTCAAGTCAACCTAAGTGTTTTGCATGTGTAAATCTATCTTACACCCGTTGTATGTGGACGTTAGAATCTATCACACCCGATCATCACGTGGTGCTTCGAAACAATGAACTTTCGCAACGGCGCACAGTTAGGGGGAACACTTTTTTGAAATTATTATGAGGGATCATCTTATTTACTATCGTCATTCTAAGCAAATAAGATGCAAAAACATGATAAACATCACATGCAATCAAATAGTGACATGATATGGCCAATATCATTTTGTTCCTTTTGACCTCCATCTTCGGGGCGCCATGATCATCATCGTCACCGGCATGACACCATGATCTCCATCATCATGATCTCCATCATCGTGTCTCCATGAAGTTGTTCGCCAACTATTACTTCTACTACTATAGCTAACGCTTTAGCAAAGAAGTAAAGTAATTACATGGCGTTATTCAATGACACGTAGGTCATAGAATAAATAAAGACAACTCCTATGGCTCCTGCCGGTTGTCATACTCATCGACATGCAAGTCGTGATTCCTATTACAGGAACATGATCAATCTCATACATCACATATAATTCATTCATCACATCCTTTTGGCCATATCACATCACAAGGCATATGCTGCAAAAACAAGTTAGACGTCCTCTAATTGTTGTTGCATGTTTTTTACGTGGCTGCAATAGGGTTCTAGCAACAACGTTTCTTACCTACGTCAAAACCACAACGTGATATGCCAATTTCTATTTACCCTTCATAATGACCCTTTTCATCGAATCTGATCTGACTAAAGTGGGAGAGACAGACACCCGCTAGCCACCTTATGCAACTAGTGCATGTCAGTCGGTGGAACCTGTCTCACGTAAGCGTACGTGTAAGGCCGGTCCGGGCCGCTTCATCCCATGATGCCGCCGAAAAAAGATAAGACTAGTAGTGGCAAGTAAATTGATAACATCTACGCCCACAACATCTCGTGCATAGAAACTACGCATAGACCTAGCTCTGATACCACTGTTGGGGAACATTGCAGAAAATAAAAAAATTCTATGCTTCACCAAGATTAATCTATGGAGTCATCTAGCAACGAGAGAGAGGAGTGCATCTACATACCCTTGTAGATCGCGAGCGGAAGCGTTCAAGAGAACGGGGTTGATGGAGTCGTACTCATCGTGATCCAAATCACCGAAGATCCTAGTGCCGAACGGACGGTACCTCCGCGTTCAACACACATACGGTTGGGGAAGACGTCTCCTCCTTCTTGATCCAGTAAGGGGGAAGGAGAGGTTGATGGAGATCCAGCAGCACAACAGCGTGGTGGTGGAAGTAGCGGGGATCTCGGCAGGGCTTCGCCAAGCTCAGCGAGAGGGAGAGGTGTTACGGGGGGAGAGGGAGGCGCCGGGGGCTAGGGTGCGCAGCCCTCCCTCCCCCCTCTTTGTATAGGGGCCCTGGGGGGGCGCCGGCCCCTAGAGATCCAATCTCAAGGGGGGCGGCGGCCAAAGGGGGGGACTTGCCCCCCAAGTCAGGTGGGGCGCCCCCCACCCCTAGGGTTTCCAACCCTAGGCGCAGGGGGAGGCCCAAGGGGGGTGCACCAGCCCACCAGGGGCTGGTTCCCTTCCCACTTCAGCCCATGGGGCCCTCCGGGATAGGTGGCCCCACTCGGTGGACCCTCGGGACCCTTCCGGTGGTCCCGGTACAATACCGGTGACCCCCGAAACTTTCCCGGTGGCCGAAACTGGACTTCCTATATACAAATCTTTACCTCCGGACTATTCCGTAACTCCTCGTGATGTCCGGGATCTCATCCGGGACTCCAAACAACTTCTAGATTACCGCATACTAATATCTCTACAACCCTAGCATCACCGAACCTTAAGTGTGTAGACCCTATGGGTTCGGAAATCACGCAGAGATGACCGAGACAGCTCTTAGGCCAATAACCAAGAGCGGGATCTGGATACCCATGTTGGCTCCCACATGTTCCACGATGATCTCATCAAATGAACCACGATGTCAAGGATTCAAGTAATCCCGTATACAATTCCCTTTGTCAATCGGTAGGTTACTTGCCCGAGATTTGATCGTCGGTATCCCAATACCTCGTTTAATCTCATTACCGGCAAGTCACTTTACTCATACAGTAATGCATGATCCCGTGACCAACCACTTGGTCACAGTGAGCTCATTATGATGATGCATTACCGAGTGGGCCCAGAGATACCTCTCCGTCGTACGGAGTGACAAATCCCAGTCTTGATCCGTGTCAACCCAACAGACACTTTCAGGGATACCTGTAGTATACCTTTATAGTCACCCAGTTACGTTGTGACGTTTGGTACACCCAAAGCACTCCTACGGTATCCAGGAGTTACACGATCTCATGGTCTATGGAAATGATACATGACATTGGAAAAGCTCTAGCAAACGAACTACATGATCTTGTGCTATGATTAGGATTGGGTCTTGTCCATCACATCATTCTCCTAATGATGTGATCCCGTTATCAATGACATCCAATGTCCATAGTCAGGAAACCATGACTATCTGTTGATCAACGAGCTAGTCAACTAGAGGCTCACTAGGGACATGTTGTGGTCTATATATTCACACATGTATTATGATTTCCGGATAACACAATTATAGCATGAATAATAGACAATTATCATGAACAAGGAAATATAATAATAATCATTTTATTATTGCCTCTAGGGCATATTTCCAACAGGCCCACCACTGGCCCATTTAGCTTACAAAGCCGGCCTGTTTGACTTGATCAAAAGTTAACGGGCTGGGCCATGAAAAGCATGTTAACGGACTCTTCGCAAATAGCCCATTTTACGGCCCGTTAACTCACGGCCCGTTAGGCCCTGAAGGAAATCGTCCCAACAACGTCATGTGGGCCGTCGAATATAACACCAGCCCATTTCACTTTCAGCCCATGTATGGCCCACGACGTCTTTCAGCCCATATGAGGCCTTCGTATCTTTCGGCCCTTTACAGGACCACGGTGATTCTAGCCCATAATGAACAGTAATTTTCTTTGTACCCGTTAACGACCCGTGATTTACATGGGCCATTTCCAGCCCGTGTTAGCTTTCGGCCTATTGATGGCCCATACGTTCTTGGGCTCCTTTTTGGCCCTCGATTACTTCCGGCCCGTTACTGGCCTGTTCCCCTAACAGTCCAAATTCGGCCCATGGCAAGAGTCGGCCCGTTACTGACCTGTTACCCTAATGGGCCGAATTTGGCCCATGGCAAGAGTCGGCCCGTTTCTGGCCTGTTCCCCTAATGGGCCAAATTCAGCCCATGGCAAGAGTCGGCCCGTTACTGGCCTGTTACCCTAATGGGCCAAATTCGGCCCATGGCAAGAGTCGGCCTATTTCTGGCCTGTTAACCCATTGCACCGTTTCTAGCCCGTCCTATATTCTGGCCCATTAACGACCCGTTATGCCTGTGATAGAATTAGGCCTTTGCTGTCCTACGGCCTGTTAATGGCCCGTTACCGTGCTGGGCCGATACCAATTACGCCCGTTTACGGCCCATGTAGACCCATTTATCTGACAGCCCGAGGCCGACCAATCCTTCTACAGCCCTGTTGGAGGCCCATTTATCGACGGCCCGTAGGAGACCCATGGATCCTACGGCACGTAGAAGACCCATGGATCCTATGGCCCTTATATGGCCCATGGTAGTTGCGGCCACTAGAAAACCAGGGAAAAAGAAGACTAGGAAATAAATAAGGCTGAAACTAACGCTAGGCTATTAAGGCGATTGCACAGATTACATCCACTCGGCATCAAAGATCGCCACCAGTGCAAATATAGGGAACACCCTACACTATACAAAAATGGCTTGCTGTTTTCTTCAGCCGGTGGCTGCACGTTAAGAATAAATTTTGTATCAAACCAAAACAAATTACAACTATATAACAAAAGGAAGGTTGGCATAAAACTTAACAGTCTAGCAGATAAATGCACCACCAGAAGTTCAGAAGCTCAGTTCATTTGACCTGACTGTTACGTTTTCATGTTGTATTGTCCGATGGAGCACCATAACCCTCGCCTTCATTTCCCCTAGGCTCCTGAACAACATAGCAAATGTTTGATAGTCTGGTTTCAAAACCATGCATATCTTGAAGACATCAAACAATGTCTCTCCTTGTTTCGCAAAGGGTCTCTGTTAGGGAATGGACTTTTGTCTGGAGCGCAGATACAACATTGCTTTGAGCTTGCATATCTCTATCATGAGGCAGTTTGGACGATATTGCCTTAACAACCAACCCAGTATTACGCAGGAACGTGCTTTTGGCACTGTTAGTGGACAGGTACTGACCCACTGCAGCAAGAGCTGATATTGCGGTTATAGTTGCCTCGCCACCTTCAGAAGGTGGCGGTTCCACCATTTTTTCCATAGCTCGCTGAAAAGTTGAGGTTTTACATTAGTAGTACCAGAACAGAAGATATTAAGGAGGCAGCAAAACCAAACAAAATAGCTTTGGTCTATATACAGAACTTATTCTGGTGAACCCATGTAAAATATTAGTTGTATTTTATTGTAAAGTACATAATAAAACCAGGTTCCAAACATATGACCATGTACCATCGCTAATGTATTGTCTATTTATTCACATTGTATTGAGGGCTAAGGATAAAGAGACGAAGTTTATAATACGGTAAGCATAGTATGACATCATTCATATCACAAAACAATTGAGAACAGACAAACAAGCAATTGTAACGTTGTGTGGGCTAGTCCAGCACGGAACTAGATTACGAGTCAAGATCAAAGGAACATCACTCCTCTCTTTTAAACCTTGTAAGGTGCAATAATACGCTAAGACAATTGTGTATAAAATTGAAAAGAGTAATAGACATTGGCTGCAAACCATGCAGTTCAAGGCACAAGTCAGAGTAAGTAGTAGTTAAAAGGCATGAGGATTAAGGACTTACAACAGTGGCTTTGACTGGTGTAGTCATGCCCTTCTTCTTGCTGGTGTGACAGTCCTTGAAGATTTCCACATCATTTGGTTCAGGTACTTTTTGGTCCTTGCGGGCTTTCCTCTGCATTTCGAACAAGTCAATATAGATCTGATAATATGGTACAGCGAAAAGAGTGAAACAGCAGCTAATTACAAGAGCCTCGCAGTGTGCAATATAGCTAGGAGATCCTGTCATCTATTGGAATTTCACTTTCGTACGGTTGGCCTTGTTCTTTGAACAGTTCACCTACAAGAAGATAGATTTGTGTGGCACATGCGTAAATAGGACTTTAACATGTGATCTGATCACATATATATAATGTACCTGATACTTCGGATCAGACCCGTGTTTAACAAAGCCCCTCTAGTCTTCATCCGATATATTTTCCACTGGAGATGTTTGGGAAAGTTCACTGCTAGCCTTGCCTTCAAAGTGAGTTTTCCTCAAGTTATACTGATACTGTCGCAGAGCAGACTTGAAAACATGGGTGCAAGCTTGTCTGGTTGCATCATCTTGGCTATCCAACTTGAACCTCATCTGTTGAAAATTATGGGAGTCTCATTATCAGCAACCTAGAAAGTATGGGACAGAGCAAGACGATATTACTAGTTTCCATACATAACCATACTTACAGATAAATGGTCGAGGAAGGTGTTGAACTGGGTTTCTTCTTTGTCATTCATGTACTGAATCCATGTTGGGAGGATACATACATGACACCTAACAGCAACCGCTGCCTCTGATACTAACTTGGCTGACTCTGTAGCATCACGTGGCCTTTTTAAACCCGCCTCAAAACGGATCTCCATTCTTCCTCCTCTAGATTTAGTTAACCTATCGAGCATTATCCCTGATGTTTGTTTCCTCTTGCGCCTAGGTGCTAGTCCAACAACGAACATAGGAAGTGTTAGTGTACATCAAACTGTGAGACTACATATAAAGAAGCATGCAACTGTAACTTGACTCCAGCAACTACCTTCTTGCTGTTGAAGCTCACAAGGTTCATCTAATATTGCCAACTCGTCTTGTGTCAAGAGTGCTTGGGAAGTAGTGTCAGGTGGCAAGGGAGCTTGGGAACGTGCTGCTAGCTCAGTTGACGCACGAGTAAGTCGTGCAGCTGGTAGTATTGTGGTAGGTGTTGCAAGAACTAGGTCTGTCTCTGATTGTTTGGTGGCAGCTATTTGTTTCTGTTTGGCTTTTTTTGCAGCTCGTGTAGCATGGGATGGCATGTTTGTAGAATTTTCCGCTGGACTTTGACCTTCTATTGCACCATCAGTACCAGCAGAATCTGCAGGATTCATCCGCTTCTCATTCCCTGCCATTATGTGTTTCTTCCTCTTTCTCTGTGCCATGTTAAGTCAAGCAGACAAGAAAAACGAATAACAATTTAGTTCTTCAGAACAAATTGATGTGTGATGCAGATGAACTGAACTTTGATGTTAGACAACCACATGATAGGAGGATGTAATATGTATGAAAAACAGGACAGAAGAGATAACCAGAACTATGATGTGTAAATTAAGAAGAAGACATTTCACCAAATTAGAAGCAATGGAATGGAAGGTAGACACCATATGAAAGATGCTACAAATATCGCTCTGCCAAGTTAACAGTGTCTCATCATAAATGGCGTTTAAACAAATGTGAAGCAGTACAAGAAATAAATCATATGCAAGATGCAAACAACATCACACTACCATGTTAGAGGTCTCTTGTCATTAGTGCTATTGCATATTCACAACATTGCATATTCACAGCTTATGATGTGTAAACTAAGGAGAAGGCATTTCAACAAATTAGAAGCAATGAAAGCTAGACACCATATGAAAGATGCAACGAATATCACTCTACCAAGTTAAAACTGTCTCGTCATAAGTGCCATTTCAACAAATTAGTAGTACAAGCTAGAAAAGAATGTGAGATGTAACCTATATCACACTCCGAAGTCAAACGTGTCTTATGATAAGTGATTGTTGCAGGTTACACAACAGTAGTAATTTGATGTAAGAACATGGTGTGATAGACAGATATTGTATGTTGTAGAAACAGGAACACATGTCTTAAAGTATAATGTGTAAAGTAAGCAGATGGAATTCAACAAAATTAGAAGCAATACAAGCTAGACGTCATACATAACATGCAACCACATATAACAGTGCCATGTTAGAGTGAGCACCGGTGATGCTGCACTAGGGGATACGTGCTCATCATAAACACAACTTTGTTGAGTGTTTATGCATGTGTTGTCTTGGAAATCATCTTGGGGGTGTGGAGGAGTAGAAACTGTAGAGGCCCTCCGTTCGGAAGGAGCACCTTTATCCGCTGCCTTGCTAACTTCCTTCCGCTTTATTGATTTTGAATTGTCAAGTAAAACCAACAAGAAAAAGCAATATAATTATCTCTTCAGAACTCATTCATGCATGATACTGATAATCACTACTTTGATGTAAGGCAAACACATGATACCAGGATGGAATATGTATGAAAAACAGGACATAATGGCACGTTCACAACTATTTGTGTAAACTAAGAAGAAACCATTCCAACAAATAAGACGCAATGCAAGCTAGACACCACATGAAAGATGCAACCAATATGACTCTACCAAGTTAAAAGCGTCCCATCATAAATGGAATTTCAACAAATTAGAAGCAGCGCATGCTATAAATCATATGAAAGATGCAACTAATATCGCACTGCATATACTAAAGGTGTCTCGTCATATTGATTGATGCGGGATACAAAAAAAAAGCAATAGTTTTATGTAAGGACATGCTTAATAGACAGATGTACTATGTACTAAATACAGGAAGGCATGTCACATTAACAGGTATAATGTATAAGCTAAGCAGACTAGCACATGCAGTTTAACCAGATTGGAAGAATTACAATCTATACACCATATGCAACATGCAACCACATATCACGCTGCCAAGTTAGAGCAAGCACCTGCGATGCTAGTGTAGGGGAAATGCTATAATCAACTACAGAGCTACGTTCACTATCTTCATCTAGCATTTCTGTTTCTTGAGAATCATGTTGGGAGGCTGACGTTGCATTCTTTAAATGAGGAGTAGTCCCCTTGCCTGCCTGCCTCATCATAAGTGATTGATGAGGGATACACAAGAACATTAGTTTGATGTAAGAACATGGTTAATACACAGATGTACTAGTATGTACCAAAAACAGAAAGGCATGTCATATTCAAAGGTATAATGTGTAAGCTAAGCAGATGCAATTTAACCAAATTGGAAGCAATACAAGCTAGACATCCGGCTGGAGTGGTGAGCATGATCATCTAGGACCTGAGAGCCTAGTGGGAAGCGGGCCGCTTCGCCACCATCGCAGCTTTTTACTCCCTCCGTTCCTAAATATAAGTCTTTGTAGAGATTTCACTATAGACTACATACGGAGCAAAATGAATGAATCTACACTCTAAAATGCATCTACATACATCCGTATGTGGTTTATAGTGAAATCCCTCCAAAGACTTATATTTAGGAACAAAGGAAGTAGTTGGCTTCCAGGTGGTGCCTATCTTTGCTGGGCTTGTCACTGGCTCGGCCAGTGCCCTGACTAGCTATTTGTCTTCTGGTGCTCACGAGATGGTGGTTCATGTAAAAAATATATGTCCTTATCTTAATAAAGACCGACTTTGGCCTTTCGAATACAAGATAGACACCATATGGAACATGCAACCACATATGACACCGCGAAGTTAAAGCAAGCACCTGGGATGGTGGTTCATTGCGAGCAAGGTCATCAACTCCAGAGCTACGTTTACCGTCTCCATCTGCTGACACTGCACCCTTTATAGCGCTGTAACGTGTCGTGCCTACCTGCGTAGCAAGCTGGAGCAACTTCTCTCTTTTCTTTTCTGCTTCCCTCGAGGCAGACTCTGAAATACCCTTGCATAAAAACACAATAGTGAGAGTATGGGTGAAGTGTGTGCAGAACTAGTGCACTGTAAAAGTAGCAGATAGTAGGTGGCTGAAATATAAATGATAGGAGACATATGATAGCTCTACAACATTGCATGGCAAACAAAATTAGATTCTACTCCGTATGATTTTGTAATATATGAGCGCAGGAAATGCAGGTACTCCTCCAGCACACCACCACATGTGGCCATATCTAAGATAACAGTCGACTGAAAATAAACAGGTCAGTCGATTTTTTTAATGAATCGTCTGATCTATAAGGAACGGGCAGATGGCCTTCGTCTACCTCCCGCCAGTCACTGTTGACGATCTTTCTCGAACCGCCAGCGACCACCGACCCAGACCCCTGCCTCCGCTGCCCCGCCCTCCCATCGACCTCACACCACCGCCGTGCTTGGCAGCGCCCCCAGGCCATCCCTTTAATCCCGGCCGACCTCCAGTCTCCAGATCGGGCGCCAGTAGATCTAGGCCACACACGCCCCTAAGATAAACACCAAGGCGCTGCTTCCCCGGCGTAATAGGCGTACTAGCGTCTGTTACGCTGGGGAATGCTTCCGTTAATTGGGAATCAACTGGCCAGAAATTGAAATTCAGGAGGGCGACGGACCTCTAGCTAAGGTGAAATAGTATATGAGGAGAAACCTTGTGCATCGCGAGTTACTAGGAACATCTAGTATGAAGAAGAAGCGGTCAACTAGTGTCTTCTGTGGGATGAATACCGTGCAAGTAGACACATAAGATTTGCACGAATAAGGGAAGAGGAGTACCCGTATCGGTTGCCAGTGTGGTGTCGATATGTCGCAGCGATCTTCTTGTTTTTCCCGGCGGAACCGATGTTTTGGAGAGCCGTTGTTCCTTGGACAAACCCATGGCCAAATTGTTGATTGTGTTGCCGTGGCCATATATCGGCGGAGGGGAAGCAGATTCGAGGCGGCGAAGGACGGCATAGCAGGAACAACTCCGGTGCGGTGGACGGTGGCGAAGTTGGAGCGGCAGCAGTGAGGCGCAGGACGGCGTGGTTGAACTGGCTCGAGTACGGACTGCTCGGCCTCGGCTTCAACTACTAGCCGGGGAGGGTGTTGCGGTTGAGGTTGCGATGGACGCCGACGTCGGGGTATCGGCTCCGGCGAGATGGAGGAGGGCGGCGGTTGATGGGTGGGATGGGGTGGCGGACGGAGGACGCCGGGGTTTCGCGGCTGGTGGAGAGGTAGTTTTGGCGCCCACAGAGTACAAATGGGGAATCGGGCGAGTGGGGGGGGGGAACCATGTTTCGGTATGGGACGCGCTTGTTTTTGGCTTTTTTGAACAGAAGATGGGACGCGCTTGTTTGAAATTTGGGGAAAGTACAAACTTTGCCCCCCTCTTAAATTTCGGACCTACTGCGAGTCGGGGGTAGGATGGTAATCCCGGGTGTCCCAAATAGTGGGCGGGAGCAATTTCGTCCACGCGCATGTGTGCTTAGGCGGCCATTGTGTATGAATGTTTTTCGAAGGCGGTTGCATGGCGTCTAGATGAAGCTACAAACCTACCCCGGTTTAGACCTTTGGATGTCGGGCCGGTAGGTTTCACGGGTCGGAGTTATTAGAAAATTAATTTCCTTGTACTACCAAACATTGGTCTCACGCGGTTTCGGGCGAGTAGAGTCTCTTTTGGCGCTTCGTTCAAAATTTTGAAACACAAGCATTCACGTTTAGAGTACTCTTGAACTATGAGGATTGACCTAAATAGACAACGTTATATTTGACCTTGTATGTTTGAAAACCTCATTAAATTATCCGCTTCTTTTTGAAATTTTGACACTTGAAAATCCTATAACTACGATTATTTTGGAAAGGAGGAGCTAAATTTGAATCTATTTTGTACACGACTACATATGCTATTATGTACAAAATCAGAGCAAAGATTGGTGCCCCCATAATTTAGGTATGGTTTACAAATGCCATGATATCAAATTCAAATTATTGAATGGACTTCATGTTGAATTCGATTTTTTTAAACCACCTTAAGTTGAATTCAAATGTATGCTAGTTCATAGGTAGCTATTTATAATGTTCATTGTGTAACTTTCGAATGTATAATGTGCTTTACACACACAACATGAACTATACTCATGTTTGTATTCGATTGCTAAAGCGATGCATTGTCTGGAGTTCAAAATACTAACTATGTGGATCAATTGTGTCGACTAATAACATAGACATGCTCAAACTCGATAGAATCTAGATGTCTGATGGATCAATGACCGCTCCTTACACGAATTGCAAATATCATGATCCCATCCTAATATTTGGATACAATTTATATCTTTAATCAATGTGTACAGCAGTCTTTTACGTGTAGTTTCACTCTCCATCGGTGGTCTCTCACACATGCTCACCACTCTCTCCCGAGGTGTCTTTCTCGCACACATGCTCTAGATATTACCCTCCCTCCCTCTCGTAACCATTTACAACTGTTTTCACTAACCTTTATCACAAGCACTCTTCCTCTCACAAACATACACACGCGCAATCCCCATCGACCCTTTCTATATACATGGACCTACCTACGTGTCTCATGTACGCACATTATCTTTAGGCATGTCTCTCACGCATTGTCTAACACCTCTCTTCCTAATCGATGAGTATGATTCTAGCAGAGCATTCTGTAGGATGCCCCTTAAAGTTAGGTTGGATGAATAGTAATATCAGAGATAAAGGGGTTACCTTAGTCCGAGAACCTAGGGTTACAAATCCTAGCCGGCTTTGTCAGTGGACATAGAGTCCTTCACAATTCTGCTATCTTTGTCTTGTACGACTAGTCATCCATGGGTCTTCCTAAATGCGTCACGGGCCGACCAATGTGGCGCAGGATGGAACCGAACAAAGGGCCTCACCTCGTCCCACCGGACCTCACGCGGTGACACACCCTCTGCCCCCACGTCTCATTATCTTCTCACACCCACACATACCAACACAAACACCACACACACATAAAATTTCTCCTGGTGCCTCTATTCCCTCCCCCCTTGCATATACACACTCAAGGGAATGGAATCTCTCATCGTGACGTCATATTCGTCTCTCTCTCTCTCTAGACCACTCGTAATACACACACATACCTCTCTAGGCCTCGCCAAATGCATCAACTACACATTCACACATGTTACATCACGTACCCCATTGATCTAAAAAGCCTTCTCTTCACGTTTATTTCGCATACAACATTCCTTTTGAATAAAGTGTGGCCAAAAAATTATTTTAGAGTTTCTACATATATACAACATTACAAAGTTATATGGAGGAGTACGAACGCTAATTTGGATTGCATGGTGCCCACAATGATATTTATTCCGCACCGTGAATTTGTATATTTTTATACTATATACAAAGTTAGTCATAATAAAGAGAAACAAAGAGCATCTCTCTCTCCATCGCATACCCCCCCTTAAGGACCCTTCCATGTATGCACACAAAACTATCTCCAGGTCCTCTAAAAGTAAGACCCCAGAAAATTCACGCATGTTTCATCTTTCTCTCGCGATATATGCAATGACGATCATTGTCTTTGAAGCGAAAGAACGATACGCACATTGGACTTCAAAATCCACTCATTACGGTCACCATTTACGTTTAGTTATTATACAGTCACGGGCTCACCGTACAACTCTATATTTGCTCATGACATGACTAGTTGACCAGTTAAACGCTCCACATGGCACCTCTAGTGTTGCATCACATTATCTCACTACCATCGTGCCCCACCTGTCGACTTGTATCTACTCTACATCTACACTCTTATAAAATACATAAATTACACTCATATAAAAAACAGAGTTGGTGATGATGGTGTGCCTGCCATCCTGCAATATAGGCCGTCCGATTTATATCTGACGGATAGGAAGGATGCTATGGCAATTTTGCAAAAAGGTACCCACACACCTCTCCACATTTGCAAATAAGGCCTTCCCTCGTTCATCTTGTTCTCTCACAAGATAAACAAGTCATACAAATGCATCTTGATGTTACGTGCAACGCACGGGCATCTTGCTAGTAAGAATGAAAACAAATGACAAAAAATTATTTGGACGGTGGTTTGAAGTCATGACCACGGGCATAGCGGACAAGGTGGCCTTGTATTGGTATGTTGAGCCATATGTTTTAACACACAGGAGCTGGTGTGGTGATTATACACACACGCACGCATGCACACGAACTACATCCACGCAACACTCTCACAAACACATGCACCCACGCACGCACGCAACACTCACACGTACACACACAGCCACGCACGCATGCAACACTCACATGCACACACGCACGCATGCATGCACACACCAGTACACCGCACGACCAACACACACTCTCACGCTCAAGTGCTCAACCTACACGTGTATGCGCACACATCAGGCCCTGACAGACACATACACAACCAGGTGATTCCCGCGCACGGGTTGGAGCCTTGTCGCGCCTGCATAAATTTGTGTTTATCTGACCTTTTCCCTATGCGAACTGACACGTGGGACCCACAAGGAACGTGGTCAATTTAACTAGTCAACATGGCGCCACGCATACTATTTGTCCAGTCAACAGAGTGCAATCCGATGCTGAACCGTGAGCAAGCGACCGTATAATCACCGCAAAACGTATATAGTGACCGTAATCAGCTTATTCTGAAGTTCGGTGACCGTATTACGCTTTTCTCTCTGTAGGCCCTCCAAAACTACATCTCTACACGTTCTCGCATGTTACGGCACTACTACTACACTCTAACACAATAAATCATATGTGTTTTTAGTTTTACTAGATATCATATTGTTACTTATAATTATTTAGTTTGCATACATTAAAATTGCCTTTGAAATGTATGGCCAGTATCATCTACCGCGCGGGAAAAATCCTGCCCTTTCCTGTTTAATTGGGTTTGTATCGATGGATCGTGCAAAACAGCAAAACTATAGTACTATACAGTACAAGTGACAGTTCACTGGGCCGTCGTGTCGTCTACTCCTCCGTCGTAAGAGTGGAGCGCTCACTTTCATAAATCTTATAGTCCCTTTCGCCGACATGTGGGACATCAAGCTACCGGGTCCACGCGCCATACCGGAATACAGTGCAGAGCAGCCGGGGTGAAGCACCCCAGTCATGGCGCCGGCATAGTAATGAGCAATGAGGCGTCAAATCACAAAGCTGCAACTTTCCCACAGTTAAGTTGGAGGGACGAAGTAATAATGCTAAAAAAAGAAGTTGGAGGGACGAAGAAACCATCATTTCACTCGTTGTTGAATCCGCTTCTCCCTCATCCGCTTCAACTTAACCACGTGTTGCTTCTGCCGTTGTTCTGCCTGATGTGGGACGCGGATCGTCTTGGTAAAGCACTAACACGTGGGACCGCATGTTAGCAAACCGCCAGGACAACGTCCTCCAAAAATAAGAAACCTCCCCCGCCATCCGCGTGGCAAAATCACCTCCTTTTTACTAATCTTGATTCTACAATTTTTTAGATCAACATAATTGAGATTTGTATAGATAGCACACAGGAGCAAAACCAAGTGGTACGGTTAAGGACATCCACAATGTGTAGCCAAATGTGAAAATAGCTTTTGGCATCGTGGGAACCATTGTGGACGGTGTTGCCAAAGCCAAAAAGATGGAACCGAAGCTCCCTGATTGATTGATTGAAGGAATAGAAAAATGCAACGTCTCTCCTCTTTCTCCCATGCTTGGACGCATGTACTAGTAGTACAGTATAGAGCATAGAGTCTACTCCCCTGTCCCTTCTATCACAAATCACAAAGCAGTGAGGCATCAAATCACAAAAGCACGGACGAAGCAACCATCATTTCACTCTTCACCGACTCCGCTTCTCCATCGTCTTCTTCGAGAAACCATCTCACCGCACTAGTACTCCTAGTAGTACTAGTCCTTTGGTTCAACAGACTTCCTGGATGCACATAAGGCGGTTGTCTCGGCTTGCAGGCGGCATTTGCGAAGGACTTATCGTGGTCTCCCTCAATGGTGTTCTCCGTCGAACGCACTTCGCCAAACCACACAAAAAAAAGATATCGTCGACGTCACTGCAATGGGAAGGAAGTCAAATATAGTTACTAGTACCTCCATTTTTTTGGTACACAAGGCCAGTATATCAAAATTACAATTTGCAAAGGGCCACTAACACTAATCGAGGCAAAATTGATGGGGTTAGCAACCAAGGACATTAATATCCCGTGCATGCATGCGGAAGTGAGAAGGTTGGTTTGCATGGCGCTGCATTGATCAAGCAATGAGGAGTGAGATGGTTAGCTCTTTGGTCTTTGGAGAAAAAAATGCGCATTAATTGACACGTGAAACGAGGATTTGTATCGATTAAATCCCATGAAGGAAAACCCCGCCTTTCTTTTTTAACACTAGTACTTATCCTGTTTGGGTCTAGGCCTTGCATTGCCAAACTTCGCCACACATTTTTGCCAAGCTTGCCTAAAGTTTTCAAAATGAGAGGAGGTACACTTGCGCACGGTTGTCGTGGTCGCACCGCACCCTCACACGGTCGCTCCTGCACGCCGCGGTCGCACCGCACCCTCACACAGTCGCTCCTGCACGCTGCAAACCCAACCAAGGGAACGCACCCTCACTGACACGTGCTGTCGCATGTGAACAAACCAAACTCAGCCATCCTATCGCTGACACATAGTTTTTGTTCATAGAGTATGTTTATCCAACCGCATGTTGGGGAGTATCTGTATGGCCCGTGCGGTGGTCTGTTGGGGAAGAAGAAGAGGTGAGGAAGAAGGAAAGAAGGGTTAGGAGACGTAGGATATTCATCCAACTACCTGAAATGGTAGACTGACCCAAGTTAGGCAACTTTCATAACAAATATAAGTTTTTACACAGCAAAAGATCCATAAAAACAACAACATAAAGAAAAACTATCACTGCTCGCAGAAAGAGACGACCTTGTCGTCTTTGGCTGCCGGCGCGAACCAGCTGTAGCTGCCGACGCATGTCTCCGCACTGTGGTTGTCCTCAACCTCTAGCTAGTCGTTCAAGTTGAGCGTGCGGGCGCTCTGCACGGACGAGAGCACAGCCCGGTTCAAGTCGAGGACGTCCAGTTCCGCCTGCAGGAGGGCCTCGATGGCAGCGGCATCCGCGCACTCCGTGTCGAGTCGAGCCTCCGCCACCCAGTTCAAGTCCAGGACGTCCAGTTCCGCCTGCAGGAGGGCGTTGATGAGAGCGGCATCCGTGCGCTCTGCATCGAGTCGAGCCTCTGCCGCCCGGTTCAAGTCCAGGACGTCCGGTTCCGCGTGCAGGAGGGCCTCGATGGCAGCGGCATCCGCGCGCTCTGCCTCAAGTTGAGCCTCCGCCGCCCGGTTCACATCCACGACATCCGGTTCCGCCTGCAGGAGAGCCTCGATGGCAGCGGCATGCGCGCGCTCCACGTTGAGTTGATCCTCTGCCTCCCGGTCCTCCTTTAGTATCACCATGTTGAACCGCTGGTCCGCCTGCACCATGGGGGACTCGGACGCCGGCACGAAGTCGACGTCCATCGTCTCATACCCATCGGGGTCCTTCTGCGCCGTGACCTCCGCCATGAACATTAGATCGGCTTCCTCCTCCTCGTAGCTTGGCTCTAGAGAACTCGGGGATTGGCCCGCCGCAAAGTGAGCTTGGGAACGGAGGTCTGTGGCACCGACCGCCGCCGCGATTTCTGCGCGGCGCTCCGGCGTCAGCATCTTGTAGTAAGTGATCTTGCGGCGCACCATGGCTTTCTGGAGAACTAGGGGACGCTTGATGCGGGCTAGGGGATCGAAAGGTGGGGGAATGGGCTGGAGATTTGGTGTGGTTTTAGGGCAGTGGCTGGCGTAGGCTGAGCAACGAAGGTTCTGGTGTGAATAGTGGTTCCGGTGACGACCGGTCAATCGGTTTTGACTGTACATCGCTCTTGTCGCATTCGCGTTGCGGCCCGGCACACTGGACCCTCCACATCGCTCACCGAATGGAACGCGCTTCGTCTTGCGTTTTCGCTCGCTTGTGGGACCGCAGTTGAGAGCAAACCGACGTCCGTCCCCCTCCCCCACCCACGTCATTTATTATACTACCACTCGCTCCGTTTTATGCGGAGTAAATAAAAATAGAGGGAGTATACTACGGATGAGGATCCCCTGACGTGGCCGAACCCATTGAGTAACTGACATGCGGGGCCTAGCAAGCATGGGGTCCGCCAGTAAGTGACCGAAAGGGAGGGCAAGGTAGGGATACCTACGTTAGAGGATCCACTTCCACTACTACTCCCTCCTTCCATTTACTATACAGGGCCTAATGCGTTTTTCGAGGCTAACTTTGACCAAATGTTAGAGTAATAATATATGACATGCAACTTACACAAAGCATATGGTCAAATTCGTATGTGAAAGGAGTTTCCAATGATACTCCCTCCGTCTAGGTGTGTAAGTCATCTTACGAAAACCAAATAATCCCAAAACACTTAGGCGCGGTGCATTAAATTCTACCTCGTTTCTTGTTTCTTGACATATCAACCAATAAGAGATGTGGGGTGTGCATGCTTTTAATGACTTGAGGACTACCAAACATGACATGCAGTGGTTAGTTCATTGCATGCAATGCTATTAATTAGCAAATGAACATTAAGTTCTCTCGTTTTCTCCTCCTCCTTGGTCACGGTGCACAACCTAAGATGACTTACTCACCAAGATGGAGGGAGTATAATTTTCACATTATACATCTCATGTACTCCCTCCGTTCAAAATTACTTGACTTTCATTTGTTCAAAAATAGATGTACCTATATACTAAAACATGTCTAGATACATCTATATTTTAATAAATGGAAGTCATGTATTGTGGAACGGAGGGAGTACTATTAATCTTGTCAATAGTCAAATTGGAAACCATCTCAAGTACAAATCTAGGAGTACGTACGAATCTAACAATATTGATTGCGCGCTGTTGAATGTTGATACCTTCTTGATCAAAGTAGAGATACTTTGACTACACATAAAACCTATATGTAAACTAGAAAGGATATGAGGGAGTATATTGTACGTTCAAAAACGAAACAAACATTGAATACCCTTTATATATGATTTGCGGATGCTATGATCACCAGTTCAAAATTTTGAATCCGCCTTAGGTATCACGTGCCCGCACTCGTTCCCTCTTGATCTCATCTCGGGGTCCGGAGATCTATTGAAAGAGGACTAGGGTGGGTACATGCGAATGATACTCGGCGGAATGTTCAAATGAGGCATGCGAGAGGATGGACTGGACTGGAGGACGACATGATCGATGGAGAAGAGGGTTGGAGAGGAATGAGAAATAAGAAAACGCCACATCATTATACTTGAACTGCTCAAATAAACAATAAGTTGTCTCGCTTGGCCTACATAGTGAAAGGCCTAATGTGCAACGCGGAGCACTGACGCTCGAATATGGCCGGGAAAACAAGGAAACCGACATCTGGGGCACACCCGTTGGGACAAAGTAGCATAGACTAGTCCAATGGAGGAGCTAGCCCATGACCTCCTCGCCACCGACAACCGTTCATGTGGGTTGTTGGGGCCAACAACGGGGCGCAGCTCCAGCACCGCCTCTGGACACGGCGACCGCGGTGAGCGACACACTCATATCGTTTCTAGACACGGTCGGTTTCAGTGTGCTGAGGGTGGTGTTAGTGCTGTGGCACAACCAACAGTATGTTTGGTTTGTGCCCAAGGTTGCCCCATCAAAGCATTGGGTAGCCAAAATTTTGGTTGAGGTACTGGTTGCCCATGATTTGGCCGACATTGGCAAGAAAAATGAACTAGAGTTGGCTAGAGTTCATTGGCATGCCAAAAAAATGGCAACCATCCAAACAAAGAACAATCTTTGGGTCATGACCAAAATTTTGGTTGAGGTATTGGTTGCCCATGATTTGGCCGACATTGGCAAGAAAAATGAACTAGAGTCGGCTAGAGTTCGTTGGCATGCCAAAAAATGGCAACCATCCAAACAAAGACCAATCTTTGGGTCATGACCAAAATTTTGGTAAGGTGCACTTTGGCCACAATCCAAACACACCCCAACACCCAGCTCGTCGAGGATGCACGGGGCGCCGCGACGCGTCCGCGGAGTGGTGTAGCGCGGCCAACTGCATCCTCTGGACCTGAGACCATGCCGGGTCGTCTTGCTTTTTCAATGATATGCGGGGATCGCATGTGAGAAAAGGGCATCTCCAACGTTGCCACGACCGCACCTGACTACCCTGGCACACCAAAACCCTCGTCCCTCGCACCATCGCGCGGTGCGTTCCCAGCCGGCGCCAGCTGCCCGCATTCATGCCATCCGTTCGTATGTCATCGTTAAGAGGCTCAGTGCCCGAGGAACCAACTCCGGCGACTTAATGATGCACCCGGACGCTTGGCCTCACCGGAAGCGCTACTTAAAGCGACAATGCCCAGCTAACCTCCACACCATAGCGCATCGTCCTCCTACCTGGCACCACATCCGCCATGACCGCAAGTGCGAACGCTCTGCGGGAGAGCTTGTCTTCGGGGATGAAGCTCGAGGTCGCCGCCCTCGCTCAAGTCGCCTCTTGTGACGCAATAGCGGCATAGCCGGACACGGACGCGACCGCACAAGCGGTGGCCACGCTGGCGGCCGACAACGGGAGCACCGTCAGCCATGCGTTCTTCTTGCCGCCGTCCAACGTCCGGCACCGCCGAGGTCGGGGACTCCTCCGAGTATGAGTAGGGCATGGGAGGCGGCAGGGAATGGTGTGCCAACTGGCCGGTCCGTCTCCCGTGTTCTACTTTTCCTCGCCGGAGACTGCACCTTCACTTCACGGGTCTTGAACCCCGCCCCCGTACATAGAGATCGCAGATGGAGGATGTCGGTCGCCGCCGTACGGCTGTAGAATAGGTTTAGGGTCGGGTTTCTTTTATTTTTCTGTCATATAAAAGTTCGAAATGTAATGAAAATCTGTCGTGTTTGCGTTAATCTCGGCCGGTGTATATGAACTTTCACAATAATATACATATTGTGGGAGTACTAGCAAGATGCCCGTGCGTTGCACGGAAGATCAAGATCTTGTGGGAGAAAAGGATGAACGAGGGAAAGCCTTATCTTCAAATGTGGAGTGGAGTGCGGGTAAATTGTCATAGTTTCCTTCCTATCCGTTAGATATAGATCGGACGGCCGATATTGCAGGATGACAGGCACACCATCATCACCAACTCTACTTTTTATTGAACCGAGACAAATCTAACATGCGAAGTAAAATAAACACATAGGGTCTATACATACACAAATTATCTTAAGCACTCCGATAGTACGTTCACTACACATTCACGCATTTCACATCTTTCTACATCTACGGGAACCTACGAAAGGGTTAACGTAAATTGCCTCTCTCTCCTCCCCTGATTTTCATGGTAGTGGGCCCCTCCCTCCCCCCAATGTACAATCAACAGCTCACACGTTTCACATTATGTTAATTACGTAACTGGGATTAGGTAGGTGTAGCATTACTCGTCCTAAAAAACCCAACTAAGCCAACCTCCCAGCATATCGCGCGGGAAAAGACCCGGCCGCGCCGTTTTAGTAGTAGTATCGATGGATCGCGCGAAGCAACAATTTTTTTTTTGAGGGGGCCAAGCACCTAGTTTTTTTTGAGGAAAAAAGGCGGTACACTCACAGCACTCCTGTCACACTCACGCGCTTCGGCTTGCCTCTTCACTGACACGTGGGACTGCACTTGGAGAAACCGACCATGCGCGAAACTCCCCCAGCCCACCGC
>NC_041385.1:724808608-724817214 GCF_002162155.2 Triticum dicoccoides
TCCACTCCATTCGCTCCGCCAAAGCCACCCTCCCCGCCGCGCCGATACGTCGGCACCGCGGTTCGTCGAGGGGACGCACGGCGATCCTCTCGCTCCCATAGTACGCTGTCATAGACTGCCGTCCTCTAGCCGCACCGCCACCTCTGGCTACGTTCTTGTGGAGGCGCACGGCGGTCAGCGCCGCCACCGCTGGCGACATTCGTGTGGAGACACACGGCGGTCAGCTTCTCCCACGGTACGCGCATTCTAGACTGAGGCCCCGTTCATGTCGGTGTAGCGCCGAATGTTAGCTGATAGACGCTGTTAATCTCACTGTTTGCCGAAGTAGTTTACTGTCAATATGCTCTGCTTAAGAAGCTTCCTTGCCCTGTTCTGCACTCAATCTGCTTAGCTGAGATGGCATGCCAAGGCCGATTAGTTGCAAAAATATCCTGCCATATCTTTATTGTGACGTAGATTGCCATGGTCTAGTAGCCAATCTGTTAGGTGAAATAGCTCTACACCGTTTTATACTCGATCTTTGTTGCTGTGTTGGCCTTTGATAGTTTGATGGCTGTGTGCTCGGCCTCATTGACTGCCGAAATAGCCTGCCATAATTTAGCACTCAAATATGTTTGCTGAATTAGCTTTACATATATTTCGTTACTTTGATCTGCTCGTCCAAATATCTTGCCATAGCTTTAGACATCGACCTAGGTATTTTTTTTTCTGGACTTCATAAAAAAGCATATATGTTTTTCCTGTAATATCTAGTAGAAGAACTAATTTGTATGTCTAACAGATGGACAGGACTTGGATAACTTCTGCTCGAAGATTCTCCGCTGCATATGTCGAGGGGGTTGAAAACTTAATGAACTTTATCAGAGCTGAGTACGGTGGTCCGAAATCAGATGTGCTCTGACCATGTAGCAGTTGTATGAATTCAGTTACAAGACCCCAGTCAACTGTGCAAAATCATCTACACTTGTATGGGATGTCGGTCACATATACTAGGTGGGTTCATCATGGTGAAGCTGTGAACGTCAATGTTATTGACTACGTGGAAGCAGCAGATCACCATCTTGATCTGCCTGATGCTCAGGTGGAAGAGGAGGAGGAGGTGGTGGTGGCGGAGCCAGTGAGTTTGACCAACATTGAAACAATGCTACGAAATGCACGTGCATTCCGTGAACTTTCACCTGCAGAAGAAAAACGGTGGGCCCGCATGTTGGAACTGTTGGAAATATGCCCTAGAGGCAATAATAAATTGATTATTATTATATTTCCTTGTTCATGATAATCGTTTATTATCCATGCTAGAATTGTATTGATAGGAAACTCAGATACATGTGTGGATACATAGACAACACCATGTCCCTAGTAAGCCTCTAGTTGACTAGCTCGTTAATCAATAGATGGTTACGGTTTCCTGACCATGGACATTGGATGTCGTTGATAATGGGATCACATCATTAGGAGAATGATGTGATGGACAAGACCCAATCCTAAGCCTAGCACAAGATCATGTAGTTCGTATGCTAAAGCTTTTCTAATGTCAAGTATCATTTCCTTAGACCATGAGATTGTGCAACTCCCGGATACCGTAGGAGTGCTTTGGGTGTGCCAAACGTCACAACGTAACTGGGTGGCTATAAAGGTACACTACGGGTATCTCTGAAAGTGTCTGTTGGGTTGGCACGAATCGAGATTGGGATTTGTCACTCCGTGTGAACGGAGAGGTATCTCTGGGCCCACTCGGTAGGACATCATCATAATGTGCACAATGTGACCAAGGGGTTGATCACGGGATGATGTGTTACGGAACGAGTAAAGAGACTTGCCGGTAACGAGATTGAACAAGGTATCGGTATACCGACGATCGAATCTCGGGCAAGTACCATACCGCTAGACAAAGGGAATTGTATACGGGATTGATTGAGTCCTTGACATCGTGGTTCATCCGATGAGATCATCGTGGAACATGTGGGAGCCAACATGGGTATCCATATCCCGCTGTTGGTTATTGACCGGAGAACATCTCGGTCATGACTACATGTCTCCCGAACCCGTAGGGTCTACACACTTAAGGTTCGATGACGCTAGGGTTATAAAGGAAGTTTGTATGTGGTTACCGAATGTTGTTCGGAGTCTCGGATGAGATCCCGGACGTCACGAGGAGTTCCGGAATGGTCCGGAGGTAAAGATTTATATATAGGAAGTCCTGTTTCGGCCATCGGGACAAGTTTCGGGGTCATCGGTATTGTACCGGGACCACCGGAAGGGTCCCGGGGGCCCACCGGGTGGGGCCACCTGCCCCGGGGGGCCACATGGGCTGTAGGGGGTGCGCCTTGGCCTACATGGGCCAAGGGCACCAGCCCCTAGAGGCCCATGCGCCAAGCTATAGGAAAAAGGGGAGAGTCCTAAAGGGGGAAGGCACCTCCGAGGTGCCTTGGGGAGGATGGACTCCTCCCCCCTTCTTAGCCGCACCCCTTCCTTGGAGGAGGGGGCAAGGCTGCGCCTCCCCCCTCTCCCCTGCCCCTATATATAGTGGAGGGGAGGGAGGGCATCCATACCTGAGCCCTTGGCGCCTCCCTCCCTCCCGTGACACCTCCTCCTCTCCCGTAGGTGCTTGGCGAAGCCTTGCAGGATTGCCACACTCCTCCATCACCACCACGCCGTTGTGCTGCTGCTGGATGGAGTCTTCCTCAACCTCTCCCTCTCTCCTTGCTGGATCAAGGCATGGGAGACATCGTCGAGCTGTACGTGTGTTGAACGCGGAGGTGCCGTCCATTCGGCACTAGGATCATCGGTGATCTGAATCACGACGAGTACGACTCCATCAACCCCGTTCACTTGAACGCTTCCGCTTAGCGATCTACAAGGGTATGTAGATGCACTCTCCTTCTACTCGTTGCTGGTCTCTCCATAGATAGATCTTGGTGATACGTAGGAAAATTTTTGAATTTCTGCTACGTTCCCCAACAGTGGCATCATGAGCTAGGTCTATTGCGTAGATTCTTTGCACGAGTAGAACACAAAGTAGTCGATATTGTTCAATATGCTTGCCGTTACTAGTCTTATCTTGATTCGGCGGCATCGTGGGATGAAGCGGCCCGGACCAACCTTACACGTACGCTTACGTGAGACCGGTTCCACCGACAAACATGCACTAGTTGCATAAGGTGGCTGGCGGGTGTCTGTCTCTCCCACTTTAGTCGGATCGGATTCGATGAAAAGGGTCCTTATGAAGGGTAAATAGCAATTGGCATATCACGTTGTGGTTCATGCGTAGGTAAGAAACGTTCTTGCTAGAAACCCATAGCAGCCACGTAAAACATGCAAACAACAATTAGAGGACGTCTAACTTGTTTTTGCAGGGTATGCTATGTGATGTGATATGGCCAAAAAGGATGTGATGAATGATATATGTGATGTATGAGATTGATCATGTTCTTGTAATAGGAATCACGACTTGCATGTCGATGAGTATGACAATCGGCAGGAGCCATAGGAGTTGTCTTTATTTATTTGTGACCTGCGTGTCAACTTAAACGTCATGTAATTACTTTACTTTATTGCTAACCGTTAGCCATAGTAGTAGAAGTAATAGTTGGCGAGGCAACTTCATGAAGACACGATGATGGAGATCATGGTGTCATGCCGGTGACGATGATGATCATGGAGCCCCGAAGATGGAGATCAAAAGGAGCAAAGTGATGATGGCCATATCATGTCACTATTTGATTGCATGTGATGTTTATCATGTTTATACATCTTATTTGCATAGAACGACGGTAGTAAATAAGATGATCCCTTACAACAATTTCAAGAAGTGTTCTCCCCTAACTGTGCACCGTTGCGACAGTTCGCTGTTTCAAAACATCACGTGATGATCGGGTGTTTTATTCAGACGTTCAAATACAACGGGTGTTGACGAGCCTAGCATGTACAGACATGGCCTCGGAACACACGCGAAACACTTAGGGTTAACTTGACGAGCCTAGCATGTACAGACATGGCCTCGGAACACGGAGACCGAAAGGTCGAGCATGAGTCGTATAGAAGATACGATCAACATGAAGATGTTCACCGATGATGACTAGTCCGTCTCACGTGATGATCGGACACGGCCTAGTTTGACTCGGATCATGTAATCACTTAGATGACTAGAGGGATGTCTATCTGAGTGGGAGTTCATAAGATGAACTTAATTATCCTGAACATAGTCAAAAGGATTTTGCAAATTATGTCATAGCTCACGCTATAGTTCTACTGTTTAGATATGTTCCTAGAGAAAAATTAGTTGAAAGTTGATAGTAGCAATTATGCGGACTAGGTCTGTAAACTGAGGATTGTCCTCATTGCTTCATAGAAGGCTTATGTCCTTAATGCACCGCTCAGTGTGCTGAACCTCGAACGTTGTCTGTGGTTGTTGCGAACATCTGACATACACGTTTTGATAACTACGTGATAGTTCAGTTAAACGGTTTAGAGTTGAGGCACCAAAGACGTTTTTGAAACATCGCGAAACATATGAGATGTTTTGAGGGCTGAAATTGGGATTTCAGGCTCGTGCCCATGTCAAGAGGTATAAGACCTCCGATGACTTTCTTAACCTGCAAACTAAGGAGAAAAGCTCAATTGTTGAGCTTGTGCTCAGATTGTCTAAGTACAACAATCATTTGAATCGAGTGGGAGTTGATCTTCCAGATAAGACAGTGATGGTTCTCCAAAGTCATTGCCACCAAGCTGTTAGAGCTTCGTGATGAACTATAACATATCAGGGATAGAAATGATGATCCTTGAGGTATTCGCGATGTTTGACACCGCGAAAGTAGAAATCAAGAAGGAGCATCAATTGTTGATGGTTGGTGAAACCACTAGTTTCAAGAAGGGCAAGGGCAAGAAGGGATACTTCATGAAACGGCAAATCAGCTGCTGCTCTAGTGAAGAAACCCAAGGTAAAACCCAAACCCGAGACTAAGTGCTTCTGTAATAAGGGGAACAACCACTAGAGCAGAATTACCCTAGATACTTGGTAGATAAGAAGGCTGGCAAGGTCGATAGAAGTATATTGGATATACATTGTGTTAATGTGTACTTTGCTAGTACTCCTAGTAGCACTAGGGTATTAGATACCGGTTCGGTTGCTAAGTGTTAGTAACTCGAAATAAAAGCTACAGAATAAAACGGAGACTAGCTAATGGTGAGCTGACGATACGTGTTGGAAGTGTTTCCAAGTTTGATGTGATCTAACATCGCACGCTCCCTCTACCATCAAGATTAGTATTAAACCTAAAATGAATGGTTTATTAAATCTCGATCGTAGTGATACACATGTTCATGCCAAAAGATAGTAATGATAGTACCACCTACTTGTGGCACTGCCACGTAAGTCATATCGGTATAAAACGCATGAAGAAGCTCCATATTGATGGATCTTTGGGCTCACTCGTTTTTGAAAAGTTTGAGACATGCGAACCATGTCTATTGGTGTATATGCATGAAGAAACTCCATGCAAATGGACCGTTTTGACTCACTTGATTTTGAATCACTTGGGACATGCAAATCATACCACATGGGCAAGATGACTGAAAAGCCTCATTTTCAGTAAGATGGAACAAGATAGCAACTTGTTGGAAGTAATACATTTTGATGTGTACAGTCCAATGAGTGCTGAGGCATGTAGTGGATATTGTTATGTTCTTACTTCATAGATAATTTGAGTGGATGTTGAGTACATTTACTTGATGAATCATGAGTCTGAATTATTGAAAGGTTCAAGTAATTTCAGTGTGAAGTTGAAAGATCGTCGTGACAAGAGGATAAAAGATCTATGATATGATCATAGAGATGAATATCTGAATTACGAGTTTGGCACAGAATTAAGACATTGTGGAAATAGTTTCACAACTAATACAGCCTGGAACACCATAGTGTGATGGTGTGTCCGAACATCATAACTGCACCCTATTGGATATGATGCGTACCATGATGTCTCTTATCGAATTACCACTATTGTTCATGGGTTAGGCATTAGAGACAACCACATTCACTTTAAATAGGGCACCACGTAATTCCGATGAGATGACACCGTATGAATTATGGTTTAGAGAAACCTAAGTTGTCGTTTCTTAAAAGTTTGGGGCTGCGACGCTTATGTGAAAAAGTTTCAGCTTGATAAGCTCGAACCCAAAGCGGACAAAATGCATCTTCATAGGACACCCAAAACAGTTGGGTATACCTCCTAATTCAGATCCGAAAGCAATATGGATTGTTTATTGAATCGGGTCCTTTCTCGAGGAAAGGTTTCTCTCGAAAAGTTGAGTGGGAGGATGGTGGAGACTTGATGAGGTTATTGAACCGTCACTTCAACAAGTGTGTAGCAGGGCACAGGAAGTTGTTCCTGTGGCACGTACACCAACTGAAGTGGAAGCTTATGATAGTGATCATGAAGTTTCGGATCAAGTCACTACCGAACCTCGTAGGGTGACAAGGATACGTACTACTTCAGAGTGGTACAGTAATCCTGTCTTGAAGGTCATGTTGCTAGACAACAATGAACCTACGAGCTATGGAGAAGCGATGGTGGGCCCAAATTCCGACAAATGGTTAGAAGCCATAAAATCCGAGATAGGATCCATGTATGAAAACAAAGTGTAGACTTTGGAAGAACTACTTAATGGTCGTAAGGCTGTTAGGTACATATGGATTATGAAAGGAAGACAGACAATAATGGTAAGTGTCACCATTGAGAAAGCTCGACTTGTCGTTGAGATGTTTTTCGACAAGTTCAAGGAGTTGACTACGATGAGACTTTCTCACTCGTAGCGATGCTAAGAGTCTGTTGGAATTATATTAGCAATTACTGCATTATTTATGAAATCTTGCAGATAGGATGTCAAAACATTGTTTCCTCGACGATTTTTGAGGAAAGGTTGTATGTGATACAACCGGAAGGTTTTGTCCATCCTAAAATATGCTAATAAGTATGCAAAGCTCCAGCAATCCTTCTGAGGACTGGAGTGAGCATCTCGGAGTTGGAATGTATGCTTTGATGATGATCAAAGATTTTGGGTGTATACAAAGTTTATGAGAAACTTGTATTTCCAAAGAAGTGAGTGGGAGCACTATAGAATTTCTGATGAGTATATGTTGTTGACATATTAATGATCAGAAATGGCGTAGAATTTCTGGAAAGCATATAGGGTTATTTGGAAAGTGTTTTTCAATGGAAAACCTGGATTAAGCTACTTGAACATTGAGCATCAAGATCTATAAGGATAGATCAAAATGCTTAATAGTACTTTCAAATGAGCACATGCCTTGACGTGATCTTGAAGGTGTTCAAGATGGATCAGTCAAAGAAGGAGTTCTTGCCTGAGTTGTAAGGTATGAAGTTAAGACTTAAAGCTCGACCATGGCAGAATAGAGAGAAAGGAACGAAGGTCGTCCCCTATGCTTAAGACATAGGCTCTACAGTATGCTATGCTGTGTACCGCACCTGAAGTGTGCTTTACCATGAGTCAGTCAAGGGGTACAAGAGTGATCCAAGAATGGATCACAGGACAGCGGTCAAAGTTATCCTTAGTAACTAGTGGACTAAGGAATTTTCTCAATTATGGAGGTGGTAAAAGAGTTCGTCGTAAAGGGTTACGTCGATGCAAGCTTAACACCTATCCGGATAGCTCTGAGTAGAGATACCGGATACGTATAATGGAGCAACAATTTAGAATAGCTCCAAGTAGAACAGTTATTTGGAATAGCTCCAAATAGAACGTGATAGCTGCATCTAGGAGATGACATAGAGATTTGTAAAGCACACACGGATCTGAAAGGTTCAGACCCGTTGACTATAACCTCTCTCACAAGCATAACATGATCAAACCCAGAACTCATCGAGTGTTAATCACATGGTAAATGTGAACTAGATTATTGACTCTAGTAAACTCTTTGGGTGTTAGTCACATGGGGATGTGACCTTGAGTGTTAATCACATATCGATGTGAACTAGATTATTGACTCTAGTGCAAGTGGGAGACTGTTGGAAATATGCCCTAGAGGCAATAATAAATTGATTATTATTATATTTCCTTGTTCATGATAATCGTTTATTATCCATGCTAGAATTGTATTGATAGGAAACTCAGATACATGTGTGGATACATAGACAACACCATGTCCCTAGTAAGCCTCTAGTTGACTAGCTCGTTAATCAATAGATGCTTACGGTTTCCTGACCATGGACATTGGATGTCGTTGATAACGGGATCACATCATTAGGAGAATGATGTGATGGACAAGACCCAATCCTAAGCCTAGCACAAGATCATGTAGTTCGTATGCTAAAGCTTTTCTAATGTCAAGTATCATTTCCTTAGACCATGAGATTGTGCAACTCCCGGATACCGTAGGAGTGCTTTGGGT
This sequence comes from Triticum dicoccoides, assembly GCF_002162155.2. Taxonomy (NCBI): domain Eukaryota; kingdom Viridiplantae; phylum Streptophyta; class Magnoliopsida; order Poales; family Poaceae; genus Triticum; species Triticum dicoccoides. The sequence goes on from NC_041385.1 coordinate 724,817,016, forward strand.
GTGCCAAACGTCACAACGTAACTGGGTGGCTATAAAGGTACACTACGGGTATCTCTGAAAGTGTCTGTTGGGTTGGCACGAATCGAGATTGGGATTTGTCACTCCGTGTGAACGGAGAGGTATCTCTGGGCCCACTCGGTAGGACATCATCATAATGTGCACAATGTGACCAAGGGGTTGATCACGGGATGATGTGTTA
>NC_041385.1:724818284-724825520 GCF_002162155.2 Triticum dicoccoides
CCGCTGTTGGTTATTGACCGGAGAACATCTCGGTCATGACTACATGTCTCCCGAACCCGTAGGGTCTACACACTTAAGGTTCGATGACGCTAGGGTTATAAAGGAAGTTTGTATGTGGTTACCGAATGTTGTTCGGAGTCTCGGATGAGATCCCGGACGTCACGAGGAGTTCCGGAATGGTCCGGAGGTAAAGATTTATATATAGGAAGTCCTGTTTCGGCCATCGGGACAAGTTTCGGGGTCATCGGTATTGTACCGGGACCACCGGAAGGGTCCCGGGGGCCCACCGGGTGGGGCCACCTGCCCCGGGGGGCCACATGGGCTGTAGGGGGTGCGCCTTGGCCTACATGGGCCAAGGGCACCAGCCCCTAGAGGCCCATGCGCCAAGCTATAGGAAAAAGGGGAGAGTCCTAAAGGGGGAAGGCACCTCCGAGGTGCCTTGGGGAGGATGGACTCCTCCCCCCTTCTTAGCCGCACCCCTTCCTTGGAGGAGGGGGCAAGGCTGCGCCTCCCCCCTCTCCCCTGCCCCTATATATAGTGGAGGGGAGGGAGGGCATCCATACCTGATCCCTTGGCGCCTCCCTCCCTCCCGTGACACCTCCTCCTCTCCCGTAGGTGCTTGGCGAAGCCCTGCAGGATTGCCACACTCCTCCATCACCACCACGCCGTTGTGCTGCTGCTGGATGGAGTCTTCCTCAACCTCTCCCTCTCTCCTTGCTGGATCAAGGCGTGGGAGACATCGTCGAGCTGTACGTGTGTTGAACGCGGAGGTGCCGTCCATTCGGCACTAGGATCATCGGTGATCTGAATCACGACGAGTACGACTCCATCAACCCCGTTCACTTGAACGCTTCCGCTTAGCGATCTACAAGGGTATGTAGATGCACTCTCCTTCTACTCGTTGCTGGTCTCTCCATAGATAGATCTTGGTGATACGTAGGAAATTTTTTGAATTTCTGCTACGTTCCCCAACAGGAACAATGCAACGTTGCTGTCACCCCAGGAAATAAGCTATCAGTATTCTTAGCTATGGTCACCTTTCTTCAGGTGAAGACATCTGAGCGGATGACCAACAAATCATTCGATGCGATGTTGGCCGCTTTCCGCAAATCTTTCCCAGATGCGTCTGAGCTTCCACACACCTACAGTAAAATGAAGAATTTCCTTCGTGTAGTTGGAATTGGATATGATATGATCCATGTTTGTAAGAATAATTGTGTTCTGTTCCGGAAGGGTTATGCCAACTTAAGTGAATGCCCGAAATGCAAATCATCAAGATGGAAAGATGGCGATGATGTGAAGAGGATTCCTCATAATGTTCTGAGACATTTTCCAATTACACCAAGATTGCAGAGGTTGTTTCATGATGCTGAAACAAGAGAGGATGTACTGTGGCATTCTAGGAACCAGGAGTACAGAGATCAGAATGTAATGAGCCGTCCATCTCATGGTAGTGAGTGGAAAAGCTTCAATGATAAACACAAAAAGTTTGCTGCTGACCCGAGAAACATTAGACTTGGCTTAGCTTCAGATGGATTTAACCCATTTGGCCACCAGAGCGCCACATATAGCATGTGGCCAGTGCTTGTTATCCCTTACAACATGCCTCCAAATGTCTGCACAAAAGAATCAAACTACATGATGGCCTTGCTCATCCCAGGTCCAAAAAGTCCTGGAAAGGATTTTGATTTGTTCATGGAGCCTCTTGTGGAGGAACTTCAACAGCTATGGAAGGGTGTTCTCACTCGAGACCTATATAGCAGCCCACCAACTGATTTCTTTCTGCATGCTGTTATAATTTGGTGCATCCATGATTATCCGACTTTGGGCACTATGTCAGGGCGAACGACACATGGTTACAATGCATCTGTTCCCTGTGACAGGAATCCACTGTCATACGCAATACTTAGCAAGATTTATTACATTGGACACCGCCGTTTCCTTGCCAAGGACAAGCCGCATCCTAGAAAATACCGAAGACATGTGTTCAATGCAAAGCATGAAAACCGTGATGCGCCAAAGAGGCTCACCACCGATGAGTTGCAAGTGGAATTAGAGAAGGTCAGGCATATTACACCAGGAAACCATCCTGGTAATGGTAGCGGGAAAAGGAAGCATGGCAAGGCAGAAGAGAGATTATTGTTTACCCACAGGTCCACTTTGTGGGACTTGGAGTATTGGAAAGATTTGGATCTGCGGCATAATCTTGATATGATGCACATCGAGAAAAATATATGTGACAACATTATCGACACACTTCTTAATATTGAAGGCAAGATGAAAGATACCTTAAAATCTAGGATTGATTTGACACACCTGGGTATCAGAAAGGATTTGCAGGTGCAAGATGAAGATAAACCACGGGATATGGCACCAGCTGTGTACGTCTTGGACAAGGTAAGAAGAAAAGAATTATGCGAGGTCCTGTCACGTGTGAGATTCCCACATGGATTTGCTTCCAACCCTGAAAGGAGAGTCAGTGCAGATGGAAACAAGGTACAAGGGTTGAAAACTCATGACTGCCACGTCCTACTTCAAAGGTTTTACCTGTTATCCTTAGAGGATTGGGCCGCCCTGACTTATACAGAGCAGTTGCAGAGTTGGGACAATTCTTCAGGGAACTCTGCAGTAGAAATATCAGGTTAGATGCTTTGGAGCGTCTTAGAGACAAGATACCAACTATCCTATGCGACCTTGAGAAGATATATCCTCCAGCCTTCTTTGATGTGATGCTGCATTTGGCTGTTCATCTACCTGATGAGGCACTACTTAGAGGTCCAATACAGTATGGCTGGATGTACCCTATTGAAAGGCGGCTAGGCACTTTCAAGGGCTATGTTAGGAACAGAGCTAGACCCGAGGGTTCCATTGCAGAGGCCTACATTGCTAAAGAAGCGTTGACATTCTTCTCAAAATACATTGAAACAGCTGATCAGCTTAGCAAAGAAGTGGGTGAAGACAATCCCGGCCTCAATGTTTTCGATTATTCTGTTCGAGTTACAGGAAAGAGTCGACAAGAGGACAAACCTAAAGATTTGGACAAAATGGTTTGGTATGTGTTGAATAACTGTCCTGAGATACTACCTTATATCAAGTAAGTGCAGTACTGCAGCTTATACATCGTAATCTACTAAACTTGCAGCACATTCTTATATATTTAGATGTTTAACGTGATCACTATGTTGTGTAGCATCTACAAAGAGGAGTTACTGCCGCAAAATCCAAGAAACATCGACAAACTGGTTATGGCAGGATTTGAAGTGCACTGTCAGTTTTTTTTTAATATATTGAGTACATAAGATGATCAGCTTGTCTATTTTCTAACCATAGGTTAAGAAGATGCGGGAGGATGGGCAGGCAGTTGATGATGCCCTTTACTCACTAGCAATGGGTCCTGATACTTGGGTAAGACATTATGAATCTTGCGTTGTTGGAGATGTGCGCTACAACACCCTTGCACGAGACGAAGGCAGGAAGACACAAAACAGTGCCATCATGAGCACAGATACGTATGACAAAGAGATAACTGAAATGTATGCTAACATAACAGACATTGTTCAGTTGCAGTATATCTCCAATTTCGAGGATCATCGGTGTTTGGTTCTATTGTGTCGTCGTTGGTATAACCTGTTTTCCAGGATCGCAAAACCCAGAGTTGATGATTATTTCAAATCCATCAATGTCAAGGCGGCGTACCAGACCAACGAGCCTTTTATTTTGGCAAATCAAGCAACACAGATATTTTTCTTGGAAGACACATTTGCATGTAGCAATGACTGGAGAGTATTGCAAAGGTTTGAGCAAAGGAATTCATTTAATGAAGTTGCACAACAAATGATGCTCACACTGCTCCTGATGTACAAGATAACACAGATGTTCCTAATATCTTTGAGAACCATCACGTCATTGACGCTGGCGAAAAGATTGCCTGTCGTGCTGTGGACATACAAGAGTTGATCAAGAAGAAGCCAACGTTCGAGGATGTTGAGGACGAAGAAGAAGATGACACCGTGGGGAATTACGATTCAGACTAATACACATGGCGAAGATGTTGATGCTGCTGCTGCGGATGATGATTACATTGCTTTTGTCGTATTTACCTGTCAGAAGACGTTTTTTATCTACTATGTGAAATTGTGTTTGCTATGACAATTGAAACCTGATGAACATGTTGTTTAGTATTTTGCTGTGAGAACATCACTTGTTATGTATGCTGATTTGTGTTTGGTGATTGTATGACAACTAAAACATGATGACATTGTTGTTTAGTTGTACTCATATTTGGCTGTGAAACATGAATTTGCTGACATAGTTTGCTGTTGGACTGCAATTTGCTCGACGTCTTCGAATGAGAACAAAGCTGACCCGACAGGGCCTCTGCTATTTATTTATTTATGAGCAAAAGGGGATACCCCCTGATTTTCGTTAATAGAAATCATTAGATGTTCACAACACTACGCCCAGCCTGCTACACAGGTTTCATTCATTACTAGTTTCAGCAAAGTGCTCATGTCGTAGCCACTGAATACATCACGAGTGCTACATACACTGCAAATAAAAAGACAATCATCCTACAGAACACATCGATTTTGCTCATTATCTTCACAAGATCTTTCATCTCCTCATTGCTGTCAAGGCCGTTGAACAGTTGTTGCTTGGCCATGATCAGAGGAACTGCATCTTTAACCTTCTGCTCTGCATCTTCCTCTTCTGCCATTCCTTCAGTTACTTGTCCAACACCCCAACCTGCTGGTATTGGGATTCCTCGGCTAACCAAATAATCAGCGTAGTTGCATTCCCCCACATCAGCAACTTCCTAGAAATACAAATCACACGAATCTTCCCTTTTCTGCATGAATCAAATTGGAAGATCATCAACCAAACTATTAAAAAAATCAGCAACTGAAAGTAGCAGAACAACACTTCAACATATTATTACCCCATGATTCGGGCATTTGTATAAGACTCGGCCAGGGTTGAGGATTGTGGTTGAGACGCGATGGATGAATCTGCGTGATTTGCAGCAGTGGCACCACACTAACGACAGCGGGTTGCGATGAGTAATCGGCTGCGGTGCGCATGCCGGCCGGGGTGTGATGAGACCCACAGGCAATGGTACGGGTGGTGACTTGGCGCATATCTGGTTGTTGCCTGCTGAAGAGCAGGTGGACGAGCAACCAGTGGACATGGTTGCTGCGGCCAGAGCTTCTGATGCTAGGCAGAGTAAGTAGAGAAGAGGAGAAGCAAACGTTGGATATGTCAGTTTCATTACTTGCAGAGTAGCATAGCACCATATATAGTCATACTCTAGGTTTGGATTCGAACCAGCTACATGAGCACGTCTCTCTTTTTTCTAAAACTCGGCAACGTCTCTTTACTGGTACACTAGCTTGTTCTGTACGCCTTCCCAAGTCTTTGATTTTCTTTCCCTTTTTTGCGAGGAAGGAAGGAGGACAAAATTGAGAGTTCCTGGGACTCGAACCCAAGACCTCTCGGTTGAAAACCAAGGGTGCTAGTCACTTATGTGGCGAACGTTCCCTGTGAGGAGGACGGTAGACGAACGCATTTTCCTCGCAGTTTTCTTCCTATATATAAAAAAGTATGCTACTTGGTGTCCTCTTAGTCAACAAACAATTATGCCAACCTTGACCGTTGGATTTACATTAAACGTCTGTCGCGTTTCTTCAGTCTCTTCTTCCTCGAGCCGCCAAAGCCAAACCAGCGCCGGCGGGACCGCCTGCTCCCGCCTCCCACGGCTGGTTGTGATCTTCCCCGGATCCTGTTCGTTCCCATCTGAGGCCTCACCATCGTCCTCTGCCTTGGTTCGCTCACCGCGTCGCCGCCCTCCGGTGTTGTCAACATGGTCAACAACCAAGAGGAATAAGGAGATGACTGTACATGGTGAGGATGACAGTAGGGACCCAGCAACGCGCATAATGATTTTGTTTTTTCGGGACGGAGAAGGGTATCAACTGGGTTGTGCGGGACCCGTGGCTCGTCTAGACTAGGCTTTTATTTCATATGTTTAGCACCTGACCAGCCCAGTTTGTTTTTTTCCATTTTGAAAAACGACTAGCCAGCTATTTTGTTTTTTGCAGAATAACCAACATAGGCCTACTTGCTTTTCTACGCCTTACTGGGCCAGAAATCTTTCAAGACGAGGAGGGATGCATTTTGCCCAGAAAATGGGCTATAAGTAATAAGAAATGGGCTATAAGTAATAAGAAATGGGCTATAAGTAATAAGAAATGGGCTGTAAGTAATAATAAATGGGTTGTAAAATGAAAAAATACAGCAAACAGGCAATTAGTTCCAAAATATTGTTTTCTTTCGGATTTTGATATTTTAAATTTCATTGTTTTTGTGCGGGTAAAATTTCATTGAATTTAAATTAAGGTATATTTAGATTTAAAATTAATTTGAATCTGGCTAGAAATTTCGGGCTGTATGTTGTTTGGGACAGATTTGGAGGTTGACTTGTGGGTCTACTAGGTTGACGTGTACTTTGGCTTTGTCAACTTAGTCCACAAACGATTCTAGCAGCAGTGATCGTTGGATGTTAATCCAACGGCCGTGCTGCTTCTTCAATATGAACGATTCTAGCTCCAGTGATCGTACGATGTCCATCCAACGTTCGTAGTGCTTCTTCAACCTCTGGTCTTCTTGCTCCATCCGCCCAAAGTAGCGCCGGTCGTGCCGCATGATCCTGCCTCCCGTGGCCGGCTATGCTGCCACGGAGGCCTCACCCGCCCCTATTATTCCCACCGCTGGCCAGGCCCTGCGGCGACGGCAGCCTCACACCGCAGCCGAACCAGTGAACCCTCGTACTCCTCTCCGTGCAGGCTTCCCCTGTCGCGTCTTCCCCGGCTCCCCGTCGTCCCCTTCCTAGGCCTCGCCGTCATCCACCGCCCTGGTGCTCTCGGCGCGGCGTGGTCAACGTGGTCAAGGAACGACTTCCATCGGACGTGGAATGTACGTGGAGAGGCTGACAGCTGGGTCCACGACCACAGCAAGGAAGTGCCTCCTTATTACGCGGAAAATAATTATTCCTCCACCTGACAGCTTGGACCCACCGGACGGGCCACTGTATTTCACGAAAAAAACATTTCCCCCTGACTGCTGGGATCCACTAGCTACATCTTCGCACGAAAGGAAGTGTGTCCGGGCAAAAAAAAACGATTCGCCCCCCTGACTGCTGGGACCCACCAGCTACATCTTCGGACGCAAGGAAGTGCG
>NC_041385.1:724826011-724838386 GCF_002162155.2 Triticum dicoccoides
TTCGCCCCCTCACTGCTGGGACCCACCAGCTACATCTTCTTACGCAAGGAAGTGCGTCCGGCCAAAAAAATGATTCGCCCCCCTGACTGTTGGGACCCACCAGCTACATCTTCACACGCAAGGAAGTGCGTCCGAAAAAATCGATTCGCCCCCCTGACTGCTGGGACCCACCAGCTACATCTTCGCACGCAAGGAAGTGCCTGACAGTCGGGACCCACCTGGTCGAAGCATACGTAGTGTTGTCATTCTGGTCGCGAACGTGTGCGTACATATATACTGGTGGATGTAGAGGTGCGCACATGTCGTAGTAGAGGCGCGCACGTGGCATGTACACGTACGTACAACGGCCAGGGTGCAAGAAAGAAAATACGGCCACGTATGTGTACATACGGGCGGGGTCTCGAATGCCTACTCACGCATATATACGTACGGCCAGGGCTCGTGTACATTGGCTGGGTCGGAACGGAGAAACAGCGTCGTCGTCGTGTTGATGGGGAGCCAACCGGCTGGGTCGAAACGGAATGCGTGGTCGTGTTCATCGGGAGGGCTTGGACGGAACAGGCGATGGAAACGAGGCCTGGCGTACCACATAATGGAGGAAACAGCCTTGTGTTCGACTGGCCACGTTCGAAACGAGATCATGTTCATCGGGAGGGGTCTGGCATACCGCAAAACGGAGGAAACAGACCTCCTACAGTCGAAACAGGGGTCCTGTTGATTGGGAGGGGTGTGGCATACCGCAAAACGGACGAAACGGACCTCCTACGATCGAAACGGGGGTCCTGTTGATCGGGAGGGGTGTGCCGTACCGCAAAACGGACGAAACGGACTTGTCTTGGAGCGCTACGGTCGAAACGGGGGTCCCGTTCATCGGGAGGGGTGTGGTGTACCGCAAAACGGGACTCCACAGGATACTGTTCATCTCCACCGTCGACCTCCTCCAGGCTCCACGGGCTACCGTCGACCTCCTCCAGCCTCCACGGGCTCCTGTTCATCCAGCCTCCACCGCGCGCTACTTCACCGGCTACTGTTGAACCACCCCTCCACGGGCACCCCTCCACCGTATACTGTTCATCCAGCCATCCACACCATGGGGTCCTGTTCATCCACCCCTCCACGGGCACCCCTCCATCGTCTACTATTCATCCAGCCCTCCACACCACGGGGTCATGTTCATCCACCCCTCTACGGGCACGCCTCCACCGTCTACTGTTCATCCGGCCCTTCACACCACGGGGTCCTATTCAACCACCCCTCCACGGGCACCCCTCCACCGTCTACTATTCATCTAGCCCTCCACCACACCACGGGGTCCTGTTCATCCAGAGGCAACACCACCGCTCACTGTTCGTCCAAACCCCCCCGCAATGCTCACTGTTCATCCAATCGATCGGCTTCAGTTAGCAGCAGTAGCGAAGGAATCGCTCGATCGGGTTCATTTAACAGCCATCGATCGATTGCTCGGGTTCAGTAACGCGTAGCCTGCAGTGAAATCGCTCGGGTTCAGTTAGAGCCCAACGCCTCGCTCGGGTTCAGTTAGAGCCAACGCCTCGCACACACGTGCGTACGTGTACGAGAGAAACGCGCATCGCTCGGCCCCCGACCTCCCACCGTAACCGGTAACTCCCCGAAATTTTCCTCCCCCTCGCTTCTACCACGGTTTTTTCCGTCATGGACGGCCCAAAGAATGTCATGCAACTGCATCTCCGGCCCGCCCAGGATGAAAAGCCCATTTTCTGTCATGATTTTTTGTCATAGAAGTAGGAGCCCACCACATCTATGATGATACTGGGTTTTGTCACAATTATCGTCATAGAAGTGTCATATGTATGACAGAATTTTTTTTCGTTCGGCCCAAAATGTCACGGATGTGTCTTGTAGTGTAACCGACTATGTGTAACCTAGCCCCCTCCGGTGTCTATATAAACCGGAGGGTTTGGTCCATAGGACAGAAACAATCATAATCATAGGCTAGCCTCTAGGGTTTAGCCTCTACGATCTCGTGGTAGATCAACTCTTGTAATACTCATATCATCAAGATCAATCAAGCAGGAAGTAGGGTATTACCTCCATAGAGAGGGCCCGAACCTGGGTAAAACATTGTGTCCCCAGTCTCTTGTTACCATTAGCCTTAGACGCACAGTTCGGGACCCCCTACCCTAGATCCGCCGGTTTTGACACCGACAGTAGGTATGGTGGCTGTTTTGAGGAAGGTATATGGTGGGTGTATGATACCGGCGAAAGTTGCGCGGCACAAGAGAGGCTAGCAATGGTGAAATGGTGAGAGTGCGTATAATCCATGGACTCAACATTAGTCATGAAGAACTCACATACTTATTGCAAAAACCTACAAGTTATCAAAACAAAGTACTATACGCATGCTCCTAGGGGAAGGGTTGGTAGGAGTTAACCATCGTGCGATCCCGACCTCCACACATAAGGAAGACAATCAATAAATTAATCATGCTCCAACTTCATCACATAACGGTTCACCATACGTGCATGCTACGGGAATCACAAACTTTTAACACAAGTATTCCTCAAATTCACAACTACTCAACTAGCATGACTCTAATATTACCATCCTCATATCTCAAAACAATCATCAAGTATCAAACTTCTCATAGTATTCAATGCACTTTATATGATAGTTTTTATTATACCTATCTTGGATGCTCATCATATTAGGACTAAAATTTCAACCAAAGCAATTACCATGCTGTTCTAAAAGACTCTCAAAATAATATAAGTGAAGCACATAGAGTATTCTAATAAATTCCGATTCATGTGTGTCTCTCCCAAAAGATGTGTACAGCAAGGATGATTGTGGTAAACTAAAAATCAAAGACTCAAATCATACACGACGCTCCAAGCAAAACACATATCATGTGGTGAATAAAAATATAGTATCAAGTAAAGTTACTGATGGACGAAGACGAAATAGGGGATGCCTTCTGGGGCATCCCCAAGCTTAGGATTTAGGTTGTCCTTGAATTTTACCTTGGGGTGCCTTGGGCATCCCCAAGCTTAGGCTCTTGCCACTCCTTATTCCATAATCCATCAAATCTTTACCCAAAAACTTGAAAACTTCACAATACAAAACTCAACAGAAAATCTCATGAGCTTCGTTAGTACAAGAAAACAAACCACCACTTTAAGGTACTGTAATGAACTCATTATTTATTTATATTAGTGTTAAACATACTGTATTCCAACTTCTCTATGGTTCATACCCCCCGATACTAGCCATAGATTCATCAAAATAAGCAAACAACATAGGAAAAACAGAATCTGTCAAAAACAGAACAGTCTGTAGTAATCTGTAACTTTCTAATACTTATGTAACTCTGAAAGTTCTGAAATAAATTGGTGGACATGAGGAATTTTTCTATTAATCATCTTAAAAAATAATCAACCTAAAATCACTCTCCAATAAAAAATGGCAGCTAATCTTGTGAGCGCTAAAGTTTCTGTTTTTTACAGCAAGATCAAAAAGACTTCACCCAAGTCTTCCCAAAGATTCTACTTGGCACAAACACTAACTAAAACATAAAACCACATCTAACCAGAGGCTAGATGACTAACTTATTACTAAACAGAAAGGTAAAATATTGGGTTGTCTCCCAACAAGCGCTATCGTTTAACACCCCTAGCTAGGCATTAATAATTTCAATGAAGCTCACATGAAAGATAAGAATTGAAGCGCAAAGAGAGCATCATGAAACATGTGATAAACACATCTAAGTCTAACATATTTCCTATGCATAGGCATCTTATAAGCAAACAAATTATCAAGGCAAGCGAAGACTAGCATATGCATGGAAGAAGAAAGAGACGATAGCAATCTCAACATGAAGAGAGGTAATTTAGTAACATGAAAATTTCTACAACCATATTTTCCTCTATCATAATAATTACATGTAGGATCATAAGAAAATTCAACAATATATCTGTCACATAACATATTCTCAACACGATCCACATGCATGCAAAGTTGACACTCTTCCAAAATAGTGGGATTAAAATTAACTAAAGTAATCACCTCTCCAAACCCACTTTTATAAAAAATCCATAAGATTGAACATACTCAAAATATGTGGGATTAAAATTTGACACTCTTACAAACCTACTTTCAATGCAAACATTATAATCAATCTCATATTCATCATGGGGCTTAAATAAATTTTCAAGATCATAAGAAGAATCACCCCAATCATGATCATTGCAACAAGTAGTAGACATAGCAAAACTAGCATCCCCAAGCTTAGGGTTTTGCATATTATTAGCATAATTGACATCAAGAGAATTTATAGTAACATGATTGCAATCATGCTTTTCATTGAAGGAACTACCAATTATGGGTGAAATATGAACGATCTCATGTTTAACATAAGGAACTATAGCAAATTCATCTTCATAAATATTGACATCATGGCCACAAGAATAGCAAGCATCACGTTCATCAAGGGATATTTCAATCAAATCATCAGCATCATCATTATCTATAGATTCATGCATATCATTATTTTCTTCCAAAGCAACGGTCATTCTCTCAATAAATTCTTTGACATAGACATTATGAGTATAGTTTTCATAGCAATATTTAAGTATGTCAAAATTTTCAGATTCGTAGAGAGTAATATCATGCTTTTCAATAAAAGAAGCAACTTCATAAGCACCCTTAAAAGCAACAAATTCTTCAATTTGTTCGATATCGTAGTAACTATAAACACCCTTTGCATAATAAGATAAGATTTCATTATCATTAAACTCACATAGGTAGGGGAGGTGTTTTTAGGGTTCTTAGAGCAACAAGTAAAATCATAAATTTCACAAAGATTCTAAGCATAACACATCAATCTGTTTATTTGATCCCATAAGAGACTCCCTTTTTCAGACAAACGGTGATGCACAAAATGAGCATGCTCATTTCCCATCAACTAGGCTAGTTGGGGTTTCAGCACGAGCGCATAAGGATCGAAGATGATCCAAGTAGAACACTTTAAGTGGATCCATAACAATAGATTTTTAGCAAGCAAAGATGCAAGAAAATAGAAGGCACGTGGAAACACAAACAAAAGACATACGGGAAGACGGCGAAGATAAGGCAAAGGTGAAGTGGGGGAGAGGAAAACGAGAGGCAAATGGCAAATAATGTAATGCGAGGGATACGAGTTTGTGAAGGGTACTTGGTATGTCTTGACTTGTGCGTAGACCTCCCCGGCAACGGCGCCGGAAATCCTTCTTGCTACCTCTTGAGCATGCATTGGTTTTCCCTTGAAGAGGAGACGGTGATGCAGCAAAGTAGCGTAAGTATGTCCCTCATTTTTTGAGAACCAAGGTATCAATCCAGTAGGATGCTACACACAAATCCCTCGTACCTGCACAAACAAATAAGAACCTTGCAACCAAAGCGATAACAGGGTTGTCAATCCCTTCATGGCCACTTGTAAAAGTGAGATCTGATAGAGATAATAAGATAAATATTTTTGGTATTCTTATGATATAGATTTTAAAGTAAAGATTGCAAAATAAAATAGATCAGAAACTTATATGATGGAAAATAGACCCGGGGCCATAGGTTTCACTAGTGGCTTCTCTCAAGATAGCATAAGTATTACGGTGGGTGAACAAATTACTGTCAAGCAATTGATAGAAAAGTGCATAGTTATGAGAATATCTAGGCATGATCATGTATATAGGCATCACGTCTGCAACAAGTACATCGAAACGATTCTGCATCTACTACTATTACTCCACACATCGACCACTATCCAGCATGCATCTAGAGTATTAAGTTTATAAGAACAGAGTAATGCATTAAGCAAGATGACATGATGTAGAGGGATAAACTCAAGCAATGTGATATAAACCCCATCTTTTTATCCTCGATGGCAAGAATACAATACGTGCCTTTCTGCCCCTGCTGTCATTGGAAAAGGACACCACAAGATTGAACCCAAAGGTAAGCACTTCTCCCATTGCAAGACTGATCAATCTAGTAGGCTAAACCAAACTGATAATTCAAAGAGACTTGCAAAGATAACAATCATACATAAAAGAATTCAGAGGAGATTCAAATATTGTTCATAGATAATCTTGATCATAAACCCACAATTCATCGGATCTCGACAAACACACCGCAAAAAGAATTACATCGAATAGATCTCCAAGAAGATCGAGGAGAACTTTGTATTGAGATCCAAAGAGAGAGAAGAAGCCATTTAGCTAATAAGTATGGACCCGAAGGTCTGTGGTAAACTACTCACACTTCATCGGAGAGGCTATGGTGTTGATGTAGAAGCCCTCCGTGATCGATTATCGATTCCCCCTCCGTCGGAGCGCCGGAAAAGGCCCCAAGATGGGATTTCACGGGTACAAAAGGTTGCGGCGATGGATATAGGGTTTCGTGGTGCTCCTGGATGTTTTCAGGGTATATGAGTATATATAGGCGAAGGAAGTTGGTCAGGGGAGCCACGATGGGCGCACGAGGGTGGGGGGCACGCCTACCCTCCCGGGTGCGCCCTATTACATCGTGGCCTCCTTGTTTCTTTCTTGGCGTCCACTCCAAGTCTCCTGGATTGCGTTTGTTCCAAAACTAACTCTCCCAAAGGTTTCATTCCGTTTGGACTCTGTTTGATATTCCTTTCCCATGAAACTCTGAAATAGGCAAAAAAATAGCAATTTGGACTGGGCCTCCGGTTAATAGGTTAGTCCCAAAAATAATATAAAAGTGTATAATAAAGCCCATTAAACATCCAAAACAGATAATATAATAGCATGGAACAATAAAAAATTATAGATACGTTGGAGACGTATCAGTTACCACTCAAGTATAACAAATACTTAAGGCACAAGATGATTTTCTCAATGAGTTAAATAATAAGACCAATGATAATGTTGTTAGGGTTATGACTAGAGGTGGTAAAATGACCCATGAAACTTTGTATCCTGAGGGACATCCTAAGAGAATTGAGCAAGATTCTCAGAGAATTAATATTGATGCACCTAGTCCCGCTAATAGAAAGAAAAATAATAATGATAGGACTTTGCATGCTTCTATTGAACCTGTTATTGACACACCTGAGAATCCCAATGATATTTCTATTTCTGATGCTGAGACACAATCTGGTGATGAACATGAACCGAGTGATAATGTTAATTATGATGTTCATGTTGATGCTCAACCTAGTAATGATAATGATGTAGAGATTGAACCCGATGTTGATCTTGATAACCCACAATGAAAGAATCAACGTTATGATAATAGAGACTTCCTTACTAGGAAGCACGGTAAGGAAAAAGAACCATGGGTTCAAAAACCCATGCCTTTTCCTCCTAAGCCATCCAAGAAAAAAGATGATGAGGATTTTGGGCGCTTTGCTGAAATGATTAGACCTATCTTTTTGCGTATGCATTTGACTGATATGCTTAAAATGCCTCGTTATGCTAAGTATGAAAGATATTGTTACAAATAAAAGAAAGATACCGGAAGCTGAAATTTCCATCATGCTTGCTAGTTACACTTTTAAGGGTGGAATACCAAAGAAACTTGGAGATCTAGGAGTACCAACTATACCATGCTCCATTAAAGGAAATTATGTTAAAACTGCTTTATGTGATCTTGGAGCCGGTGTTAGTGTTATGCCTTTCTCTTTATATCGTAGACTTGATTTAAAAAGTTGACACCTACTGAAATCTCTTTGCAAATGACTGATAAATCATCTGCTATACCCATTGGTATTTGTGAGGATGTGCCTGTTGTGGTTGCAAACGTTACTATTTTAATGGACTTTGTTATTTTTGATATTCCCGAGGATGACAGTATGTCGATCATCCTTGGTAGACCCTTTCTGAATACTGCAGGGCTGTTATTGATTGCAACAAAGGCAATGCCACTTTTCGTGTTAATGGTAATGAGCATATGGTACCCTTTCCGAAGAAACAACCTCAAGTTCATAGTATTAATTATATTGGAAAAATTTCAACTATTACTATTGGAGGTTTTGAATTCCCTCTTCCTACTGTCAAAAATAAATATGATATTCTTATTGTTGGGCAAATGCATATCCCCGTTGAGGTAAAATAGTGTTATTCAAAAATTCTCCGGTTTCATGTTATTCGAAAGAGGTTTGTTAACAAGACTTGATCAACCTTGTTAGTGGATTCCTTTTGATGAGTATGAAATGGATGGAGTTAGAAGGCACAACACTCTGTACCCTCCTTTTACATTCAATTATTTAGATTAAATAAAGCAAAAATAGTAATTTATGTTTGTTTTCTGAATTATCCTTACAATAAAAAATACTCCAAAAATAAAAGTTCTCCAAATGCCCTGAAAATTTAGTATGATTTTTATAGAATATTTGAGAATTTCTGACACTGAGAACACACCAGGGGGATGCACCAGTGAGCCACAAGGGTGGCGGGCGCGCCCTACACCCCTGGGCCCGCCCCTGCCTCGTGGGCCCCACGTGGCCCCCATCCACTTATTCTAGCACCCATCCACTTCGTCTTCCTCCAGAAAAAATCATCCCATAGTTCATACTCATGTTCTTGTTCATTTTGCGGCCATTTTCAATCTCCTTGCTCAAAGCTCCATTCACAAAACTGCTTTGGGGGATTGTTCTTCGGTATGTGACTCCTCCAATGGTCCAATTAGTTTTTGCTCTAGTGCTTTATTTATTGCAAATTTCTGCTGCTAAGGTGACCCCGTTCTTGAGCTTGCATGTCAAATTTATATGGTCCAAAGTAGTTTTAATGCATGATATAGACTCTAGGCACTTGTGGGGGTAGTTTCTATCAATCTTGTTGAGTTTGGTTCACTTTTATTTTGAGTCACTAAAAATTTCAGAAATTTTCAGAGGAAGAAAATGTTGAGGAGATTGTTGAGAGGCTCCTCGAGCCGGGGTTCGAATGAGAAGGAGAATGAAGAGAATGAAAAGCCCAAGTACAACCTTCCTCGCACCGCGGCGGTCTAACCGTGTGAATGGCCATGTGATGCATTATTGAAGGCAACCGGAATTTATGAGGATTTCTATTACTTGGCTGAGAGTGCAGGCATCACCGACTTTCTCCACGATAAGTGTGATTAGTATCTCCTACTCACTAATACTTTCGTGCAAAATTTTCACTTACATGCTAGGAGATCACCACCCTCGGTAGAATTTTATTTATATGATGAGTTTAAGGAGATGTCACTCTATATTTTTTGTGAATTGCAAATTACCTTTTGAGGGCAGCATCGAGGAACCACATCCTAGTGATGTGGAAGATTATATTGATTAAATTACTATAGAGGAAAGGAGAAAAGTGTCGGGTGCAAGAACTACTAGTATACATTTTCCTGTCCTGCGCTACTATTCAATTTTTGCTAGTAGATGTTTAATTGGTCATGGGAACAGTGGAGGCCTTAGTGCTCCTAACCTTGCCATTTTTCGCCATGCTTTACTTTGTGATAAAACTTTCAGTTTAGGCCCTATGGTTGCTAATCGGTTGAGTTTAAACCGTACAAAGGGCCTCATTTTTGGAGGTATTTATGCTTCTCGTCTTGCTAAATATTTTGAGATACCTAGTAGACACTATGAGAAAGAAGAAAAGGTGCTGCCCACTTTTTACTTAGATTATAAAAGTATGGCAGCACATGATTTTTTTTGCTATGATAAGGAAAAGAGACTCTTTTTTAACCTGGTATTTAGTGAAAAGACTTGTCAGATTATTACCTTGCCTGCACCTACTTTGTTTAATATTCGTTCAGGCACATACCTCATCATGCCTGCACACATTCATGCATACTGGGAGCGGATGTGATCCCCGGATTCGGAGCCAGAGCCATCACCTGATCCATACCAGGAGTCTATTTATCAGTGAGATCCGCAGGAGCTCGCTAACGAGTGGAACCCTGAGGATCCTCCTCAGTACACTGGAGAGGCTACTTTGATCCATGGGCTTAGACCAACTTAGGCCAAAAGCCTAATCTTGGGGGAGTACGCATTTCTCACCGACATTACATTCATGTTCACACACTCGTTCTAGTTGTCGGTGTTCATACTTTTTCATTGTACTATCCATGCTAGTTTATTTTCTTTTCCTGCTTTCTTCTTATGTGTTTGAAAAACTATGAGAAAAGCCAAAAAAATAGTTGTAGCTTCTAGGTAGTTTAGTTTTCATGCTTAGTAGTAGTATTTAAAGAAAACCCAAAAAGATTTCTCGTTCTTCTTTTGCTTGTTGGGAGCTTTCCCGTGTAAATAGTTTTTCTTGTTCTTTGAATATCTTTTCTTTTCTTTTGGGGTCGAGGAGAAGACCACGATGAAAATGATGAGTGGCTCTCATATGCATTATTGTTGATCTAGCAAAGAGCCCATATTACCTTGTCTTCTTCTTTGAATAAATTTTTGCAGATTTCAGCTTAGTCCAATGCACGTGCACTATTATTATTATCCACACCGTTCGGTCGTGCAAATGAAAGGCAATAATATGATGAAATGATTGAGATGAGGAAAAGCTGGTATGAACTTGACCTATCTTGTTTTTGTAAATATGATTAGTTCATCGTTACTGCTTCAGCCTATTATGAATGGAACATGTTTGCAATGACAATTAGACATTATAGTTATTCATGCCATGCTTAATTAGCTAGGAGTTTATAATGGTTTACCTTGCGTGCCAACATGCTATTAAAATGGTTGTGATGTAGTATGATAGGATGACATCCTCCTTTGAATGATTTGAGTGACTTGGCTTGGCACATGTTCGCGCATGTAGTTGAAATAAAATCAACATAGCCTCCACGATATTTATGTTCATGGCGATTTATATCCTACTCATGCTTGCACTCATTGTTGGTTAATCCTAATGCATGTTTATGACTGTGTCGCTCTCTAGTTGGTTGCTTCCCAGTCTCTTTCTAGCCTTCACCTGTACTAAGTGGGAATACTGCTTGTTGATACGTCTCCAACGTATCTATAATTTATGAAGTATTCATGCCATGTTTACAATAATTTTATATGGATTTGGTATGATTTTCATTAAACTAACCACCGGGTTGGCGCTATTTTCAGCAGAACTACCGTGATGTTGTTTTTTGTGCAGAAATGAAAGTTCTCCAAATGAGTTGAAACTTTTTGACGAATTTTTTTGGAACAAAAGAGACCCCCGAAGCTTCGTGGAAGGACCAGAAGGTGAAGGAGTAGGGCACAGGACACCGGGGCGCGCCTGGGCCCTTGTCCGTGCCCCGGTGGGTTGTGCTCACCTCGTGGCCCATCTTTGTGTTATTCCATCTCTGAAAAATCCTATAAATACCAAAAACCCCAGAACCCTAGATCAGAAGTTCTGCTGTCGCAAGCCTCTGTAGCCACGAAAAACCAATCTAGACCCTGTTCTGGCACTCCACCGGAGGGGGAAATCATCACCGAAGGCCATCTTCATCATCCTGGCAGCCACCACGATGAGGACGGAGTAGTCCACCCTCGGGGTTGAGGGTTTGTAACCGTATCTATGTGTTTAATCTCTCTCTCTCTCTCTCTCTCTCTCTCTCTCTCTCGTGTTCTTAAGATGTCACGATCTTGATGTATCGCGGGCTTTGTTAATATAGTTGGATCATATGTTTTTCCCCCTCTCTATCTTGTTGTGATGAATTGAGTTTTCCCTTTGAGATTTTGTTCTTATCAGATTGAATAATTTAATGGATTTGAGAGCACTTGATATATGTCTTGCATATGAATACTCGTGGTGACAATGGGGTATTATATTGATTCACTTGAGATATGTTTTTGTGATGCTCGGATAATTAAGCTATAGTGAACCTCTGCTGATGATGCCACGTCATCTCGATTACTATTGCTAATCTCGCGTTAGTTCGAAACCGATTCATATTCAAATGCGAAATATAGGAAAACACCAAAAGTTTTCAAATATTAAAACCAAAATGTTCGGGTTGTGCCAGTTAATGCATATATGATTATGATGAAGAATCCACATTTTTATATAATATATAAATGCACTAAAATGATTTAAACGGTAGCAAAAACATTATTTAAATGCCTTTGGTATTTTATAAAATACTAAACTATTTTATTTTTGGGTTAAAACCTTTTGAGGCAGAGGGTTATTTTGAAACGTTATTTTAGGAGCTATTGTCATATTTTACTAACTGAAAATAATGTGGAACTAAAATTAAAACAAGAAAGAAATAGAAAACAATAGGAAAATGAAATAAAATATAAAAACAAAAGAAGACCCCTGGCCAACTGGGCCAACATGCCCAGCTGACCACCCACGTAGCCCAACTGGCCAGCCGGCCCAACCGCGCCTACAACCCTCCCCACCCCCCGAAACCCTAGCGCACCCCCACACCCCCACTCGTTCCCCTCCCCC
>NC_041385.1:724838975-724889568 GCF_002162155.2 Triticum dicoccoides
GCCCTCGTCACCGGATACGCCCCCGACCGCTTTCCCCGAGCCCAATCCCGTGCCGACGCCGGATCGCCTCGTCGCCCCGCCCGTGGATCTCGCCGGACTGCTTCCCCGCCGCACTGCGCCTCCCCTGTGCCGGCATCACCAAGCCTCGACGCCCCCTGTGCCCCTGCAAACGCTGTTTAGGGACCGGCCCTCCCTTTCTCTCCGTCTCGTGAGCACTCGCGCTGTCCGCTGTAGACATGCCCGCGCCGGCCTCGTCCTGCCCCGGACGGCGACGCCCTACGCCCGGGCCGTCGTCCTGCCTTGCCTCCCCGTGCCCCCTATTCCTCGCTGCTTCTGCTGCTGCTGGACCTCTCCCCCTCGTCACTGCTCGCCGGAGGCCACCCGCCGCGCCGCGCCGCGCCGTGCATCCCGCCATCGGCGCGACACCGCCCTGCTGCTCCCTGCCGCAGCCACCTCCGCCGCCGCGGCCATCCCCCCTCTGCCGCCTCCCCTGGCTCTGGCCGCCGCCGGCGCCGGTGTGCGTCGTGCGTTCTCCCGCACCACCGCCCGTTAGCACCGTGCCTGTTAAGGCCCGCTGGCCCTATGACATGTGGGGCCTAGCCCCAAGAACGATTTTATAAAAAAGATTAAAAATAATAATAACAATAAATTTAATTAATCAATTAATTAACGAAATTAATTAAGTTAATTAATCATAATTAGATAAATCTAATCACTAATTAACCTAACTAGCAAAAGGGCCCATGCGTTGCAACGGAAAAATATATATCATAATCTCCAATGACGATGGCTATTTTTTATTCACATCTCATCTCATGATTTTGAAAATTTGTTCACAAATGCAAAAAAATGTTTCTTTTTTTTACTTTTTTACTTTATTCACAAATTGAAGCAATGTTGACATTTTGGAAAAAATATCATGGATGTAAAAAAAACTTAGTAATTAAAAGAATTATTCTGAATTTCAAGAAATGTTTTTTTAAAAAAGTACTATAATATTTCGATCCAACCCGGCAGTTAATTCTTCAAAATTCACCCGGGTATATAGACACAAAGACTCAGAAACATCACTATTTAACTACAAACCTTCGATCATTCGTGAACATTTTTACAAATTTGTGAATATTTTTAAAAATCATGAACATTTTTTACTGTTTACAAACACTTTTTAAAAATTGTGAACTTTTTTTTATATTGGGAACGGTTTTTATGATTTTTCTTTTGAATTGGCGAACAATTTTAGAATAGACGAACATTTTTCTCGAAATTGGTGGATTTTTTTTCAAATGCACGAACATTTTCTGAATCAGTAAACATTTTATGAATCAATAAACCCTTTTGTAACTCATTAACTGTTTTTTAAATTTTAGGACATTTGTTAAAATGCATGAATTTTTTTTTGAATTAGCATACATTTTGTTCAATTTCATTAATAATTTTTAATACACGCATTTTTTTCAAAATCATGGACGTTTTTTAGTTTTATGAACTTTTTTAAAATTGCAAACAATTTTAGAAGAATTCTGAGCATTTTTTGAATTCAAAATATTTATTTTTTTGAACATTTTATTTCGAAATTATCAGTTTTTTATATTTCTATTTTTTTTATGTTCCAAATTATTTAAAGTAGAACAAAACAAAAACAGAACAGAAAAGATAAAATAAGAAACGGAACTAAAAAAACAGGCGCCCGCAGATGGGCCGGCCAAAACGGGCTCTCTGTGTCTTCCCCAGCACGCAGAGTGCAGTATAGTGGGTCCCTATGCTTGGGCCGGCCCAGGCGGGTGCAAAACGTTTTTTATCACTTATGGCATTGATGGGTAATATTTTACAGCTTTTAGGACAATGTCCGTGCGTTGCTACGGGAGCAGGAAAACAAATTACGCAATAAAAGCAGCATACATGGACAAATCTTGATGCAAATCAAACAATCAAAAGGAGATTATGTTTTGGTTAGTAATCATAGACCTTCTGACAACCTTTTTATGAGACGAATGACAATGGCAAAGAACATTATATAGTTAAATATAATTATCTAATGGTTTATGTTATTACACGTAATAAGATATCCGTGTATTGAAATTTTAGAAGTCCAACCATTCTCTATCCCTTCTTACTATAGAAGGGTAAAAGACAAACATTCCTAGTACAAAGATAGGTAAATATTGTGATTTTGCAAGTTAATCAAGCAACTATGGTGCAATGCTAAACAAAGATACAAAATGGCAACCACAGTGATCATACTATGAAATAGTATATGGTAACCTCATACATATTCACTGTACAATCAAAAATAAAATGATTAATTAGAGGAAAATGCATTATTTTCTTTTTCTAGTACTTCGGGAAGGACAAATAGTATAACGTGAAATCAGACCAGCAACTTCCTTGAATCTGACATGCTTATATCATTTCATAATATGGCCTTGCAATCAAGAATCAAATGGAAGCATGATAGGCCGTTTCCTAGCTAATTATAATATGGACAAATAGTATATAATATAGGCTTTCACACAAGACTCAAACGGGAATATGGCAGGCCGTTTCTTCTAGCTAGTTGTTCCATCGAAAAAAATATATAATGGAAAAATATCATCATGATATATACCCAGTGCAAGGTACATGTGCAGAACAAACTATAAAAGGGGAGACCGTAGAACAGTAGAGAAAAATCAGTTCTACACCCTCAACAAAGTCTTTCCTAGCTTGTTCTGTTTTTCCTTCCTCTTGAAGCCTTGTATGTGTTTTCTTCTAAAGACTCATACAATGCGCTTGAGATATATTCTTTTTCAAGCTCCTCAAAGAGCAAAGATATTGTAATAAAAAAATCATGGACAATAATAGTACTCCATTGGTAATGTATTCATATGGGGGCCTTGCAAAACAGGTGTAAACTTCAGAAACATATGCTTTTTATCTTTTAATCCTCTTTTCTGGCAAACATGCTGGATTATAGATTATCACTTGTGATCAGAATCACAAGGGAACTACAATGTGATCATCATAAAAACATAAACACGATATGTTTGATATAAAAACAAAATAAAGGGGGAAATTTCCTTGTCCAGCAAGGCCAATACTCCCTCCTTTCCGGTTTATAGGGCTCAATTCAAAAATCTCACCAACCAAGATAGATGGTGAGTGGTGGAATATTTTTTGTAGTTTGCAAAAGCACACAATTAATGTTCTTGTTTTCCTTAAAACATTATGCTTACCAATGCATTAATTGCAATGCATGCATGCATAAAGTACATGCATTGGTCAATTTTCTCTTAATACTTGCATGCAATGATTTAATGCACCTTGAAATCTGAACATGTGATGGGGAACAACCAAATTGAGCCTTATAAAATGGAAAAACTAAAATTTTGAGATAAGCCCTATAAACAGGAAAGGAGGGAGTAGAACTGTCTTTAAAAATAATAACAATTATCCAGCAAACATATGCATTTCACATACAGTAGTACCATATATAGTTCTCTTTATTAATAAATTAGGCCATGTTCACATGCATTAAAACATCTTACAGTCCAGTCTAATGCCAGTTCAAAATTGACACCATGGCTGCGCAAAATTGTAGAGTAGAAAACCAGCATGATATGCACGTCTCCCATCCTGTACATCTGAATATACAGTGAAGCTTGTACTGTATGCAGCCCAAAATGAAGCAACTTAAAATATCAAGGGAGTTAAATCATGAAATCTATTGACCAATATCTAACAAAAGAATTATTAACATCGGTCCATTCTGGAGTAAGTTTATAAGTTGCAGTATCATCAAATCTTCTCGAAAACAAAAATGATGCTTTGCTAATAGGATGAAAAAAAATAGTGCAGCTCACTGTTACATATCACAAACCATAAATACCATAGAGCAGGAACCTTGTTCATTTTAACCGTGATCATAAAATTGAATTTATATGTACTAATTTGTGGTCACTATAAGAGATGACTACACACCAAAAGAAAACAAAAAGTATATGTAACTAAACCATAATCAGATTGACTCTTATTTGTACGGCTCGCCCATCCAATGTATGCCTGATGTATAACAAAAATATATGTGCATATAGTATATGCTCCAGGTTTCACCACTGGAACACCATATGTAGGGATCACAAACATATGGTTTGTGGTGCAAGATTCTAGATATTGAATGCAAGCATCATGCCTAGTACCAACCAGAGAATCATGTATTCCAATGCAACAGTACTACTATAGTTTATCCTATTAGTTCCAGTAGTTATCATATTAGTTCTCACAAAACTAACTGGATAACTATGCAGTATCATCGTCATTTGCGGTAGTGTTGACATGCAGGCAAAAAGAATCCAATGTTCGGTTCTAGGTGATGATAAATTTGATGTATTTGCGCCACCACGAAAAAGCAAAGAGTTATTTGTTAAATTGACTTACATATCAATATGTTCAGTGAGCGCTGCACCAAAGAGCACATATAATTAGTACAATACTGGAAGCTTTGGCTCAAAAAAAGGTTAACATCTAATATCGGTCAGCTTTGCTGCACCAGAGAATTATAAACGCGGACATGATAAAATAAGGAACCATATAGGCGGATTACAAACATTAGTGTGAAGCAAACATATCTTAGTTGTGGGCTCTAACCGCTGAAAAGAACATGATAAGAGTATTTAAAAGTACTGAACAAAGCGAGTGGTAGAGAGATGAACTTCGGGTGGATGGTCTCCAGGAGAACTGCTGGAGGTATGGATTCCTGAAGAATAACAAATGGTCCATAACAAGTCATGTGCAGCTGGGTGGTTTAGCGCTAGGATATTAACTACATGTAGATGAATCCACCATGAGGCTGGGATTTGGTAGAGGGGAGATGGGGCAACAAGGTAGATGGAAGCAGGAAGGATAATAGTGGAAAATATGACAAGTTAGTGAAACCATAGTTACACCAGGTTGTTCTACAACATAATCAGCAACAAATTATCCAAAGGTTGAGTAAAAATGGTCCAATGTTCAATATAAAAAATACAAAGAAGCTATTGCACCGAAAGTGAACATTTTAAGGCAGAATGCTAAACATAAACTTCAGGGTTAAGGTAGCATTATTTTTGGACACCGCATCTTATGGATACTGCAAATTACTTCCAGAAAGTATATCTGATCTAAATTGACATGCAGAGACAGAGAAAATTATACCAACTGCCAATATAAGCTAGGACTGAAGACTGAACAAACTCGTCCATATCATGAAGTCCAGTAACTGCAATCATCCAAAGCAAAGTAAGAAACAGAAGTACCATAAACACATGTAAGATGGTTATGGACCACTTGTCTAGCAATGCAAGCTTACCATCAGGGCAGCATCACACACAACCAAGTCTGCTTTACATCCATCAAAGTCCCTGATAACCTGGCAGCATATGTACATCTGTTACAGCAATACAAGCAAAAGTATTGGTGATGTCGCCCTGCCCGAGCATTGGTCTATGAGTTGATCTATCCATCTCACCACTTCCCCTGCCCGAGCATTGGTGATGTCGCCCTGCACTTGTATAACACCTTCTATCGGAGCCATCGGTTGCAGATCAATTCCGGCCACCATGTCTGGTATAAGCAGAGCACAGAAACAATTAGATATAAAGAATGAAATTATGTTAGAACATAAGATGTTTGCACTGACGTTGCTACTCACTTGTCGTCAGATGATAGCTTTGCCGGTAGATACAAAGAAATTGCGGCTCAAAATCTGCAATTGCGATTGAGATAAGCAATTGATCAAAGGGATGCAAGCATGGATGGGGGAAACCGAGCATGTGAATACCTGGCTCCAGCTCCCAGGAGCAGCGCACAGGTCAACGGCACGCTTCACTCCTGCACGCATGAACAACAAAACGAAAGCAGCATGTGGTTAATTTGATGCTGCACACCAATGGAAGCAAAGTGGCAGGAAGGCGGGCGAGCTGATTGGGTTGAGACGAGACCGTGGAAGATGTTGAACTCCTGGTCGATCTGCATGAGCTTGAAGGCGCTGCGAGCCCTCCACCCCTCCTCCTTGGCCTTCCGGTAGTAGATGTCATGGGAAACCGCCGGACAGAGCCCCCACCTCGCGCCTATGGCCGGAAAGCCACCAGCGAGCAGCAGCAGGACACCGCCGCACCTCACCTCTCCCTTCTCTTTCCGTCCGGCAGGGCGTGAGCAAAGGCAAGCACGGCAGGTAGAGGCGGTCTCCCGGCGCGGTTGGGACGCGGCAGGACGCGGACGGAGGCGAGCTGAAGGGCGTGGCGGGCAGAGGCGAGCTGAAGGGCGCGGACGGAGGCGAGCACGCGAGCGCGCGTAGAAAGCAGCGCTCCGGCGCGGGCGCGGACGGAGGCGAGCACGCGGGCGTGCGCGGACAGAAGCGACGGCAGGAGCTGTCGTCCTCTGCTCCGGCGTCCTCCATGCTCGCCCGCGACGCCACTGTCGCGCCTCGCCATGCACCGTCTCTGCAGCACCTGCCCTGCCTCGCCGCACAACCGCCACTGCCCCACCTCACCGCGCCGTCTCCGCAGCACCTGCCCCTCCTCGCCGCGGCGTCCCCGTAGCCCTCAACCCGTCGCCGTCTCCATCGCCAGAGAAACCCGTCGCCGTCTCCATCGCCATCGCCATCGCCATTGCCAGAGAACTGGATAAGACTACGAGGACAGCGGATGCAAATCTAATGAATAGAGGGTGTTTTCTACAAAATGTAACGTTATATACACACTTACTAAAACAGTGATTGCGGATTAATTTAATGTAAACCGAGGGGTTTTAATGCAAAATCGTGCGCGACGACGTACGGCAGAAACCCGATTCTCTTTATTATTATTATTATTATTATATTATTATTATTACTAGCAAAAGGGCCCGTGCGTTGCAACGGGAGAAAAAAATTCATAATTTCAAATGGTCATGATCACATTTCGTTGCATCACCGAGATACAATATCTCTCTCAATTTCTCGAAATCATGAACATTTTGAAATTATGAACAATTTGTTAAACTCATGCACATATTTGAAATCGCAAACAACATACTATTACAAATTTCTGAACATTTTCTACAATCAAGAACATTTTTTCAATTTATGAATATTTTTTGCTATTTACAAACATTTTTTAAAAATTGTGAACATTTTTAAGCAATTTTCCTGAACTGGCAAACATTCTATAATCGATGAAAATATTTAGAAATTGGGTGGAATAGTTATTGAATTTGACGAACTTTTTTTGATTTAGCGAACATTTTTGGAAATGTCCGTGCCTTGCAACGGAAAAAA
Source organism: Triticum dicoccoides (assembly GCF_002162155.2). NCBI lineage: Eukaryota > Viridiplantae > Streptophyta > Magnoliopsida > Poales > Poaceae > Triticum > Triticum dicoccoides. The sequence goes on from NC_041385.1 coordinate 724,846,249, forward strand.
ACTATCAAGTTATACATGTGTGGTAGATATAAAAAAGTATGAATCAAATTCACAAAGTATATACAAATCATGTCATGATGCGATAAGACACTTTTAAAATGTAATTTCAAAAATGAACAATATGATGCTCATCAAGACTTGATTTTTTAAGGCGTCACAATAAAATATTTTGTGGCTGAGCAAACTGCATTGACGGACCCTGCCTGAGCTATACTAATAAATAATGTGTCTCGTCTAGACTTAGCGTAGCGGTGTTTACCATAACCACTATTGTGATATGAAAATAAGCATAACTGTGTATGGAAGCAAAATAGACATTTAGTCATTTTAATATAGCTTACAAAAACAAACCCTTAGAAAGTTATGTCAATTTTGTTGGGTTCAGCGTTGTACAAAACACGGAAACCCTTTTTTACCCAACGCGAAGGACTAAATAAAATCATAAAACGAGCTATATATATCTCCTAATAAAACCTTTATGGAACCTACAATTAGTTTTGTTCATTATTTACGGATGTGTTTTAATTTTTGTGAACATTTTCTAAAAGCTGATGGACATGATTTTTAAATTCCTGAATATGCTTTGAATATTGGCTCATTTAAAAAAATCATGAACATTTTTTATTTCATGAAATCATTAGAAATCGTGATTTGTTTATAATTTGTGAGCAATTTTTTAAGTCGTGAACATTTTTTGATTTTTAGAATATTTTTTAAATTCACAAACAGTTTACCATTTTCCTACTTTTTTTCAGAACTCGCAATTGTTTGATATTTTGGAAATTCGAAATTAATTTTGAGATAAAAAACCAAAACAGAAATAAAAAAGTAAAAAGAAATAAAAAATAGGGGGCGCCATCAATCCGAAATTTATTTTTAGGGAAAAAACAAAATAGAAATAAAAAAAAAGATATAGAAAACTTTTTTTCAGAACTCGCAATTGTTTGATATTTTGGAAATCCGAAATTAATTTTGAGATAAAAAACCAAAACAGAAATAAAAAAGTAAAAAGAAATAAAAAATAGGGGGCACCATCAATCCGAAATTTATTTTTAGGGAAAAAACAAAATAGAAATAAAAAAAAGATATAGAAAACAGGGGGCGCCACGACCCGCACATGGGCTGGCCCATTACCGCGCTTGGTAAAAAGAAAGAGAAAAAAGCGTGAGAACCAGGGATCGAACCCTGGTCTCCTGTGTGGAGCATCATTGCCTCAGCCATCGCGCTGTTCATGCATTGGTGCTATTATATCGTATCCACCTTTAATAACAGAACCCTGGAGCGATATTAGAAATTAAAAACGAATCGTTTTTGCCACTTACGGGTGGCATTGGTGGGTAATTATTGCCAACTTCGAGGGCACTTTTAATGACGTACGGGCAGAAGCACTCCGTGCTTTATTAGTAGGGAAAGATTATTAGGTAAATATTACCTGATAGTTAGTTAATCAGTCAATGACAGGCGGGGCCCTCACGTCAGTTTGACCAGTCAACACCTGTGTTGACTGCTGACATCATGGTGACGTCATGCTGATGCAATAATACTAATTTCGAATTAATTTAATAATAATAAATTAGAAAATGATTAAAACTTTAGAAAAACATAGAAAATAAATCGTAGCTCAGATGAAAATGTTTTCTGCATGAAAGTTGCTCAAAACAACGAGACGAATCCGAATAAGCAGCCCGTTCGTCCACCACACATCCCTAGCATATCGAACCTGCAACATTTCACCTCTGGTTCACCTGTCCGAAAACGCGAAACACCGGGGATACTTTCCCGGATGTTTCCCCCTTTCGCCGGTATCACCTACTACCGCGTTAGGGCACACCTAGCACCGCGTATTGCCATGTTATGCTTTGTGATGCTTTGATTGCTTTGTTATTTATTGTGTTCCCCCTCCGTTACTTCTTTCCGGTAGAACCCGGGACTGCCGGCGACCCTAGTTCGACTACGGAGTTGACGACCCCTCCTTCTTGCCAAAGCAACCAGGCAAGCCCCCCTGATCACCAGATATTGCCTATTCTTATCTCTACTGCTTGCATTAGAGTAGTGTAGCATGTTACTGTTCAGTTACTCCTATTCTGTTGCATAGCCTGTCATTGTTGATACAATCCTTGATACCTTACCCGCAATCCTAAATGCTTAGTATAGGATGCTAGTTTATCATCGTTGACCCTACATTCTTGTCAGTCTGCCTTGCTATACTATCGGGCCGTGATCACTCGGGAGGTGATGACGGGCATATACTATACATATATACATACTATACTGATGGTGACTAAAGTCGAGTCGGCTCGTTGAGTACCCGCAAGTGATTCAGATATGGGGGCTGGAAGGACAGGTGGCTCCATCACGGTAGAGGTGGGCCTGGGTTCCCGACGGCTCCTGACTGTTACTTTGTGGCGAAGCGACAGGCCAGGTTGAGACCACCTAGGCGAGAGGTGGTCCTGGCCCTGGGCAGCGTTCGCGGTTACTTCATAATAACACGCTTAACGAGATCTTGGTATTTTATCTGAGTCTGGCCACTAGCCTATACGCACTAACCAACTACGCGGGAACCGTTATGGGCACTCGACGTCGTGGTATCAGCCGAAGCCTTCGTGACGTCAGCGACTGAGCGGCGCCCCCCGGATTGGACCGTAAGCCTGCTCTTGTATTAAGGGGGATAGATCTGCTTCCGGCCGCCCACGCAACGTGCAGGTGTGCAATGGGCGATGGGCCGAGACCCCTGCGCGCATAGGATTTAGACCGGCGTGCTGACCTCTCTGTTGTGCCTAGGTGGGGCTGCGACGTGTTGATCTTCCGAGGCCGGGCATGACCTAGGAAAGTGTGTGCGGCCAAAGGGGATCGAGCGTGTTGGGTTATGTGGTGCACCCATGCAGGGAAGTTTATCTATTCGAATAGCCGTGTCCCTCGGTAAAAGGATGACCCGGAGTTGTACCTTGACCTTATGACAACTAGAACCGGATACTTAATAAAACACACCCAGACAAGTTCCACAGACAACCCGGTGATCGCTTTTCCACAGGGCGACGAGGGGAGGATCGCCGGGTAGGATTATGCTATGCGATGCTACTTGGAGGACTTCAATCTACTCTCTTCTACATGCTGCAAGACGGAGGCTGCCAGAAGTGTAGTCTTCGATAGGACTAGCTATCCCCCTCTTATTCTGGCATTCTGCAGTTCACCCCACCGATATTGCCTCTTTACACATATACCCATGCATATGTAGTGTAGATCCTTGCTTGCGAGTACTTTGGATGAGTACTCACGGTTGCTTTGCTTCCTCTTTCCCCCCTCTTTCCTTTTCTTCTCGGATGCCGTAACCAGAGGTTGGAGCCTAGGAGACAGACGCCACCGTCGACGATGACTCATAATACACTGGAGGTGCCTACTACTACGTGCAGGCCGCTGACGATGACCAGGAGTAGTTAGGAGGATCCCAGGCAGGAGGCATGCGCCTCTTTCGATCTGTATCCCAGTTTGTGCTAGCCATCTTATGGCAACTTGTTTAACTTATGTCTGTACTCAGATATTGTTGCTTCCGCTGACTCGTTTATGTCAAGCACTTGTATTCGAGCCCTCGAGGCCCCTGGCTTGTAATATGATGCTTTTATGACTTATTTTACTTTTAGAGTTGTGTTGTGATATCTTCCCATGAGTCCCTGATCTTGATCGTACACATTTGCGTGCATGATTATTGTACGATTGAATCGGGGGCGTCACAGTTTTGGCTCTCAACACGCAGATTCCCGAGGTGACATTGGGGTAATCTATGCATAGGGGTTGATGCACATTCTCGTCTTTTGTTTCTCTGGTAGAAATCTTTGGGGCACTCTTTGAGGTTCTTTGTGTTGGATTGAGTATTATGAATCTGAAATTGTTTGATGCATATCGCATAATCAACTCACGGATACTTGCGGTGACATTAGAGTTGGTTGATGTGTATCATATGGTGTTATTTTAGTACGAACTCTTGGTTAGATCGATTGGAAAGAATATCTTGGTGTTATTTTAGTGTGAACTCTAGGATAGATTGATCGGAAAGAATAGCTTTCAGGTGGTTTTGTACCCTACAAACAATTCCGTCTTATGTTCTCCGCTAGATAGCAACTTTGGAGTGATTCTTCATCGCACGTTGATGGATGGTTATATGATCCAATTATATTAGCATTCTTGAGAGATTTCACTAGTGAAAGTACGAACCCTAGGCGTCATTTTCAAGCATTCAATACTGTTTGTGCTCCGTTTTATCAATTGCTACCTTGCTATTTTTTTATTGTGCTTACTACAAAAACCAATATCTACTATCCATATTACACTTGTATCACCATCTCTTTGCCGAACTAGTGCACCTATACAAATTACCATTGTATTTGGTGTGTTGGGGACACAAGGGACTTTTTATTATTTGGTTGCAGGGTTGTTTGAGAGAGACCATCTTCATCCTACACCTTCCACGGATTGATAAACCTTAGGTCATCCACTTGAGGAAAAATTGCTACTTCCTACAAAACTCTATGCTTGGAGGCCCAACACATGTCTACAAGAATAAAGTTGCGCAGTAGACATCAAGCTCTTTTCTGGCGCCGTTGCTGGGGAGGTTAGGTAAGCGACACTCACACCCCGTCAACGAAAATCTCTTTTGGCGCCGTTGCTGGGGAGGTGAGTGCATGAAGGTATATCTTTAGATCTTGCAATCGAATCTTTTAGTTTCTTGTTTATCACTAGTTTGGTTCATAAAAGAAAACTACAAAAAAATGGAATTGAGGTTGCATCATATTATTCATCTTTATAATGTCTTTCATGAAAATGTTGGAAATGAAAATTGTGCTCAATTGATAGAAGAAGAATTCAATAGAATGTTTGACATAAATGATGAGCATGAGTGCAATGTTGTTAGTATGAATTCTTTGAATACCCATGATGCTAGTGATATGCAAAGGCATAAGCTTGGGGATGCTATGTTTGATGCTGATATTTTTAGTCCCCCAAGATTTGATGTGCAAATTTTTTATAGTGATTGCATGCCTCCTATTTATGATAATTACAATGATGAAAGTGAATTTGGAGAGGCCATGACTTTATTTAGTGATGAATCCACCATTTTGGATGAGGTTTCAATTGACTATGATAACAAAGTTCCTATCTATGATGATTATGGTGATGACATGTATGCTATAAAGAATAATGATAACCATGAACCTTATCATCATGATTTTAATTTTCACTCTCATGATAGTTATTTTGTTGAGTTTGCTCCCACTACTATTGATGAGAAGAAATTTGCGTATGTGCAGAGTAATAAGTTTTCTATGCTTTATGTGATGGTTATATTGTTGAATTTCTTCATGATGCTACTAAAAATTATTATGAGAGAGGAACATATGCATTTACATATTGCAATAATATCAAGTTTCCTCTCTATGTGTTGAAAGTTTTGAAGTTGCACTTGTTTTGCCTTCCTATGCTAGTTGATTATTACTTCCATAAGTTGTTTGCTCACAAAATCCCTATGCATAGGAAGTGGGTTAGGATTAAATGTGCTAGTCATATGCTTCATGATGCTCTCTTTGTGTTACATTTCTTTACTTTTATGTGAGCATCATTGAAATCATCATGCCTAGCTTAAAAGGCATTAAAGAAAATCGCTTGTTGGGAGACAACCCAACATTTACCCCTACTGTTTTTGTGTGTTCACATGATTAGGCTACTGTTGTAACCCTTTATAACTTTTGTTTCAATAAAGTGCCAAGTAAAGCCTTTGGGATAGTGTGGATGATAGTTGACTTGAATCTGTGCAAAAACAGAAACTTTTACGCTCAGTACACAAATTTTTAAAATTCACTGGAATGTTCTTTTGATATGAATTTTTTACAGGTGATATATATACAAATTATCTATGTTGTCCTAATTTTTCAGAATTTTTAGAGTTATAGAAGTATGGTTGGGGTACAGATTACTTCAGACTGTTCTTTTTTTGACAGTTTCTGTTTTTAATGCATAGTTTGCTTGTTTCCTAGTTTCCGTGGCTTATATTTCTTAATATAAATTGTGGAAATTATAGGCTACAGTAGGCATTGTGTGAGAACAATTATGAATCTTGTCTTTGACAGTACCAAATTGAATGGTTTGCTCTTTATCATACTAACCTATCTCACGAAGTGCCGTTAAGTTTTGTGTGATTGAAGTTTTCAAATTTTGGGTGAGATTTAGATATGAGGAGAATAAGGAGTGACAAGACCTAAGCTTTGGGATGCCCAAGGCACCCCGAGGTAATATTCAAGTAAGATCCAAGCAACTAAGCTTGGGGATGCCCTGGAAGGCATCCCCTCTTTCGTCTCCAACATTATCGGTAACCTCACTTGGAGCTATGTTTTTGTTCGTCACATGATATGTGTTTTACTTGGAGAGTCAATTTATTTTGTTAGGATTTGCTTTATGTTATTTATAATAATGTTTTGCATCTTTTATTTCAATAAAAGTGGCAATGATAGCCTTTTCCATGCTTATTTTGCAAGTCTACATCTTGCTGTTTCAAAAAAGAAAGTTTATTGTTGTTGAAAAAATTATCTAGAAAAGTCAGAATGTGATAAAATGTTGAAACTTTTTGCAAAATAAGCTCTGATAAATTTTCTACCGTGTGTTAAATTTTCAGAATTTTTGTAGTTTGATAAGTATGAATACTCTTGCATTCTTTATAGACTGTCCTGTTTTGGCAGATTGCTGTTATATTTGCATTGTTTGCATATGTTTGCTTGTTTAATGATTCTATTTGAGGATAGGACTATTAAATATGAAGAGGAATTCAGTATGAAATGTTAAATAATAATTTTAGTGATTTGCTACAGTGGAGAATGATAAGGTTTTTGCATTGATTTATACTAACTTATCTCACGAGTTCTTGTTGAGTTTTATGTGGAGGAAGTTTTTGAGATTTAGGGAAACCATATGATAGTAATGAAGAAGACACAAGAGCTCAAGCTTAGGGATGCCCAAGGCATACCAAGTTAATATTCCAAGAATTCTCAAGCATCTAAGCTTGGGGATGCCCCGGTAGGCATCCCGCCTTTCTTCTTCAACAGTTATCGGTTTGTATAGGTTGAGCCTAAGTTTTTGCTTGTTTACATGAGTTGTGCTATGCTTGGAATGTCATTTTATTTTGTTTCGATTGCTGTTTAAATAAATTACTTAGGTTTGAAAGTTTTTAAATAAGAGAGGATCCACAATTGGCTACCATTTGCTTAACTACTCGCTTGATCTTCACTTATATCATTTTGGAGTAGCTTGTCATTTACTCTTGTGCTTCACTTATGTCCTATGAGTAAATTGTTGAATGAATTGGATATCATGAAGTTGAAATTATATGTTCATTTCATGCCTAGTAGTAACTTCACTCTGGGTTTAGGAAGTGAAATCTTTTGAAGCTTGACAATCACAATATTGGTCATACAAGCAATTCATGAATGATTAGTATAAGGAAGAGAACTTTCACGTGCAAATATATTATCTTGGAAATATTGTATGATTGTGAATACCCATTAATTATTTTCAAACTTGAGCAAATTAGTTGAAGTTGGACAAGGAAGACAACATAATGAGTTATGGTTGTGTATATCTGCATAAAAGTTATATTGTCATAGATCCTCCAACATGTGGTGTTTGCCTAGGATCTTTTGCTAGCCAAAAATTCATACTAAGTAGAGATACTACTTGTGCATCCAGAAACCCTTAAACCCAGCTTCTTGCCATGAATGTCCACCATACCTACCAATGGATTAAATAAGATCCTTCAAGTAAGTTGTCATCGGTGCATAAAGCAATAGAAATTGCTCCTAAATATGTTTGATCTTTCATTGTAAGGGAAAATTGAGCGTTGTATGAACTTGTGATGGCAAAGTAATAAAAGCGACAGACTACATAATAAAGGTTGCTATCATAAGGGGCGATATAGCGTGACATTCCTTTGCATTAAGAGCTTGAGCATCCAAATAAAAAGCGCATGGCAACCTCTGCTTCCCTCTATGAAGGGCCTATCTTTTACTTTTTAGTATTTACTTCTATGTAAAGAGTCAATAGTATAAATTGTCATTTCAACCTCACTTATTCTCTAGTTGGCAAGCATCATGTGGTGGGTAAAGATCTAGGCACAACCTCAAGTTCATAGTATTAATTCTATTGGAAAAAATTCAACTATTACTATTGGAGGTTTTGAATTCCCTCTTTCTACTATCAAAAAGAAATATGATATTCTTATTGTTGGGACATGCATATCCTCGTTGAGGTAACTTAGTGTTATTCGAAAATTCTTTGGTTTCATGTTATTCGAAAGAGGTTTGTTAACAAGACTTGATCAACCTTGTTAGTGGATTCCTTTTGATGAGCATGAGATGGATGAAGTTAGAAGGCACAACACTCTGTACCCTCCTTTTACTTTCTATTATTTATATTAAATAAAGCAAAAAATAGTATTTTCTGTCTGTTTTCTGAATTATCCTTGCAATAAAAAATACTCTGAAAATAGAAGTTCTCCAAATGCCCTGAAAATTTAGTATAATTTTTTGGGATTTTTACATTTGTGCCCCTGATTCCTTAGCTCTACTCATTCATCCCCGCGCTCTTAACTTTTGCTCAATTTTCCCCACTCCCTTGCTAGAAACCCTCATAACTGGGCACAACGGACGTTGCCGTCGGGTCAAAGGCTTGACTGTTAACTCTGACTAGTGGGGCCACGCTGGACTGTGTCGTCCGTTCGACCTGACAAGTGCGGCCGCACTGGGTGGTGTCACTGTTCGACCATTGGGCCGTGGTTTTTTTGGGCCGTACCTTGCATTAAACGTCTGCGTGTGCCGCCAGGACAGAAGCCTGCTATGCATGCACCCAACAAAGCCTGCCTGCATGCGTTGATCGAGCCTACATGCGCCGATGCCATGATCCCATGATGCGCCGACCGAGCCTGCATGCGCTGACCGAGCCTGCATGCACCGATGCGTCCTCCATGATGCACTGACCGAGCAGCTTTCTTGCACACCAGCTGCCACGGATGCAGCGATGGTCACTGCCGCTGGTTCCTCTCTTCTAGCTAGGTGGCTACATATTTGTGGCTTGTGTAAAAAAAGAGCCACTCCCTTGCTTAGTTGTACTCATTCATCCCTACTAACAAAGCTTGCTTGCATGCACTAGGTGGTTACTAACAAGGGAACCCTACTAACAAGCCGAGCTCTCTAAGAAAATAATCAAAAAATATGTAGTCCCAATATAGGGCCAACAAGCCCATAGCACGATCCCATATCTCAAACTAGGAAGAACTTAATAATAGAATAGATAGAAAACTTAATAATAGAATTTAAGAAAAGGGCCAAAAAGCCCATAGCAACTCCAACATAGTTCAGTTACAACTTAACATAACATAGAGTAAAAAAAGATAGAGGGTTTAGAACCCTAGCCGCTTCCTTCTCCACGTCGCTCCTCCTCCAGGCTCCCTTTTCACTGCTCCTCCGGGGCGTTGTCGATGGGGTATGGAAGAGTGTGCATGTGCATCGCGGTGGGGAAGATGTTGTACTCCGTGAACCTGTTGTGGGTGGTGAAAGCGATGAACTCGGAGCCACACCAAAACACCCGGCCGAGGAGGTAGAAGGCGTCGAATGTGTTGGTGAAGTGGGCAAGGAGAGAAACCACCACCTGGTTTTGGATGACCTCCTCGACGCGGAACATCGTTGGAGATCCCCTCGGGAGGTGGTGGTAGGTGGACGCGAGGAAGAACTCGGTAAAGTTCCTTGCGGTCCTCAACCTTGATATCGCCCACATACGTAGTGTGCGATCAATGTACACGCCAGTAGGGTAGAGCCTCTCCGGCACGGTGGGTGGGAAGCGGTAGGTTGGTTTGGTGTATTGCATGGCCGAGGGATGTGCAGAAGACGGAGAAGGGGTCGAAGAGCAAGAATGGAGATGGATGAGGGATGGCAGAGGCAGAGGGTGGCTTAAATAGCCGTAGTTCTACGTGTTATTTGGCCGTGGCAATAACGGGGTCAAATGTGAAGTAACCCGTTTTCAAACCCACCGCACCATCGAGAGTGTACACGCGTGGGAAACGGTGGTTTGAAAAAGAAGAAGAAAAAAAGCTAATTGCACGCATGGGAATCCGTGGTCATATGTATTATATGAACAAAAGGAGACAATTTTTGAATAGTTTGTGGCCATTTTGCATGATAAAAATAAATTTGGCCCTTAAAAATTGGTCATTTGCTACGCAATGTCAATTGATTTCAAACAATGCAAAAATATAGAGCCAACATGTTCACAAAAAATAGAGCAAACGATGCAAAAATACAGAGCCAACACGTTCACAAAAAACAGAGCAAACGATGCAAAAAAAACCGATGCAATTCAATGACCCAACCAGAACTTAATTTCCTTTTGGGCCCAATAACAATGTTTTTTTTCATGGAGTCAGTGGTGGGCAAGTAGCCGAGCACAACCAATAGGATCGCCTCTCGCGGATCGCCCCACGATCCAACGATGCGGAGCCGTCCTTGTGATCCAACGATGCAAAGCCTGCACACAGCTAGCCCACCTAGTACCTTCTAGAAGGCCAGATCTGAGGGTTGTCGCTTGGCGCGAGGGTATGATCGGACGGCTGACGTTGGAAGCTAGGGTTAGGTGAAACCCCGAGGGGTTTAGAGGGGTTTTGAGCTGGTCAACGGTGTTTCGATGGCTTTGACTAAGCATAACTAATTTTAAAAAATCGAGAAAATATGAAACCTTCGTCGTTCGTCGTTTTATAAGACAAACTAACAAGGAAAAATACTAAATTGGTCTATGATCATTTTCATGAAAAACCCTAGCTGGCATGATCGAGGTCAAATGAGCACCATTAATTTTTTAAAAAGCAAAAAAATATAAAACATGCGCACAATGTTGTCTTATGTGACATGTTACCAACCAAAAATCATAAACTTGGTCTATGGTCATTGTCATGAGAAAACCTTCACACATATGAGCTATCATGTACATGATTTCATAGAGTTCAAGGAGAGGAGGTGGTGTTACCTTCTGTTTTTGAAAAATAAAATAAAAATCAGAAAAATCACTAAAGCTTTATTTTAAAGGGAATAAGAAGGATCTGAAGTTAGTTTTCCATTTTCATATTTCAAAACATGTTTTTAATAGTTTTTATATTAAAGCATATGTTTTCAAAAGAAAATGTAAAAAATATGAAGATTAATTCAAAAAATAGCGAGACTTCGAATCTACACTATGGAAAGTGAATATGTGTTAATAAAAAAACATTTGGCTCATTTAGAGTAGGTTCAAAAAAACTTGATTACAAATGGGTTGTTTACCCTAGCCTGGGAGCTCACATGGAGCACATTTTCTCAAATTCAAATTTATTTGACCTCCTCTAAATCACTTCAAATTTTGCACACATGATCTCCTACACAAACATAGATAGTTTGCCAAGGTTTTACTTGTTTTTGCATTTTCTTGAATTTGTACTGTCCAGGTTTGCCAAGGTTTATATGATCTCATTTGGAGCATGCATTTGATTTCCTACACAACATGTGTGATCATTGTAGCACCTAAGATCATAGTTCACAACATCTAAACATAACTAACCATAGATTCGGGACAGACAAATATACCACATGCAAATTTAAGGACAGACAAATATAGATAACAACCATATTACTAGCATAACCAACGAGAGATTCAGTTTAGCAAACCATAACCAACGAGATTTAGGTCAACAAACCAAAACTAACCCAACAGTTCAACAAACCAAACCAAAAGTAACACACCATCACATCATCGATCACATCACGCCGGAGTCAGGGCCTTCGCAAGGGCGGCATGCTGCCCCCTGATCATGTAGTCCTCCCCGCGAATCGCCACATCCTTAGCATGAGACAGAAGGTGATCGAAGCGGCCATCCCTTGGCTTTGGCTTGGTGGTGCAGTAGGGGCAGTGCCACTTCTTGAACTTGCGGTTGTAGAAGGAAGCAACTCCCTTGGCCTTGATCTTCTCCACCTCCTTGGTTGTGAAGGACGCGACGTTGCCCTTGTACACATCATCTCCAGAATCATACTGCACACATGAATGAGTTGCATTAATGCATTATAGATTCATATACACCATGTCAAAGGAACTAAATGAACAAGGGATATGCTTACCTCATATTCAGAATTGTCACTAAATGCCCCCTCATACGGGTCGTAGTCAGTCAGCTTCCTCTTTCTCCCCCCCAACCATCCTCCTCCTGAATATGCAATTACATCCATCACTAGTAGCCAATTGAAAATTTAGATATGCACACGTGACACATTGATCATAGGGCTAATATACTCCCAATATCAGAAATGTTTTAGAAGTGGGGTTTTTTATTTATGTGCCCCTTAGCTCTATGCATTCAAAAATCACATCCATCACTAGTATATCAATGTATTAGATTTGTACACACATTGATCAAAAACCCAAATATGACATTCAAATAACACACTGATCATTGGTCATGCACATACATTGAACAATAGAGCTAATATAACTACATATTGTGGAAAAATTTATATACTAATGAATCAAATAACTTATTAATCAACGGATTCCATTTGGGCATATGACATTCAAAACCCCAATCCAAGTAGAATTCAAAAACAAATCTAATAGGGACCCAATCTAAGGCAACAAATCTGAGTAGCATTAAAAACCCCAATCTGTGAGCATTAAAAACAAATCTAATAAGCATCATAGCATTAAAACCCCAATCTGTTCGCAACATCTAGCATTTTTGCAATGAATTTATCCAAATCTAAAAACAAATCTAAAAACTCTAATCATTGCAGCAGCTAAAATCATGGTTCACAACATCTAGCTAGCATTTTTGCAACGAATTTATCCAACAAACCCTAGTCCAAAAACCCCCATCCCCCCAACCCCGACCCATCCATCAAACCAACTACTCTAACCATCTGAACTACCGTATGAATCACAATCTAACCAATGCAAGTAGGGAGCAACTAACTCTACAAGCTAAGCAAGTGCAAATACCTGCTCCTCCACGGCAGGTGGTGCAACGGGGGCATCGGGATGTACTGCGCCGCTCGACACCTTCACCTTCTGCAGCGATGAGGTAGAGCCCACCACATCCGCATCGGTTGCGAGTTCCCCGCACCATCGTGGACGCCGCCGACATCCACGGTCACCGCACCCTGACCCTGCAGCTCCACCACATCTCTGGCCGCTACGCCAGCGTCGCGACGAGCGTCGGCCATCTGACAGATGGAGGCGATGAAGGTGAGGAGGAGGATGCGGTGGGGGAGAGCGAGATGGTGCGGTGGAGGCAGTGGAGGAGAGCGAGACGACGTCGGTTGGGGAGAGCAAGACAATGCGGCAGCGAGGGGATTTGGGGGAAAATGGTAGGGGTGATGAGGTGGTTGTCCTCTTTATATGATGGGACATTTTGGGCATGTCCATGGACACGTGCTACCCCATGATTGCGGTCTTGCATGCGCCCATGTATACGTGGCCCCACTCGTCAGCTAACTGTCAAAGGCATTGACCCGACGACAACGTCCGTTATAACCTGTTCTGAGGGTTTCGGGCAAGGGAGTGGGAAAAAGTGAGCAAAAGTTAACAGAGTGGGGATAAATGAGTAGATCTAGGGAACCAGGGGCACAGAAATAAAAATCCCTAATTTTTTATAGAATATTTGAGAATTTCTGGCACTAAGAACACACCAGGGGGATGCACTAGTGAGCCACGAGGGTGGCGGACGCGCCCTACCCCCCTGGACGCGCCCCCTACCTCATGGGTCCCACGTGCCCCCCTCCACTTATTCCAGCACCCATCCACTTCGTCGTCCTCCAGAAAAAATCATCCCGTAGCTCAAACTCATGTTCTTGTTCATTTTGGTGCCATTTTCAATCTCCTTGCTCAAAGCTCCATTCACAAAACTACTTTGGCGGATTGTTCTTCGGTATGTGACTCCTCCAATGGTCCAATTAGTTTTTGCTCTAGTGCTTTATTTATTGCAAATTTTTGCTGCTGAGGTGACCCTGTTCTTGAGCTTGCATGCCAAATTTATATGGTCCAAAGTAGTTTTAATGCATGATATAGACTCTAGGCACTTGTGGGGGGGTGTAGTTTCTATCCATCTTGTTGAGTTTGGTTCACTTTTATTTTGAGTCGCTAAAAATTTCAGAAATTTTCAAAGGAAGAAAATGTTGAGGAGATTGTTGAGAGGCTCCTTGAGCCGGGATTTGAAGGAAAAGGAGAATGAAGAGAATGAAAAGCCCAAGTACAGCCTTCCCCGCATCACGGAGGCCCGACCGTGTGAATGGCCATGTGATGCATTCTTGAAGGCAACCGAAATTTATGAGGATTTCTATTTCTTGGCTGAGAATGCAGGCATCACCGACTTTCTCCATGATAAGTGTGATTAGTATCTCCTACTCACTAATACTTTCGTGCAAAATTTTCATTTTCATGCTAGGAGATCACCACCCTCGGTAGAACTTTATTTGTATGATGAGTTTAAGGAGATGTCACTCTATGATTTTTGTGAGGTTTGCAAATTACCTTTTGAGGGCAGCGTCGAGGAACCACACCCTCGTGACGTGGAATATTTTATTGATGAAATTACTAGAGGGGAAAGGAGAAAAGTGTCAGATGCAAGAACTACTAGTATACATTTTCCTCTCCTGTGCTACTATTCAATTTTTGCTAGTAGATGTTTAATTGGTCGCGGGAACAGTGGAGGCCTCAGTGCTCCTGACCTTGCCATTTTGCGCGATGCTTTACTTCGTGATAAAACTTTCAGTTTAGGCGCTATGGTTGTTAAACAATTGAGTTTAAACCATACAAAGGGCCCCATTTTTGGAGGTATCTATGCTTCTAATTTTCCTAAATATTGTGAGATACCTATTAGACACTATGAGAAAGAAGAAAAGGTGCTACCCACTGTTTACTTAGATTATAAAAGTATGGTAGCACATGATTTTATTTTCTATGATAAGGAAAAGAGACTCATTTATAACCTGGTATTTAGTGAAAAGACTTGTCAGATTATTACCTTGCCTGCACCTTCTTTGTTTAATATTCATTCAGGCACATACCTCATCATGCCCGCAGACATTCATGCATACTGGGAGTGGACATAATCCCCAGATCCGGAGCCAGAGCCATCACCTGATCCATATCAGGAGTCTATTTATGAGTGGGATCCGCAGGAGCTTGCTAACCAGTGGAACCCCGAGGATCCTCCTCAGTATGCTGGAGAGAGGGCTACTTTGATCCATGGACTTAGACCAACTTAGGCCAAAAGCCTAAGCTTGGGGGAGTACTCATTTCTCACCGACATTACATTCATGTTCACACACTCATTCTAGTTGTCGGTGTTCATACTTTTTCATTGTACTATCCATGCTAATTTATTTTATTTTCCTGCTTTCTTCTTGTGTGTTTAAAAAACTATGAGAAAAACCAAAAAAATAGTTATAGTTTCTAGGTAGTTTACTTTTCATGCTTAGTAGTAGTATATAAGAAAACCCCAAAAGATTTCTCGTTCTTCTTTTGCTTGTTGGGAGCTTTCCCATGTAAATAGTTTTTCTTGTTCTTTGACTTTCTTTTTTTTCTTTGGGGGTCGAGAGGAGAAGACTGTCGGTGTCAAAACCGGCGGATCTCGGGTAGGGGGTCCCGAACTGTGCGTCTAAGGCTAATGGTAACAGGAGGCAGGGGACACGATGTTTTACCCAGGTTCGGGCCCTCTTGATGGAGGTAATACCCTACTTCCTGCTTGATTGATCTTGATGATATGAGTATTACAAGAGTTGATCTACCACGAGATCGTAGAGGCTAAACCCTAGAAGCTAACCTATGATTATGATTGTTCTTTTGTCCTACAGACTAAACCCTCCGGTTTATATAGACATCGAATGGGGCTAGGGTTACATAGAGTCGGTTACAGAGAAGGAGATCTACACATCCGAATTTCCAAGCTTGCCTTCCACGCAAAGAGAGTCCCATCCGGACACGGGACGAAGTCTTCAATCTTGTATCTTCATAGTCCATTAGTCCGACCAAAGTATATAGTCCGGCTGTCCGAGGACCCCTTAATCTAGGACTCCCTCAGTAGCCCCTAAACCAGGCTTCAATGACGATGAGTCCGGCGGGCTGATTGTCTTCGGCATTGCAAGGCGGGTTCCTTCTCTGAATACTCCATAGATGATTTTGAACATGAGAATCGTGTCCGGCTCTGCAAGACAAATTCCACATACCACCGTAGAGAGTACAATATTCCACAAATCTAATCTGCTGACAGCTTTTCATAGCATGACATCACGCCACGGTTCGACCACTATTCGAACCGTTTTTCACAACCAGCTACTGCACGTAATGCGAGGTGGTTTCCTTGACACGTCTTGTTGAAGAAGGGATTGTGTCCCCTTATCATGGGATTATCATCAATATGGGTATGGGTAACCCAACCGCGCCATCAATCGTGGCGCTTGGGAAATAAGCGATTTTAACGGGCAAGTGGGGAGGCGCATAGTTTCTACCGCCTTTATAAAGAGATAGGGATTCTTCTCTTTCACCCACGCATTCTTCCTTCTTCTCTTCATCCATTCTCGCACGCTCGAGCTCCAGCGCCCCAGTTCTCACCTTCTCCGTATAGCCAAACATGTCCGGAGCGGGAGGCTAGTGGATGGCCTCCTCCGTCACGGAGGAGGACATTACGAAGCTCCGGGGGGCCGGATACTTGGCCGCAGACATCGCGCTTCGGCTCCCGGACGCAAGGCATATCATTCTGACCCCGGGACCCCACGAGAGGGTTGTGTTCCTCGCCCACTTCGTCCGCGGACTGGGATTCCCCCTCCACCCATTTGTCTGCGGGCTCATGTTCTATTATGGGCTAGATTTTCATGATCTGGCCCCTAATTTCATCCTCAACATCTCGGTGTTTATCGTCGTGTGCGAGGCTTTCCTCCGCATCAGGCCCCACTTCGGCCTATGGCTAAAGATCTTCAACGTGAAGCCAAAGATAGTGGTCGGCCAGTAGGCGGAGTGTGGAGGCGCCATGGTGGGCAAGATGCCCAGCGTCACCTGGCTCGAAGGCAATCGGGGTGGTTCTACATCACCGAGCCGTGTGACGCCAATTGGGTGGCGGCCCCCGAATTCCGATCCGGCATCCGCATGTGGCTCTCCTCCTGGAAGAAGAAGGGTTTAGCCTGGGGCGTGCCCGCGGAGCTGACCGGACTCCAGAACTACGTTAAAAATATGATAAGCAAGAAGATCAAGCTTGTCAACATGGTCCAGGTCTTGCTCTTTCGCCGGATCCTCCCGTGTCAAAGACGGGCATTCAACCTGTGGGAGTTCGATGCGGCCCAACACCAGACATTGCGAGAGCTCTTCGACATGATGCACAAAGACATCTTGAAGGTGTTGTTCAAGGCCAGTGAAGTTCCTCCTCCCACCACCGAGGACCGCGGACTCAGCGCCAAGCGCCACGCCAATTCGGTAAGCATTCTATATTTCGCAAGATGCGCCTTTCCTTAGTATATTCGTGGGAGGAACCTAATTTGTTGTACTGATTTAACAGGATTATGTGGAGATGGCGGATCAGATCGACTGTCCGGCTCCGTTGCCTGAAGATCCATCAACTGATCTCCTGACGGAGATGCTGTTTCCGGCGCCCTATGAGGTGCGGATAAGAAGGCCAAGAAGAAAGCTACGGGGACCAGGAAAAGTCTTCGGTGCAAGGTGGTTTCGGACACATCGTCCGAAGACACTGAGGCACACTCCTCGAACGACAACAAGAAGGAGGAAGAGGAAAACCCTCTCCCCCAAACCGAGGGGGAGAAGAAAAGGAAGGCCGCCCCTTCCGGGGTCGTGGTGGGTGCACGGCAGATGCCAAGGGATGGTTAAATAGAGGAGGAGGCTCGAGGGCGCTGGTGGGCTTCGAAGGCGAGGTTGATATGTGCGGGCGCAGGACGCCGGACATACCCAGGTTCGGGGCTCTCCGAAGAGATAACATCCCTAGTCCTGCCGAGTTTAGTTGGATGGTCGATAGTACAATGTCGCTCCTCGAGCTGTATGGAGGAGGAAGGAGGCTGGCCAAGGCTCGAGCTGCTCCTTCTCTCTGGTGTTGCTATGTAGTGGCTAGTCCTATCTTGCTTGCATGCCGGGGATCTCCCATATCATGCCCCTGTAGGCGTGGACTCCTGGGGGGTTTTATAGATCAACCCACCCAGGGTTACAATGGTAATATGCCGAGTCGGTGGGTCCGTATTGTCGGTGTCCGGGGTACCGGGCTGGGTCCCGCTTGGGAGCTTGTGGTCCGTCGGGTTCCCCTAGGTGCGGGCCCCGCGTGCCTAGGGGAACTGTGCGCCGTCTTGTCGATCATCATGGCGTGGCCGAGCCGAGCCGCACACAGTGTTCTCCGTCAGGCCGCCGCTTGCTGTCGTCAGCGGTGTGGACGGGAACACTGTTGCCGTGCCAGCCCTGGTTAGCGGGTAGGTAAGGGGCACTGTTGCCACGCTCCGGCTGACCACAGGCATGGGCGGGGGCACTGTAGTCTTGGTCATCGGTGATTGAGGTCTCGTCCCATCGTACGGCCTGGATGAGACGGGAGCTGACCCGTGGCTAGGTTGCCGTGGACGCCACGGGTGGGTTGGCTTGCTGGGGAAGCCAAGGTTGCGCCGGGCTGAGTTGCCTTGCGCCAGCCGCTGCGGCCGGGTCGACGTACCTTGCCGAGTCGAGGGTCTTGGCCGGGTTGCGCGCCTTGCCGGGTCGAGCGACCCGGCCTGGCGCACGCCGGTTGGTGGGTCGATGCGGGCCCGCTATTTTTGAAATAGATCCGGGTTCCGTTGCCTGCCTGGGGTTCATCCCCCTGACAGTAGTCCCCGAAGCTGTGAAGGTCCGTCGTCTTCAGATGAGTGGGCCTTCGCAGCTTCCCCCTTGAGCATGGCGGAATCTGCGAACGCCGGGTCTGGCAACACCCGCTGTGTGCCGGTTTTCTCAGAAACCGGATCGCGGCTTCTCGGACGTGGCGGGAACCGAGGAGTCCGTCGAATCTTGAGGCGATCCCTCGGGCTTCGCGCAGGCGCCACGTGGTGCCCGGAAGTCGGAGGGGCCTGACAGGCCACACGCGTGACGAGATTGGACGAAGGGCCGGGGCCCGCTGCCGCGCGCCATTGGCCACGCGTGCGGATTTATTGCAGCGTCTGGGGGCCGGTTACACTTCCCCGCGCAGTTAGTGCGTGTGTACGTGCGCACTTATTGCGGGGTAGTGGAACAAGCGCGTGCAGATGATCCCACTCCCCCATGTTTGAACCGGGAGTTATAAATTGAGGGGGGAAAGGGGGCAGCGAACATTATTCTCGCTCGCACCCTCCTGTCCCCTGCTCTCGCTCTGCTTCTTGCCACCGACGCACAGCTGCGCCCGCGGCCTTGAGCAGAGATCTTCTCCGTCGTCCTTCTTCCTCTTCTTCTTCCAGTGATGTCGCTGCCGTCGGGCTCCTGGATGGGCTCGACCGTCACCCCCGACGACATCACCTACCTTCGGTCCTCGCGGTGCCTGCCACGGGAGACGGACGTCAGCGGCCGTCTGCCGCACGGGGAGCAAAGGCCCCGGCCCGAGGGGCAGGAGCGCGTCGTCTTCCTCACGCATTTTGAGCGCGGCTTCTGGTTGCCGGCGAGCACTTTTTTCTGCGGGTTCTTGGAGTTCTTCGGGCTCCAGCCGCACCACCTTGGCACCGGTGCCATCGTCCAGCTCTCCGGCTTCGTGACCCTGTGCGAAGGGTACCTGGGGGTCGAGCCAACCATTGATCTCTGGGCACGCTTCTTCTCCTTGAAGCAGCAGGGCCCGTCGGCCGGAGAGTTTGCCGACTGCGGGGCTGCCGTCATCTCGAAGCGGTCGGGGGCGTACTTCCCCAAGATCCCGCTCGAGGATTCTGCCAAGAAGTGGCAAAACTCCTTCTTCTACGTCCGCAACCATGGCGCGGACCACATGCACCTTCCCCCCTTTGCCGTTGCGTCGCCGCGGGCGAAAACGAACTTGGGCTACTTGCTCCGGCGCCTGTCGCAAGAGATCGTCAATCTCTGCGAGCGGGTCACGGTGATGAGGACGCAGGAGGGGCTCACTGGCACTGACCTCCTTGCTGCGTACATCACCCGCTGGGTTCTCCCACTTCAGAGGCGCTCCTGCCTCATCGGCGAGATGATCGGGCTTCAGGATCCCAACCGGATGGGATCCACGCGGCTGTCTGCGGAGCAGGTCTCGCGGGGCGTGAACGACATCTCCAAGGCCAACCTTGGAGATGACTGGCGGTTCGGCAAGGCGCCGTATAGCCAGGCGAACCCGGCGCCGCAGGTGAGCATCTGGTCTTGCTATGTTTCCGCCGCACATCTTCTTATTCGCCCCGACGCGTCGCGAGAGATTCTTCTGAACGCGAGCCGACACCCTTACGCCCGGGCTCCGTTGTAGGTGGCGCCGATGGCACCAGAGGAGCCCGCGGCTCACGGCGGCGAGGAGGTGGCCGAGTCTGAGATTCGAGTCTTTCTCTTCTTCATTTGTCTTGGATCATTTGGGCGTGTTGCAGCGTAGGCGATGCTGACACCAGTTGTTGATGTAGCGGCGTTGGGCGGGGGAGGCGGCGAGGCGGGCGGAGCCGGGTCCTCGCATGGGATGACGCCGAGCCGCCCGCACAGGAAGTACAACGTCGCACCGCGACCCCGGGCCTCGAAGCGCACGGCGGATCCGGCCGAGCCCGGGAGGCCGGCCAAGAGGAGGCGCGGGAAGCCGACCCCAGTACCAGTCTTGTCGGGGTATGTCTTGTTTCTTGCTTGCGCCCTGATTTCTTGGGCCAGGCTTGTCTTTGCTTGCTCATTCTTCTTTTTTCTTCAGGTCGTCGATCGCGCTGGCGAGGGCGGAGGCCGAGGCCGCGGCCGCCGAGGGGGCCGCGTTCCATAGGAGCCGGTCCGACCTCGCCAGCCTGGCCGGGGAGGAGGGACGGGGCGACTCAGACCTCGGCCTGTACCTAGATGACGCCGAGGCCTTGGCCTGGCGGGACAGGAACCGGGCCGAGGCGGAGTTGGAGGCAGCGTCGGTCCGGGCTTGGACCGATGCGGCGGCGGCATGGGCGCGAGGCGGCACGGAGCCGGCCTAGCGTGAGATGCCGGAGAGCATGGTGGTGGCGGCGATGGTTTTTGAGCCGTCGACGGTGAGGGAGTGCGGTCGCGGAGGCCGGGCTGAGGTGGTGGTCCTCGATCAGGAGGTCGTGGAGGTGGGGGACGAAACCCTGCCGCGGGCCGACGTGGTCGAGCGCGCGGGGGCCGATGGCGGTGGAGGCGACATCGCTTTGGAGGAGGCGCCGTGGGTGGCGGTGCCGGAAGCGCCGCTGGTTATGGAGGGGGCACCGCAGGCGGCGGTGCCTGAGGCGGCGACGTAGGGTGTCCCGGCGTCCGAGGAGGTGACGATGTCGGGAGGGGCGTCGGAGGAGGTCCTGGTCGCGTCGCAGGCGGCCAGCGGTGGGTGTGCCTTGGTGCTCCGTCCGGGAGGGTGCCAAGCCGCCGTGCCGCAGCCCGCGCGAAGCGGGGGCGCGACCGTCTTTGAGCCCCAGACCCAGGAGGAGGCGGCGCTGGACGCTGTTAGCCGCTGCCTGTGAGGGCGGATGGAGTGGCTTGAGGCCTTCGCTCAGGCCGAGGTGGAGCGAACGCACGACTTGGAGCACGCCGTCGTGGTAAGTTCTTCTTTCTTTTGGTTTTCTTGTGATTTCATCTCTGTGGGGGCGCGCCAGCTCACCCACTGGGTGTAGCCCCCGAGGTTTGGGCCAACCATGTAGTAGTTGGGTCGAACCTTAGGAGCGTTGGCCTTGTTTTGACTTTGATCCGCTCTCAGCATCTTGACGCCTTCCGGGTTGCCGCCTTCAACTGGCTCCTGGCAAGCATCGGGAGCTCAAGGAGCAGCTTGCTGCCAAGGAGGAGGAGCTTCGCGTCACCGCAGGTACTTTGTTGTGTTCTTTCTTCTGGTGGGGGCGCGCTAGCGCACCTACTAGGTCTAGCCCCCGAGATTCGGGCCAATTGTGTAACAGTTGGGCCAAATCTTAGGTCTTGTCTTATTCTTTCTTTCTACTGAGTTCTTCTTGTTCGCAGCTGAGGTGCTGTCTTGGCAGACCCGGCTGTTCCGGGCTGGTCATCACTATGACTGGCTTGTTGCTGACTCTGGCCGTCTCGGCGTCGAGGCGGCGCGGGCGAGTGTGGAGGTGGCCGCAGCCCGGCGGTGTCTTGATGAGGCCAACCGGCTGCACAAGCAGCTGGCGGGTCACAAGAGCCGCCTAGAGGCCGAGGTGTTGCTTCTTAAGGTGGAGACTGCCAAGGTGGTGGAGACGCAGTAGGCCCTGGTCGAGGCGGACCAGCAGCACAGCCAACTGGTCGACGACAAGGGCCGGCTCCAAGCCGAGGTGGAGCGTCTGCGGGAGCAGGCCACCACGGCTGAGGAGGCCCGCCAGGCCGAGGCTCGCCGCCGTGAGGCGGCCGAGAAGGCGGCCGAAGACAAGGATGCCAAGCTAAAAGCGGCCCTTGCTAAGGCGGCCGACCTAGAGAAGGCGCTCGGGGAGCGGGACCGTGTCTTGGAGTGGGAGCTACGTGGTATGTTGCTCGAGGCGCAGCACCTGGAAGAGTCTTTCTCCAGTAAGTGCTGCTTCTTTGTTGTTTGTTGGGTCGGGACCCGGCCCTTCCTTCCTTGTTGCTCTTCTAACTTGCTTCTTCTTTGGCTGCAGGGGCCTTTCTGGAGACGCATCGGCTGGCGGAAGAAGCCATCCACTATCAGCGTGATCTGACCGGCGTTGTTGGGTCCGGGACGGATCCGCTGACGGCATGGACTTTCCCGGAGATCATTGCCGCTGCTGAGGCCCGGCTGCGGGTCTTGGGGACGCAGATGGAGCGGCTGTCCCGAGCCGGCACCGCGATGACTGCGGCCTTGTGGCCGGACTCCATCCATCCGCGCAGCTTCTCGCGCCTGGCGCGCTGGTTGGAGATGGGCCCGGATCGCCTTAGCGACTGGCGCATTTCCTCCGCCTTGGCCGGTGCTGAGATGGCGCTCCGGATCGCACTGTCTTGGCATCCGGATCTTCAGCTGGACGCGCTGATGGGTCAGCGCGCTGGCTCGGAGCAGTTGCTGCAGGAGCAGGCCAGCCGGATCACCTCCCGGGCCAGCTATATCGCCGAGTTCGCCTTCCACGATGAGTTCCATCCGGAACGAACGGAAGACGACACGGTCGTGGATGGTGACGACTACGGCTTGCTTCTTCGCGACCCGGAGGGCAGCTCGGAGGAGACGGGCGTCTACGGCGACACGAAAGCTGAAGAGGACACCGGTGCTTCATTGGACCCGGAGGCCGGCCGGGGGGAGCCATCGACGTCGCGACGCGGCACTGGGAATGCCTGAGAATCTTTGTAGAAAATTCTATTAAGTAGCAGGTCCACCCACCCACTGGGGGTTTTCAAGGTGTAATGAACTCGGGCCGTGGGCCTTTGCTTGAAACATTTATGTGTAAATGTTGCGAGTGTTTATTTGCTTTTTTCCTTCTGCTTTTTTCGGACTTATTTCATGTGTTGCTCCTCTCTGAAACTCCCCCCCCCGCGAGTCAGAAGGCCGAGGCTCCGGTCCGTGACAAGGAGTTCGGCTTCAGAGAGGCGGCCACAGGAGTTGGGTCCTTAGAAGCGTTGAGCGCGAGCGAAACACCCACTGGGCCGGCTAGAGGCAATCCGGCTTGGCCGGTTGGTGAGCAGCCGGTCGTGCGGCTAACTTAGTTGACGATCGTCGGGCCGGGTTGGTCGACCCGGCGGCTTTTGACTTAGTGTATGAATCGTAGGGAGCTTTGGCCCGTTGTGCTTGCCCGCTGTCAGCCAGAGTTGGATCTGCGATTTTAGGGCGAAGTGGGGGGCCGTGGCATCCTAACTTTATCAGGAATCACTAAGTAAAGCGGCGGGGTGATGATCAAGCCGGCCAGCCCCCAAGTCTCCGGGTTGAGCTGGTCAAGCCGGCGGCCGGGTTCGATAGTAAAGTGATGTGAAATATGGACGCGATAAATTGGTCGGCAAAAGGCAGCCCCGAGTCTCGTTCGGGGACCCCATAGTTTTATATGCTTACAAAAGGCGTTGATACATACATTCGTGTGGCTAACTGTAAAATGGACGGAGGAGTTCTGCGTTCCACGGCCGGGTCGTTTCTTCGCCGGGGGTGTCCCTCTTGCGTTTCTTCGATTTGCGCGCGTCGATGAGGTAGTAGGCGTTGCAATCGTGCAAAGTCCTGCTCATGATGAATGGGCCTTCCCATGGAGAGGACAGCTTGTGCTGGCCTGCGTGCTCTTGGACGAGTCGGAGAACGAGGTCGCCTTTGCGGAATGCGAGAGGCTTGATCTTCTTGCTGTGGTAGTGCCTCAGGCATTTCTGGTAGATAGCTGAGCGGCTAAGTGCCAGAAGGTGCGCCTCTTCGACCAGGTCGACGCCATCTTCGCGTGCTTCTCTTGCTTCTACTTCGGTGTACATCGTGATGCGTGGCAAGTCGAACTCGACGTCGGTCGGGATGATGGCTTTGAATCCGTAGACAAGGAAGAACGGGGTGAACCCGGTCGACCGGTTTGGTGTTGTACGCAGACTCCAGAGAACCGCGGGCAACTTGTCGAGCCAACTGCCGGGTGAGCGGACGAGTGGCTCGACGAGTCGCGGCTTGATACCAGACAGGATGAGTCCGTTGGCCCGCTCGACCTGCCCGTTGGACTGCGGATGTGCCATGGAGGCCAGGTCGAGGCGGATGCCGGAGACGGAGCAGTATTGCTCGAGCGCGCCCTTGGCAAAGTTGGTGCCTTGTCGGTGATGATGCTGTTCGGCATGCCGTAGCGCACCGCTATGTCCTTGATGAACCGGACGGCTGTTGGCCTGTCCAATTTCTTGATTGGTCTTGCCTTCATCCACTTGGTGAATTTGTCCACTGCCACTAGCAAGTGCGTCATGCCGCCTCGATCGGTTTTGAAGGGTCCCACCATGTCGAGTCCCCAGACCGCGAAGGGCCAGGCGATCGGTATGGTGCGGAGTGCTGACGCCGGCTGGTGGCTGCGTTTTCTAAAGCGCTGGCATCCTTCGCACTTGAGGACGAGCGACTCGGCGTCTTCGAGGGCCGTTGGCGAGTAGAAGCCGTGGCAGAACGCCTTGGCCACGAGGGATCGAGATGCGGCGTGGTGCCCGCACTCGCCCTGGTGAATGTTGAGGAGGATGTCCATGCCGCGGTCCTGCTCGACATAGCGCTGGAACACGCCCGTAGAGCTGCGCTTGACGAGCTCGTTGTTGATGATGCTGTAGGCGGACGCCCGATGCTGAACTTGGCGAGCCTCGGTCTCGTCCATGGGGAGAACCCCATTCTCCAGCCATTCTGATATCGGCAGGGCCCATGATGGGGCCGTGATGGCGGTGAAGACGGGCACTTGGGTGGGTTTCGAGTCGACGGCTCC
This sequence comes from Triticum dicoccoides, assembly GCF_002162155.2. Taxonomy (NCBI): domain Eukaryota; kingdom Viridiplantae; phylum Streptophyta; class Magnoliopsida; order Poales; family Poaceae; genus Triticum; species Triticum dicoccoides. The sequence continues at coordinate 724,871,754 of NC_041385.1, forward strand.
TGGGCCAGGTTGAGCAGCCCCCGGGTTGGTGACGGCGACGGCCGGGTCCGGGGTGATGGTGGCCGGGTTGAGCTGAGCAGCCCCCGGGCCGGGTTCAGCAGTCCCCAGGCCGGGTTCAGCAGTCCCCGGGCCGGCTTGCGGAGCGGCCGGGTCTTCTCGGACATGGATGGACTCGGAGTCTGGCGACGGCTTGACGGACGGCTTGCGCAGGTGCTCGAGGGAGATGCCGGACGGGATGGCTTGACGTGACGAGGTGATCTTGGCGAACGTGTTGGTTGCCTCGTTCTCCGTGCGCGGGACGTGGAGGAACTCGCATCCATCGAAGGATCTAGACAGCTTCTGGATGAGGAAGTGGTAGCTTGCCAGGTTGGAGTCGCGGGCGTCCCACTCGCTGGAGCACTGCTGCACCACCAAGTCCGAGTCGCCGTAGCACAGGATGCGCCGGATGCCGAGTTCCTTGGCGAGCCGGAGGCCGTGCACAAGGGCTTCGTATTTGGCGATGTTGTTGGAGGCGGCAAAGTGGATCTGGAGTGCGTAGCGGAGTCGGTCACCCTTCGGAGATGACAGTACGATGCTGGCCCCTAAGCCGAGTCGCATCTTAGACCCGTCGAAGTGCATGCGCCAATGCGTCGAGTCAGGAGGCGGCGGCAGGTACTGGGTCTCGGTCCAGTCGACGAGGAAATCGGCCAGGGCCTGAGACTTGATCGTGGTGCCAGGCTCGTAGAGGATGGTGTGGCCGGCTAGCTGGATCGCCCATTTAGCGACCCGGCCGGAGGCGTCCCGGCACCCGATGATTTCTCCGATCGGTGCCTTGCTGACGATGGTGACAACGTGTCCTTGGAAGTACTGCTTCAACTTCTTGGCGGTGAGGTACACGCCGTAACACATCTTTTGGTAGTGCGGGTAGTTCTGCTTGGAGGTGGAGAGCACTTCGCTCAGGTAGTAGACCGGTCGCTGGACGGCCTGGATCTTGCCCTTCTCCGGTCGCTCGACCACCAGCACCATGCTGACCGCCCGCGAGGTCGCGGCTATGTAGAGCAACAGCGGCTCCTTGTCGGTCGGCGCAGCGAGGACGGGTGCGGTGGAGAGCATGCGCTTGAGGTCTTGGAAGGCTTCGTCCGCCTTGCCGTTCCACTCGAACGGGCTTGTTTTCTTCATTAGCTGGTACAAGGGCAGTGCCTTCTCGCCCAGCCATCTTAGAAACCGGCTAACCAAGGCCAGGCAGCCTGTGAACTTCTGGACATCGCGCAGCCGGGTTGGCTTGCGCATGCGCTCGATGGCCTTGATCTTCTCCGGGTTCGCCTCGATGCCGCGTTCCGAGACGAGGAAACCGAGCAGCTTTCCGGCTGGGACGCCGAAGACGCACTTTTCCGGGTTGAGCTTGACCTTGTATTCGCGGAGGTTGGCGAATGTTTCCTTCATATCGTCGAGGAGCGTGAGGTGCTGCTTGGTCTTCACCACGATATCGTCCACGTACACGTGGATGTTCTTGCCGAGTTGCGGTAGCAATCATTTCTGCATGCATCATTGGAAGGTGGTGTCGACGTTCTTCAACCCGAACGACATGGTGATGTAGTAGTACGCCCCGAAGGGTGTGATGAAGGACGTCTTCAGGGCATCGACCGGGTCCAGCTTGATCTGGTGATAGCCGGAGTAGGCGTCCAGGAAGAACAGCAGCTCGCACCCGGCGGTCGAGTCGATGACTTGGTCGATCCGCGGGAGGGCGAACGGATCCTTGGGACAGGCCTTGTTGAGGCATGTGTAGTAGATACACATGCGCCAGGTCTTGTTCTTCTTTAGGACGAGGACTAGGCTGGCCAGCTACTCGGGGTGAAACACTTCCATTATGAAGCTGGCCGCCAAGAGCTTGGCGACCTCTTCACCAATGGTTCTTCTCTTCTCTTCGGAAAATCGACGGAGGGGTTGACGGACAGGCTTGGCGTCCTTGCGGACGTGGAGTTTGTGCTCGGCGTACTTCCTCGGGATACCTGACATGTCTTTGGGGGTCCATGCGAAGATATCCCGATTCTCACGGAGGAAGTCGACGAGCTCGCCTTCCTATTTGCTGTCGAGGCGGGCGTCTATGACAACGTACTTGCTGCAGCTGGGGTCTTCCGGGTTCAGCTTCACTTTCTTGGTTTCCTTGGAGGGCTTGAAGGCGGCCTCATCGGCCGGGTCCAGGGCCGGGATTGACGCGTCGGAGGCCTCGCCAGCCAGGGCGACGATCTGGTCGAGCTGGCGCTGCTCCTCGGCAATGACCAGCGACTCGGCCAGCTTGGCGCCGTCTCGGGCGCACTCCAGAGACTTGCGGTAGTCGTCGGTGATGGTAATGAGGCCCTTGGGACCCGGCATCTTCATCTTCAGGTACGTGTAGTGGGGGACCGCCATGAACTTGGCGAGCGCGGGCCGGCCCAGCAGCGCATGATACGAGTTCGACAGGTCCACCACCTCGAAACAGATTGGTTTGCGTCGGATGTGGCTGCTGTCGCCAAACAGGACATCGAGCCGGACCCGCCCAATGGGTGAGCAGGAGAGGCCGGGTACGATGCCGTGGAAGACCGTCCGGGTTGGCTCCAGGTCCTCGGCCTTGAGGCCGAGCTTGGTCATTGTGTCGCGGTAGAGGATGTTGATGCTGCCGCCGCCGTCTATGAGGACTTGGGAGAACTTGCAGGTGCACCGCACGATGATGGTAGGGTTGAGGACGAGGGCGTATCCACCCGGACTCGGCATGACTGCCGGGTGATCCTCCCGGGTCCACGTGATCGGGCGATCCGACCAATGCATGAAATCTGTCTTGGCCGGGACGACGGTGTTCACCTCCTGCCGGAGGAGGCGCTCGCAACGCTTGTCATCGCCGAGGCTGGTGAAGACAACGTAGGCTGCGTTCTGGTCCGGGTAGGCGTCGTTCCGCATCGCGCCGCCGGCGGGAGGCGGCGGTGGAGGCAGAGGCGGCTGCCCCGCGCCCGGAGCCGGAGCCGGAGTCGGAGGAGGCGGAACGTCACCCCTCATGATGCGCTTGGTGATGGCTCACTGTCGGAGCGTGTGCGTGGAGGGTCTTGCGCCGCTGTGGTGCTTGCATGGGGCGTCGAGCATCTCTTCAAAGCTCATGATGGGTTGCCACGCCATCTTGCCGGTCTGCCGGCGCTTCGCTGCCGGGTCCGCCGCGGGCTCGGCGGCCGCGATGAGCCGGTTGTCGTGACATTGCGCCGACTGCTCGGCCTTGTGCTTGTTGTTCTGGTGGTGCTGCTGCCGGCTGCTTTTGCCGGTCGACTTTGGTGGAGGGACTGGCTTCGCCTTATCGGCGTCATCCAGCGCCACCTGTATCTTCAAGGCGGAGTTGGCGTTGGCGTACTTGTCCGCCATCACCATGAGCGCGGCCATGGTGGCCGACTCGGAGTGTAGAAGCTTGTGCTTGAGGAGGGTGCCATCTCGGCACCCGCTGACGAAGTATTGGATCGCCTGGACTTCATTGACGCCCTCGCAGCTGTTCCGGAGCTCGGTCCAGCGTGCGAGGTACTCGCGGCCGGTCTCCATCGGCCCCTGCACGCACATGGCGAGCTGGCTGGGGCGACCGGGTCGTTTGTACGTCCCCGTGAAGTTGCGGATAAACGCTTCCTCGAAATCGACCCATGCGTTGATGCTGCCCATCGGCAGGCTGTTCAACCATGTGCGAGCCGATCCTTGGAGCATGAGCGGTGCGTAGCGCACGACGAGACAATGATTGGCACCGGTGATGCCAATGGCCGTGGTGTATTCGGTGAGCCAGTCTTCTGGCTTCACAGTCCCATTGTACTTGGGGGTGTCGCGGGGAAGCACGAACCCCTTGGGGAAGGGCTCCTCCCGGATGCGTGGGCTGAAACACGCCGGCCCGATAGCGCCGCTCTCCTCCACCTCCAGGGAGCGAGCGAGCTGATCGAGGCGGTGGCGCGCGTCGGCCTCGTCGATGGCGCGCGGGCCGAGTCGACTGGCAGCCAGGCCCCGAGGGGCCGGGTCAGCTGGAGCCGGACGCCGGCCATGCTGGCCGGGTCCGCGCTGGGTCTCTGGGGCGGGCTCGTTGCCCAGAGCATCGACGGTGGTGCCGGCCGGGTTGCACTGGGTCCGGGCTTGGCTGGAGTGCGCCTCGCCGGGCAGCGAGGAGGCCGTGTGCAGGAGTTCGCTGGGTCCGCCAAGGCGTGCGGAGCCGGATCCCGCTGGCTTGGCGAGCTGGTTGAGGCGATCCTGCTGGGTGTTGGCGGCGTGGAGGAGCTCGCTCATCCGCCCGATGCGCTCCTTGAGCTCCTCGCCCGCGAGTTGGTCGAGGCCGACCGCGGCTGCCTCCGCAGCGCGCATGTTCTTGACTGGGGTCTCATAGACGGTCCGGATGGCGCCGAAGGCCCGACCGATCGCTCCTCCCCTGGCCTGAGTATCGGCGGCCCGTCTTGGCTCGGCCGCGGCGGGTGTGAATCCGTGGGCGGTGTAGTGCTCCATCTGAGCATCTTCCAGGCGGCGCCTGGTGGCGGCCAGCATCTCGGACAGGTCTAGCATTTGCTGGCGCCTGTCCTCGAGCTGGGTTCGGGCTTCAGCGACGTTGGTGGCATCGACGTCGGTGCCGATGGGGATGCGGAGGCTCTGCATCACGGCGCGCAGCGGGTCGGACAGCTCCGTCCGTGCCGTGGCGGCCGCGGCTTCGGTGACTCTTCTCGCCTTGCTCGACGAGGAAGAGGCGCCATCGCCGGTGACGAAGACCTCCACGTGGGCGTCCATCGCCCTGGCAGTGAATCCGCCGCTGAGAGAGAGAGCGGGGAGTCGGAGTAGCTGAGCACCTCGCTGGGGTACTCGTCGGCTGCGAGCTCGTCGGAGATGCGCAGCGCGGTGAAGGAGGCGGCGAGCGCGCCGATGACGTCGTCCGCCAGAGCGACGGACTCGTCGGAGTAGGAGAAGGGCCCCGTCCGAAGCATGCTTCCGGCCAGCTCCTCGAGCTGCCCCACGGTGGGCGCCAACTGTCATGGTGGGCGCACGGCAGATGCCAAGGGATGGCTAAAGATAGGAAGAGGCTCGAGGGCGCTGGTGGGCTTCGGAGGCGAGATTGATATGCGCGGGAGCGGGACGCCAGACATACCCAGTTCGGGGATCTCCAGAGAGATAACACCCCTAGTCCTGCCGAGTTTAGTTGGATGGTCGATAGTACAATGTCGCTCCTGGAGCTGTATGGAGGAGGAAGGAGGCTGGCCAAGGCTCGGGATGCTCCTTCTCTCTGGTGTTGCTATGTAGTGGCTAGTCCTATCTTGCTTGCTTGCTTTATCTCGTATGGCTTTGCATGCCGGGGATCTTCCATATCATGCCCCTGTAGGCGTGGACTCCTGGGGGGTTTTATAGATAACCCACCCAGGGTTACAATGGTAATATGCCGAGTCGGTGGGTCCATATTGTCGGTGTCTGGGGTACCGGGCTGGGTCCTGCTTGGGAGCTTGTGGTTCGCCGGGTTCCCCTAGGTGCGGGCCCCGCGTGCCTAGGGGAACTGTGCACCGTCTTGTCGATCGTCATGGCATGGCCGAGTCGAGCCGCACACAGTGTTCTCCGTCAGGCCACCGCTTGCTATCGTCAGCGGTGAGGACGAGAACACTGTTGCCGTGCCAGCCCTGGTTAGCGGGTAGGTAAGGGGCACTATTGCCACGCTTCGGCTGACCACGGGCATGGGCGGGGGCACTGTAGTCTTGGTCATCGGTGATTGAGGTCTCGTCCCATCGTACGGCCTGGATGGGATGGGAGCTTACCCGTGGCTGGATTGCCGTGGACGCCACGGGTGGGTTGGCTTGCTGGGGAAGCCAAGGTTGCGCCGGGCTGAGTTGCCTTGCGCCAGCCGCTGCGGCCGGGTCGACATACCTTGCCGAGTCAAGAGTCTTGGCCGGGCTGCACGCCTTGCCGGGTCGAGCGACCCGGCCTGGCGCACGCCGGTTTGCGGGTCGATGCAGGCCCCGCTGTTTTTGAAATAGATCCGGGTTCCATTGCCTGCCTGGGGTTCATCCCCCCGACATGAAGGGTCCAAGAAAGGAAGGACCCTCCCTCCGGACCACTCCACCACAGCCGCCTACAACGACGAGGAGTGGCTACCCAGGGCCAAGCCCCTGGCGAAGTCGTAAGTATCCGGATACCATAATACTTCTGGCATGTTTATCTTTATGGCTTCTTTATCATGTCAAAATATATTTGTGTAGTCCGTCCAAAGCCCACTGTCGGTGTCAAAACCGGCGGATCTTGGGTAGGGGGTCCCGAACTGTGGTCTAAGGCTAATGGTAACAGGAGGCAGGGGACACAATGTTTTACCCAGGTTCAAGCCCTCTCGATGGAGGTAATACCCTACTTCCTGCTTGATTGATCTTGATGATATGAGTATTACAAGAGTTGATCTACCACGAGATCGTAGAGGCTAAACCCTAGGAGCTAGCCTATGATTATGATTGTTCCTGTCCTACGGACTAAACCCTCCGGTTTATATAAACACCAGAGGAGGCTAGGGTTACACAGAGTCGGTTACAAAGAAGGAGATCTAACATCCGAATCGCCAAGCTTGCCTTCCACACAAAGGAGAGTCCCATCCGGACACGGAACGAAGTCTTCAATCTTGTATCTTCATAGTCCAACAGTCCGGCCAAAGTATATATATAGTCCGGCTATCCGGATACCCCCTAATCCAGGACTCCCTCAGTAGCCCCTGAACCAGGCTTCAATGACAACGAGTCCGGCACGCAGATTGTCTTCGGCATTGCAAGGCGAGTTCCATCTCCGAATACTCCAAAGTAGATTTCGAACACTTAAATCGTGTTCGGCTCTGCAAGACAAATTTCACATACCACCATAGAGAGAACAATATTCCACAAATCTAATCTGCTGACAATTTTAGATAACATGACATCACACCATGGCCGAGTCATTATTCGAACCATTTTCTCACAACCAGCCATCACACATATTGCGAGGCAGTTTCCTTGGCATGTCTTGTCGAAGCAGAGATCGTGTCCCCTTATCACGGGATTCTCATTAATACGGGTACGGGTAACCCAACCGTGCCATTTAACGTGGCGCTTGGAAAATAAGCGATTTTAACAGGCAAGCAGGGAGGCGCACAATTTTCGCCACCTCTATAAAGAGACAAGGATCCCCCATTTTTACCCATGCCTTCTTCCTCCTTTGCTCATCCATTCTCGCACTCTCGAGCCCCAGCGCCCAAGTTCTCACCTTCTCCGTAGGACCATTCGCAGCATGTCCGGAGCGGGAGGCAAGTGGATGGCCTCCTCCGTCACGGAGGAGGACATTACCAAGCTTCAGGCGGCCGGATACCTGGCCGCAAACATCGCGCACAGGCTTCCGGCGGAGGGATAGATCACCCCCACTCCAAAGTCTCGGGAAAGAGTAGTGTCCCTCTCTCATTTCGTCCGCGGACTAGGATTTCCACTTCACCCATTTGTCTGCGGGCTCATGTTTTACTATGGGCTCGATTTCCATGATCTAGCCCCAAATTTCGTCCTCAACATCTCGGCGTTTATCGTCGTGTGCGAGGCCTTCCTCCACATCAAGCACCACTACGGCCTGTGGCTACAAATCTTCTGCATGAAGCCGAAGATCGTGAGCGGCCAGCAAGCGGAGTGCGGAGGCGCCATGGTGGGCAGAATGCCCAATGTTACCTGGCTTGACAACTCCGTCGTGGAGATCGTGAAAGGGTGGCAATCGGGGTGGTTCTACATCACCGAGCCGCGCGATGCCAACTGGGCGGCGGCCCCTGAATTCCAATCCGGTATCCCCATGCGGCTCACCTCCTAAGAAAAGAAGGGTCTGGCCTGGGGCGAACCTGCTGAGCTGACCGGACTTCAAAACTGCATCAAAAGCATGATGGACAAGAAGATCAAGCTCGTCAACATGGTCCAGGTCATGCTCTTCCACCGGATCCTTCCGTGTCAAAGACGGGCATTCAATATGTGGGAGTTCGATCTTGCCGAACACCAGACGCTGCGAGAGCTTTTCGACATGATGCATAAGGACGTCTGGAAGGTGTTGTTCAAGACCACCGAAGTACCTCCTCCCACTTTTGAGGACCGCAGACTCAGCGCCATGCGGCTCGCCAATCCGGTAAGTTCTCTGAACATCACTAAATGTACCTTTCCCAGCATATTCGTGGGAGGATTTTAAGTCACCATGCTTATCAAAGAGGATTAAGTGGTGACGGCGGAGCGGATCGACTGTCCGGCTCCGCTACCGGAAGATCCAGCAACCGCACTCCTGACGGAGATGCTGGTTCCGGCACCTTACAAGGTGCCGGAGAAGAAGGCCGAAAAGAAGGCCACGGGGACCAGGAAGGGTCTCCGGCGCAAGGTTGCACCGGATGCCTCGTCCGAAGACGATGAGGCGCGCTCCTCCCACGAAGGGGGGGGGGAGAAGAAGAAGAAGGCCGCCCCATCCGAGGAGGCCGAAAGGTCCAAGAAAGCGGCCGCGGGGACCAGGAAAGGTCTCCGGTGCCGGGCCGTACTAGACTTGTCGTCCGAGGACGCCGAGGCAGATTCCTCCCATGGAGACGGGGGGAAACATGAAGAAATCCCCCCTCCCCGCATTGGGGAGGAGAAGAAAAGAAAATCCGCCCCACAGGGGGAGGCTAGGACGCCGAAGAAGGGAAAGGCATCCCTTCCGGATCACTCCACCACGGCCGCCTACAGCGAGGAGGAGTGGCTGCCCAGGGGCAAGCCTCTGGCAAGATCGTAAGTATTCGCACTCTGTAATACTTTTCGTGTGCCTTAACTTCATAGTTTGTAATAACGCCGAACACGCATATGCAGTCCTGCCGGGTCCCATCTCGAGGTATCCTCTTCGGATTGGTCTCTGAGTGAGTCGGAGATGAATTCACTCCCGACGGCCACCTCCCCTCGGCCCGCAGATGACACTGAGGTGTTATCCCAAAGGATACTGGAACAGGGGGCGGCGCTTCTGGAGACACCCCAACGCAAAATTCCAGATGCCGGGCACATGGGGGGTAATATCCGCATAGGCTATGCTGACGAGAGCCGCAGCAAGTTGGGCCCCCAGCCGGACACTACACCGGAACCTCCAAAGGTTCCGGATTCAGGTAGGCAGCCCCTCACTAAGGAGGGCGAGCCAGCCGTGCCGATGACCTCTGTCCCGCCGGAGGCATCGGATAGTTTGCTGGAAGTGCATCGCGGTGCTTCCATTGATGAAGAGCACCGTACTCTTATGAGTACGGTGATTGAAAAGGTTCGGTCCGCCAAAAGTGGATTGACCGAAGCCTGCACCAGCCTCCTAACAGACTTTGTGGTTAGTAATCAAAAGTGTGAGAAATTATCACCCAATAGACAGTAGCCCCTGATACTCTGTTTGGTGTTCGGAAAGAAAAGCCAAACGGAGGGTCAACTTTTAATCCGGAGGAGTCTAACAATGAATGTCTATGTGAATAAGCAGGCATTGCTGCTGGCCGCTGCCGCCCACACTGTCGAGGTCGCCGGACTCAAGCGGGACCTGAAGCAGATTGAAGAGGAGCTCAGCCTCACAAAGAGGCATCTCGAGGAGAACAAGGGTGAGTCATGCCCCGTCCATGTGTCATATGAAATAAAAATTAATGATGTTGACAAAAAGACATCATGATTTTTAATAGGGGCCACGACCGAAGTGGTGGCCCTGAAGAAAGCTCTATCCAAGGCCGAAGACAAAGCGGCCACGGAGCGCACTGAGCATGAAAAGCAAGATGATCGGGTGAGCGAGGTACATCAGGAGCTCCAGGACTTCAAGACGCAAGAGTCTGAGCTTGCAAAGGCCCTCCAGAGCACATAAGACACCAAGGCCGAAGCCCAAAAGGCCCTCGAAGAAATCCAGGCGGCCAAGAAGATAGCGGCAGGTAAGGCATTCATTATGCAAAGCAAGCATGTGGAGGAGACATTTCTTTTACTTAACCGTATTCGGAGCTCTCCACGGGCATTCGCAGATCTGCCACGCAGCATATCGGATGCCATGGAGTTCTAGCATGCCGAAGAGGGGAGCTCGATGGAGAAGCTGTTCCGGTCCCAGTATACTGGAGCCAAACACCCAATGCCCCTAAGTGACCAACTGAAGCAATTGGTCGAACTCCACAAGGCGGCCGAACTGGCCATGAAGGACCTCATAGTACGAATGTGGCCTGGTGAGCCCCTGCCCGACAGCTACTTCAGCCTTATAAAGCGGATGGTAAATGCCTGTCCGCGGCTTGAAGTTATTAAGCAATCTGTCTGTATTGAGGGTGCCCGCCGGGCCTTTGCCCGTGCAAAGATGCATTGGGCCAAATTGGATGCAGAGAAGCTGGTGAAGGATGGACCGCCGGAGGGTAAGGCGGATCGCTACCCTGAGAAATATTATGATGGCGTTATGAAAGGCGCTCGCCTTGTGGCCGACGAATGTACCAAGGACATAATTTTTGAGTGAATGTACCCATCTCCTTCTGTAATATGAAAACGAATTCGTGTGCGTGATGTAACGCTTTTGGATTTAAAAAATTACCTTCTGTTCGGCTGTTTATAAAATTCTGAAAGTAGGCCAGTCGTCGGCTTCCGCCCCCAGGTAACTAGTACTGGGGTGTTCATGGAAAACCCAAACACTATTTATCCAAATTCTTGGTCCTTTAAGGAGGTGTTTAGCGCAGCGAACCAGACAATCAGACTATGCGGCTTTATAACTCTCAATTAGCCATATAAGTCTATAATTTTAAATTTCGGCGAAGCCCCTAGCAGTCAGAAGGCCAAACTTGGGGCGCTATACACGCCTAAATCGGACAAGGCCGATTCCTCGCCTTAAGCGGAAAAAATCTTTAAGGATTTAGTACCTCTCGAACAGCGACCAGCTCTCGCTGCATCATGATAGTCAGTTTTCGGCTTTCTCTACTGAGGTGCTCGTCCAGAAGAACCGGGACACTATCGCAGTAGTTCTCCCTGCACTACAATAGCCGATATAACGGAACGGAAGGTACCAAAACAAGGGAGCCGGGCAAACCCACCTATTAACCCAAGACATGATTCAGAGCTGATGCATATAATGCTATAAGTTCGGGGTGCCGCACTGTCGAAAGTGTTCAGACTTTTCTTGCCGTGTTATGGGGCACAATAAGAAGCCCCTGGCAAACTAAACGTACCAAAGTGTACGGATGCAATATTAAATAAACATTCAATGGAAAAATATGAAGATAGTAATAATAAGCCGACGCTGTATATTGTTTCCCGTTGTTATTTAAATAATACGTCAAAGCGTATGTGTACAATTAATGCGTTAAGCAGAAACAAATAGGACTATTTGACATGTCCTATCCAAGGGCAGGCCGCATGCGGGTATGTAAAACAGGTATAACGATCATCAACAGAGACCACCTGGGTATTCCCTTTGTGCGCAAAGCTTCTTGCCTCCTTGGTATTCCCTCCTGTGATGAGTCTGATGATCAGGTTCTCTGAAGGGCTGCCCGAAAGTAGGGTCCTAAAAGAGAAATAAGGTTATAAAGGTATGTGGGTCTCGTGGCGGTTGAACCGCATTGTGGACCGCATCGTCGTTGCGCCTCTGCCTATGCCCATGGTATTTTGAGTGCGTAATTGTGTACGCGCGGCACAAATGCTGCTTGAATGGGGCTGGGGCGGAGGCCGGATTGCTAGTCGCGCTCTTGGCATGCCTGACGATCCTGTTGCAGAGTACTCCGCACTCGCTTGACGGTGTTCGGGATTGTCATCGCCGAATTGGCGGTCTGCCGAAGAAGGCTGCTTTATACCTCTGCCGCGAGGGCCACAGTTTGCTCTTCCGTACGGAGTGATCGGTCTGTGTTTCCATTGAATGTTATAACCCCGCGAGGTCCTGACATCTTGAGCTTAAGGTATGCATAGTGTGGTACCACATTGAATCGAGGGAATGCGGTTCGTCCAAGCAGTGCATGATAGCCACTACGGAAAGGGACGATATCAAAGATTAACTCCTCGCTTTGGAAGTTATCCGGAGATCCAAAGACTACTTCCAATGTTATTGAGCCAGTACAACGGGGCTCTACACCTGGAATTACACCTTTGAAGGTGGTTTTTGTGGGTTTGATCCTTGAGGGATCGATGCCCATTTTGCGCACTGTGTCCTGATAAAGCAGGTTCATGCTACTGCCACCGTCCATAAGGACTCGCGTGAGGTGGAATCCATCGATGATTGGGTCAAGGACCAATGCGGCTGAACCACCATGACGGATGCTGGTAGGGTGGTCCCCGCGGTCAAAACTGATCGGACAGGATGACCATGGATTGAACTTTGGGGCGACTGGCTCCATCGCATAGACGTCCCTTAGTGCATGCTTTTGTTCCCGTTTGGGAATGTGGGTGGCATAGATCATGTTTACCGTTTTCACCTGGGGAGGAAATTTCTTCTGTCCCCCAGTGTTCGGACGCCGTGGCTCCTCGTCATCATCGCTGTGCAGCTCCTTGTCCTTGTTTTCGGCATTCAACTTGCTAGCCTGTTTGAACACCCAGCAATCTCTGTTATTGTGGTTGGCTGGCTTATCAGGGGTGCCGTGAATTTGGCACGAGCGATCGAGTATGCGGTCCAGACTGGACGATCTCGGATTGTTTCTTTTAAATGGTTTTTTCCGCTGATCGAGTTTTGTGACATTGAATCCGGCATTGACTGCCGTATCTTCGGTGTTGTCGCCATTGTTCCGACGCTTATGCCTGTTGCGCCGTGGCTTGCCGTTACTGTCGCGGACATTTGAAGTGCCGGAGTTTCTTTGCGTGGTGCTACTGCGAGCCAGCCAGCTGTCCTCGCCCGCGCAAAAGCAGGTCATGAGTGTCGTGAGGGCCGCCATAGACTTCGGTTTTTATTGGCCGAGGTGTCGGGCGAGACACTCGTCGTGGATATTGTGCTTAAAGGCCGCCAGGGATTCAGCGTCTGGACAGTCGATAATTTGATTCTTTTTAGTTAGGAACCGAGTCCAGAATTTCCTGGGTGATTCTCCGGGCTGTTGGGTAATGTGACTTAAGTCATCAGCATCCGGTGGTCGCACGTAAGTTGTCGAGGAACGCGTCCTCCAGGTTTTCCCAACTGCCGATGGAGTTTGCCGGCAGGCTATTTAGCCAGTGTCGGGCCGGTCCTTTGAGCTTAAGGGGAAGATACTTGATGGCGTGTAGGTCATCACCGTGGGCCATGTGAATGTGGAGAAGGAAATCTTCGATCCATACCGCGGGGTCTGTTGTGCCATCGTATGATTCGATGTTTACGGATTTAAACCCTTCTGGGAATTCGTGATCCATTACTTCATCCGTAAAGCAGAGGGAGTGTGCGGCGCCTCTATGCCGGGCTATGTTACTACGCAGTTCGACTAAGTCTGGTCGGTTATGTTCGGCCCGGCCGGACTTGTTGTTAGTGTATTCGGCATGACGGTCATCTTCATGTGTTGGGGCACGCCCCCGCGATCCATAGATCGATCTTGGCTGTCCTGCTTTGTTTTCCAATATGTCTCGTAGGTCCCGCGTATTGCCCCGGGCCGTAGTGTATTGGCGTGGGGGTGCGGGCTGGTATTCGGGCTGATATGCGGGCTGGTAGTGTAGGCTCTAGGACCTCCTCCTCGAGTTGAGGTAGCAACTTGTGCTTTGGGTAACCTTTGGTGGGGTGCTCGAGTACGTATTCCTCGGCTGCCAGGACCTCAGTCCATCTGTCTGTGAGCAGATCTTGATCAGCTTGGAGCTACTGCTGCTTCTTTTCAGGCTTCTTGCAGTGGCTATAAGCCGGCGCTTGAATCGCTCCTGATCTACGGGATCCTCAGGCACGCCGAATTCACCGTCGCCGAGGCTCACCTTGTTTTCGGAGGGAGGCATATAGTTGTCATCCTCCAAGTATCCGTCTGTCGCCTGTTCATCTATGCTAACCTGCCCGTTTGCCTGTTCGGCCTACTCGAAGGTAGGGTGATTGGGATAGTATTCATCTTCGGCACCATCCGGATTGTTTTCGTCTCCAGTGCCGGTATTGCTGTGGCGGCGCTTAGAGCGGCGCCGATGACGCCCATGCTTTGATTGCTTCCCTAAGGGGTTATCCTCTATTGCCTCATCGCCATTGTTTTCTTTGGGGGTGTCCACCATATATATATCATATGAGGAGGTGGCTGTCCAGTGCTGTCACGCCCAAGATGCGACCCTATCCTAAAGGAACTCGAAGGTCCCACCAAGGATAGAAGCGCATCTTGAACACGCTTTTGCAAGGTGGATATCATTACATCAACATTACATAATAGATGGGGATACATACAAAAGGCATACAATGCCACACAAATAATACATCATCTTACATAAGATCAACATCCGACTACGGATGAAACACAAACAAAAACTCAAACGACATCCACCCTACTAACCCAGGCTGCCGACCTGGAACCTATCCCCTGATCGAAGAAGAAGCAGAAGAAGAACTCCAAGACAAGCAAAACATCGCTCTCGCGTCATGATCATCGCATAACCTGTACCTGCAACTGTTGTTGTAGTAATCTGTGAGCCACAAGGACTCAGCAATCCCATTACCATGGGTATCAAGACTAGCAAAGCTTAAAGGAAAGGAAGGGGTAAAGTGGTGAGGTTGCAGCAGCGACTAGGCATGATATGGTGGCTAACATACGCAGATAAGAGCGAGAAGAGAAGCAAATGGAACGATCATGAAGCTAGCAATGATCAAGAAGTGATCCTAAACTCCTACTTACATCAAACATAACCCAAAACCGTGTTCACTTCCCGGACTCCGCCGAAAAGAGACCATCACGGCTACACACGCGGTTGATGCGTTTTAATTCGGATCTGGTGTCAAGTTATCTACAACCGGACATTAACAAATTCCCATCTGCCGCATAACCGCAGGCACGACTTTCGAAAGTTTAAACTATGCAGGGGTGTCCCAACTTAGCCCATCATAAGCTCTCATGGTCAACGAAGGATATTCCTTCTCCCAGGAAGACCCGATCAGACTCGGAATCCCGGTTACAAGACATTTCAACAATGTTAAAACAAGACCAGCAAAGCCGTCCGATGTGCCGACAAATCCCGATAGGAGCTGCACATATCTCGTTCTCAGGGCACACCGGATGAGACATCCTACGAGTAAAACCAGACCTCAAGTTACCCCGAGGTGGCCCCGCAGTCTACTCAGTTCGGATCAACACTCGAAGGAGCACTGGCCCGGGGGGGGGGTTAAAATAAAGATGACCCTTGAGTCTGCAGAACCCAAGGGAAAAAGGCTTAGGTGGCAAATGTTGCCTTGCTGGAGGAGTTTTATTCAAAGCGAACTGTCAAGGGGGTCCCATAAATCACCCAACCGTGTAAGGAACACAAAATCAAGGAACATAACACCGGTATGACGGAAACTAGGGGCGGCAAGAGTGGAACAAAACACCAGGCATAAGGCCGAGTCTTCCACCCTTTACCAAGTATATAGATGCATTAATTAAATAAGAGATATTGTGATATCCCAACATAATCATGTCCGTCATGGAGCAATCTTCAACTTCACCTGCAACTAACAATGCTATAAGAGGGGCTGAGCAACAGCGGTAACATAGCCAAGCAACGTTTTGCTAGGAAGGGTGAAAAAGTTTAGAGGCTGGCATGGCAATTTGGGAGGCTTGAAGAGTAAATGATAGGTAGCGCAGCATAGTGATAGAACGAAGCAACTAGCATAGCAATGATAGTAGTGAGATCCAGGGTAGCGGTCATCTTGCCTGAAATCCCGCAAGGAAGAAGAACGAGTCCATGAAGAAGATGAAGCCACGAAGACGAACCAAGCGTAGACGAACGAATCCTCACGATCGCAACGAAATGGGAACTATCGAGAAGAAGCACACAACATGGTAAACACACCACACATATACATGACATGATGCTCAACCAAGTATGATGCAAGCCAAGACTACATGAAGCTACTCATGGCAAGAGATGATGCAAACAAGAGCAACACATCAAAGCAAGTTTAAATGAGGCCGGGAACAACATATAACAATTCCGGTAAGTCCTCATATGCGAATTTCGAAATTGGTCCAGATCTGAATAAACCTTATGTCCAAGTTGTTAAACAGCAAGTTAAGATGCACCAAGATGATCTACATGAAATTCTAGTCAAGTTACATATAAAGTTCATTTAGTTTGGAGCTACGGCCTAAAGATATGAGCAAAACAAGTTGAACATGGCATTGATGCAAAATGCATACAAACATCAAGCAAACACACCAAAGCAAGGATGCAACATGATAATATGAAGCTGCATGCAAACTCAAGCAAGTTTCATATAGAGCACACTCAAAACGGAGCAACGGTTCAACACATACACTATACAAATTTAAAGGACAAGCTGTCCAAAACAGCAACTAGGCATCGAGAAAGCATCAAAACAATATGTTAAAGCATCTCAACATGCAAAAAAAGGCGTGGACATGATGTACAGGTAAAGTGTGACAAAATATGAACACTATGCTATCTCCAGAAATCACTAGAACATGCTCAAAAGCACATGGCAAGATTGCAAATAATAACAGTTTACAGGCTTAGCAGCAATAACATCAGGTTGCAATGTTTAGAGTTATCAAATAACATGTTACAACAAGATATCATGGCAAACAAAGGCATGGCATGCTAGTATTAAAGACAAAGAACAAATGTCCCTTACATAACTAATTCCAAAGATCAACAGAAAACATGGTAACATTCGTGCAAACATGGCAAATGATATGAAAGATTCAGACATGGCAGGAACAACAATAAGTAGGCATGTTGGTAAGCTTGTACAACTCACCACAGAGCAATAAATGGCATGACAAGGTTTAACAGTAATATGACATATTTATGAAGCTAAGAATGGCAAGAGCAAGTTCATAGGGTGCATGGATCACTAGCAAAACACATGGCAAACTGAACTTCATGTTAACAGGCTGACAACAACATTATTTAGCAAATTGAGACCAAGATTACAACAAGCTACAGCAAGCTATAAATGCAACCAGGGGCATGGATGGATAGAGCATGGCATGTATAACAAAATATCCTTAGTGAACATCTTCAGATTATGCATATAATGACTTGTAGCAGCAGGTTTACATAGCATCACGAAATAACAGATTCAGCCTAGCAAAACAGTAACAACAAGTACCATACTTCACAACCTTGCTGCACTCACTACAAGACTCACAAAAATACATGGATTGCACCCCTGTAAAGATGGCATGTCATAGTTCGAAACACATGTAGAGCTCATGCTCATAAGATGCACACATCAAATGCAACAAAAATGACAAATCATCAAGTTCTGTTAACAGACAACAGTTAACATCATATAGCACTCTTGCAACGATGATAATGGCATCCAGATGGACTCAAACAAGCATGGCACAATGGTATTAAATGAAGAGCATCTCATCATGAACATTTTGATATATTACACGCACAAATCGGAGTAGCACACGTGAAGTTATGGCATGATGAACATGGCACTAGAATGCAACAATTTTGGGGACAGCGAAAATCTCACCCTAGGGACAAAGTGGACGGGGCGATCCGGGACGGAGGCGTACGCGCGGGGGAGGCGTTTGGTTCACGGTCCTGGTGGATATGGTCCATCTTCGTCTCCGGCGAGGTGCAGTTCTCCGGCGAGGAGCTCCGACGAGGAGGAAGTCGGAGGAGGCGCGAGAGGTGGCTGGGGAAGCTTGGGGCCGGCCGGATCTGGTCCGGCCCGACCGGATCCGCGGCGAGGCGGCGTCGCACGGCGCGGGAGGCGCGCCGGCGAGGCGCGACGGCGAGGTGCGGGTGACGCTCCGGCGAGGGCCGAC
>NC_041385.1:724889855-724934144 GCF_002162155.2 Triticum dicoccoides
CACGCGGTGGAGGGGAGCGAGATGGGACAGGTGGCGAGACGCCAGTGGCTGCGGGGCGGCGGCGATTTCGTCCGGCGCGGGCGGACGTGTCCGTCGGCGCGAGGAAGGGATTTTCAGGGTTTGGACTGCGAATTTGGACGAGGAGGGCTAATATATAGGTAGAGGGAGCTAGGAGTGTCCAAATGGGGTGCGGTTTTTGCCCACACGATCACGATCGAACGGCCGAGAGCATGGAGGGGATTTGGATGGGCTCATGGGCTGTGGTGAAGAGGGGCTGGGATGCAAAGAAAAGGGGGTTTCAGGCTACGCGATCAACCGTTGGGGCGTCAAACGGACTCCAAATGGCACGAAACTTGACAGGCGGTCTACCGGTGGTGTACCAAGGCCACTCGACAAACCTCGGTCCATTTCGAGAACATTTTTCTCCCGCTCATGAAACAAGGTCTGAGAGGGGCGACGGGCGCGCGCGAGAGGTCTGGACTCCGAACGGACAACAGAGAGAACCAGGAGGACCTGAACGGATGCAAGTTTTGAAAAGCATGCAGATGAAATTCAGATGATGACATGACAAAATGCAACACGCAAACAAATGACATGGCAACAATGGCAAATAACTGGGAGACACCTGGGGCAACGAATCCGGGGCGTTACAAGTGCCTTGTGGGCTGTAGTTCTTGTTCTTCTCCTACATCGTCGTCCATACCGTTGATGTCTTCGGAGTCGAATTCAAGCACATTGGTTAAATCATTGACAGTGGCAATGAAGTGGGTGGTGGGTGGGTAACGAATTTCTTCGTCATCTGCTTCCCACTCGAGCCGGACATAGTTCGGCCAAGAGTCTCCTGACAAAGAGAGAGACCTTAATGAATTCAATACGTCGCCGAAGGGCGAGTGCTGAAAGATATCCATAGCGGTGAACTCCATTACCGGAGCCCAATCGGATTCGATGGGCCCGGATGCGCGTGACCCGGAACCTATGGCCGGACACAAGTCCGGGGGTCCGGTGACACAGATTTCCTTAGAGGTGGAGTTTGTGTTCGGCTATACCGCCGATGGGTATGCGGCCTCCGTGGCGGGGTCCATCCCCCCATCCTCGGATGACGCGATCTGCCCCGGATTTAGGTCCGGAGCTACTGCAGGTGCGATATCCCGAATACTATCCGACAACAGATCTAAGTCGTGCTCGTCGTGACCGTCGGCGCTCCTGGCGTAGGCCCGAATGCGTCGAAGATCATGTCTCCGCGGATATCGGACGTGTAATTCAAGTTTCCGAATCTGACCTGATGGTCACGGGCATAGCTGTCGATCTGCTCCAGATGGCCAAGCAAATTGGCCCGCAGTGCGAAGCCGCCGAACACGAAGATCTGTCCAGGGAGAAAAGTCTCACCCTGGACCGCGTCGTTGTTGATGATTGGAGGAGCCATCGAGCCTTGCAGCGACGACACAGAGGAACTCCCAATGAAAGCACCAATGTTGGTGTCAAAACCGGCGGATCTCGGGTAGGGGGTCCTGAACTGTGCGTCTAAGGCTAATGGTAGCAGGAGGCAGGGGACACGATGTTCTACCCAAGTTCGGGCCCTCTCGATGGAGGTAATACCCTACTTCCTGCTTGATTGATCTTGATGATATGAGTATTACAAGAGTTGATCTACCACGAGATCGTAGAGGCTAAACCCTAGGAGCTAACCTATGATTATGATTGTTCCTGTCCTACGGACTAAACCCTCCGATTTATATAAACACCGAAGGAGGCTAGGGTTACACAGAGTCGGTTATAAAGAAGGAGATCTAACATCCGAATCGCCAAGCTTGCCTTCCATGCAAAGGAGAGTCCCATCCGGACATGGGACGAAGTCTTCAATCTTGTATCTTCATAGTCCAACAGTCCGGCCAAAGTATATAGTCCAGCTGTCCGGATACCCCCTAATCCAGGACTCCCTCACCCACATCGACCGATCCTCCTCGGATGGGTCCTTGAGTTCGTCGGAGATGAACATCTATTCTCTCCCGACGGCCTCCACTCCCCGGCCCGCGGATGACATTGAGGTGTTATCTCAGGGGATACCGGGCCAGGGAGAGATAGTTCTGGAGGCGCCTCAAGGTGAAACCCCTGATGCCTGGCTATGGGGGGGAAGATCCCCATGGATTCTGATGAGGGGGGGTCGCAGCAAGCTTGGCCCCTAGACAGATACTGCGCCGGAACCTCCAGTGGTTCCGGATTCAGGCAAGCAGCCCCTCGCCAAGGGGGGCGAGCCTCCTGTGCCGATGACCTCTGTCCATCCAGAGGCATCGGGTAACTTGGTGGAAGCGCTTCAGAGCGCTTCCCTTGATGAAGGACACCGTACTCTTATGAGTACGGTGATTGCGAAGGTTCAGTCTGCCAAAAGCGGATTGACTGAAGCCTGCGCCAGTCTCCTGACAAGCTTTGAGGTAAGTAATTCAAATTATGAGAATGTATCACAGTATAGACAGTAGCCCCTGATGCTCTGTTTGGTGTTCGGAAAGAAAGGCCGAACAGAGGATCAAATATTATTCCGAGGAGTCTAATCATATTATGTCTATGTGAATGAGCAGACATCGCTGCTGGCCACCGCTGCCGCTACTACGGAGGTCTCCAGACTGAGGCAGAACCTGGGGCGGGCCGAAGAAGAGCTCGGCCTCGTGAAGAGGCAGCTCGAGGAGAACAAAGGTAAGTGATACCCCGTCTGAATGTTATATAAAGGAGAAAATCGTTGATGCTAATATAAGCATGATGAATTTTAATAGGGGCCACGGCCGAAGTGGCAGCCCTTAAGAAGGGACTGTCCGAGGCCGAAGGCAAAGCGGCCAGGGAGCGCATCGAGCACGAAAAACAAGCGGCTCGAGTTGATGAGGTCCAGCAAGAGCTTCAGGACTTCGTCAAAAAATTCGAGTCCTTGGAGTGTGACTCCAAGACGTAAGAGTCAGAGCTTGCGAAGGCCCGTCAGAGCGCACTAGACGCCAAGGCCGAAGCCCAGAAGGCCCTCCAGGAAATTGAGGCGGCCAAGAAGATAGCTGCGGGTAAGGCTTTCATTATGCAAAGCAAGCATGTGAAGGAGACTTTCCTTTTACTTACCCGAGTTCGGAGCTCTCCAGGAGCATTCGCAGATCTGCCACGCAACATCTCTTATGCCTCAGAGTTCTGCCGGGCTGAGGAGGGGAGCTCGACGGATAAGTTGTTTTTGTCCCAGTATATTGGGGCCGAACATCCGATGCCCTTGAGCGACCAGCTGAAGCAACTGGTCGAACTTCACAAGGTGGCCGAACTGTCCATGAAGGACTTCATAGTCTGGCTGTGGCCTGGCGAGCCCCTGCCCAATAGCTACTTCGGCCTTGTCAAGCGGATGGTAAATGTCTGTCCGCGGCTTGAAGTCATTGAGCGGTCCATCTGTATTAAGGGTGCACGTAGGGCCTTGGCCCGTGCGAAGGTGCACTAGGGGAAGATGGACGCCGAGAAGCTAGTGAAAGAGGGGCCGCCGAAGGGCAAGGAGCATCGCCACCCCGAACAATATTATGAAAATGTCATTAAGGGTGCCCTCCTTGTAGCGGATGAATGTACTAAGGATGTAATGTTCGAATGAATGTACTCATGTCATCCTGTAATATGAAAACCAGTTCATGTGTGCTATATGGCGCTTGTTAATTTAAAATATTACCTTCTGTGCGGCTGTTTATAAAATCCTGAGAGTTGGCCAGTCGCCGGCTTCTGCCCCCATGCAACTAGTACTGGGGTGTTCGGGATAAATATAAACAATCTTTATCCATATTTTTGGTCCTTTTAAGGAGATGTTTAGCGCCGCGAACGAGGCAATCGGACTATACGGCTTTATCGCTCTCACTTAGCCATAGAAGTCTACAATTTTAAATTTTGGCGATGCCCCTAGTATCCGGAAGGCCGGACTCGGGGCACTATATACGCCTAAATCGGACAAGGCCGATTCCTTGCCTGAGGCGGTAAAAATCTTTAAGGATTTGAGACCACTCGAACAGCGACTGACTCTCGCCTTATCATGACAGTCAGTTTTCGGCTGTCTCTACTGAGGTGCTCGTCCGGAAGAACCGGGACACAATCGCAGTAGTTCTCCCTGCGCTACCTTAGCCGATATAGCAGAATGTAAGGTACCAAAACATAGGAGCCGGGCAAACCCAACTATTGACCCAAGACATGATTCAGAGCTGATTCATATAGTGCTATAAGTACGGGGTGCCGCACTGTCAAAAGTATTCGGACTTTTTCTTGCCAGGTTATGGGGTACACTGAAGCCCCTGGCAAACTAGTCGTGCCAAGATGCACGGGTATAATAAATAAGCAGTAAAGGGAAGGGGTAAACAAATGTAATAGCAAGCTAACGCTGTACACTATTTTCCCTTGTTGTTCCAATGATATGTCCAAGCGTACATATACAAGTAATGCGATAAGCAAGATGGGACCGTTTGACACATCATGACCAGGAGTGTGCTGTATGCGGGTATGTAAAACAGGTATAACGATCATTATCAGAGACCACATGAGGATTCCCTTGTACGCCAAAGCTTCTTGTCCCCCTGGTGTGTCCGATAGTCTGTCTATTGGGGGAGCCTCCCGAAGATGAGGACCTCAAAGAAAAAAAGAAAGGGGGTGCAAAGATGCGTGGGTCCTGGGGAGGTCGAACCGCATTGTGGACCATGTCATGGTCGTGCCTCCGCCTGTGCCCAGGGTATTTTAAGTGCGTAGTTGTGTACGCGCGGTGCAAATTTCGCCGCTTAACTGGGACTAGGCCGGAGGCCGGATTGCTAGTCGAATTCTGGACGTGCCGGATAATCCTGTTGTGGAGTACTGCGGACTCGCTTGACGGTGTCCGGGTTCTTTATCACCGAGTTGGCTGTTTGCCTAAGAAGGATGTTTTGTACTTCTGCTGCAAGGGATGCAGTGTGCTCCTCCGTGCGAAGCGAGCGCTTGGTGTTTCCATTAGCTGTAACAACCCCGCGAGGTCCTGGAATTTTGAGCTTGAGGTATGCATAATGCGGTACCACATTGAATTTGGCGAATGTGGTTCGTCCGAGCAGTGCATGATAGCCACTGCAGAAGGGGACGATGTCGAAGATTAACTCCTCGCTTTGGAAATTGTCCGGAGATCTGAAGTCCACTTCCAGTGTGATTGAGCCCGTACAACAGGCCTCCACACCGGGTAAGACACCCATGAAGGTGGTTTTTGTGGGCTTGATCCTTGAGGGTCGATGCCCATTTTACGCACTATATCTTGATAGAGCAGGTTCAGGCTGCTGCCACCGTCCATGAGGACTCGTGTGAGATGGAATCCGTCGATGATGGGGTCAAGGACCAATGCGGCCGAACCGCCATGACAGATACTGGTAGGATGGTCACTGTGATCGAAAGTGATCGGACAAGAGGACCATGGGTTGAACTTTGGGGCGACGGGCTCCATCGCATAGACGTCCCTTAGTGCACGCTTCCGTTCCCGCTTGGGAATATGGGTTGCGTATATCATATTCCCTGTTTTTACCTGGGGAGGGAATTTTTTCTGTCCTCCTGTGTTCGGCGGCTGGGGCTCCTCGTCGTCATTGCTATGTAGCCCCTTTTCCTTGTTTTCGGCATTTAACTTGCGGGCCTGTTTAAACACCCAGCATTCCCTGTTGGTGTGGTTGGCTGGTTTATCGGGGGTGCCGTGAATTTGACATGAGAGATCGAGTATGCGGTCCAAACTGGACGAGCCCGGACTGTTTCTTTTGAATGGCTTTTTCCGCTGTCCGAATTTAAAGCCTCTAAATCCGGCATTGGCTGCCATGTCTTCGGTGTTATCGCCATTGTTGCGACGCTTGTGTCTATTTCGTCGTGGCTTGCCGTTGCTATCCCTGGCGTCTGAATCGCCTGAGTTTTTGGGTGTGATGTTGCTACAAGCCAGCCAACTGTCCTCGCCTGCGTAGAAGCAGGTCATGAGTGTCATGAGGGCTGCCATGGACTTTGGCTTCTCTTGGCCGAGGTGTCGGGCGAGCCATTCGTCACGGATGTTATGCTTGAAGGCTGCTAAGGCTTTGGCATCCGGACAGTCGACAATTTGATTCTTTTTAGTTAGGAACCGAGTCCAGAATTTCCTGGCTGACTCTCCGGGCTGTTGGGTTATGTGACTTAAGTCGTCCGCATTTGGTGGTCGCACGTCAGTGCCCTGGAAGCTATCGAGGAATGCGTCTTCCAAGTCCTCCCAACTGCCAATGGAGCTTGCTGGCAGGCTATTCAGCCAATGCCGAGCCGGTCCTTTGAGCTTAAGTGGTAGGTACTTTATGGCATGTAAGTCATCTCCGCGGGCCATGTGAATATGGAGGAGAAAATCTTCAATCCATACTGCAGGGTCTGTTGTGCCATCATATGATTCAATGTTTACGGGTTTAAACCCTTCCGGGAATTCGTGATCCATAACTTCATCAGTGAAGCATAGGGGGTGTGCGGCGCCTCTATGCCGGGCTACATCCCGACATAGTTCAAATGAATCTAGTCTGTTGTATTCTGCCCGGCCGGACTTTGCTTTATTGCATCCGGCGTGACGGTCATCGTCACGTCTTGTGGCGCACCCCCGTGATCCGTAGATCAATCTTGACTGTCTTGTTTTGTTTTCCAATACATCTCGCAGGTCCTTCGTGAAGCCCAGGGCCTTAGTATTATCATTTGATTGGCGACGGGGTGCGGTCTGGACTCCGGGCTGGTACATCGCTTTGTCGCGGCCACGGGGTGGCCGGTCAGCCGCATCATGCGCTGGTAGCGTGGGCTTTAAAGCCTCCTTCTCGAGTTGAGGTAGCAACCTGCGCTTTGGGTAGCTTTTGCTACGGCGCTCGAGTCCGTATTCCTCGGCATCCAGGACCTCGGTCCATCTATTAGTTAGCAGATCTTGATCGGATTGAAGTTGTTGCTGCTTTTTCTTCAGGCTTTTTGCAGTGGCTATAAGTCGGCGCTTGAAGCGCTCCTGCTCGACGGGATCCTCAGGCACGATGAATTCTTCGTCACTAAGGCTCTCTTCGTCTTCGGAGAGAGGCATGTAATTATCGTCCTCTGATTCTCCATCTGTCGCCTGTTCCTTAGGGCTAGCTTGCCCATCCTCTTGCTCGGCCTGCTCGAAGCCTGGCTGGGCAGGATTGTTTTCGTCTTCGGCACCATCTGGATTGTTATTTCTTGTGCCGGTATCGCTATTTTTGCTATGGCGGGGCTTGGAGCGACACCTATGACGCCGGTTTCTAGATTGCTTCTCCAAGGGGTTATCTTCCGTTGCCTCATCGCCATTGCTTTCTTTGGGGGTGTCCACCATATATATATATATCATATGATTAGGTGGCTGTCCAGCGCCCTGTAGGCAGTGGTTCCTGTTCTTTTCCTGCATCGTCGTCCATACCGTCGATGTCTTCATAGTTGAAGTCAAGCACGTCGGTTAAGTCATCGACAGTGGCTATTAAGTGGGTGGTGGGTGGGGAACAAACTTCTTCGGCGTCCGCTTCCCACTCGAGTCGGACATAGTTCGGCCAAGAATCTCCCGACAAGGAAAGAGACCTTAATGAGTTTAGCACATCACCCAAGGGCGAGTGCTGAAAAATATCCGCGGCAGTGAACTCCATGACCGGTGCCCAATCAGATGCGATAGGAACGGACGTTCGCGGTTCGGATCCTGTGGTCGGAGGCGAGTATGAGGGTCCGATGACACCACCCTCATAGGAGGTGGGATCAGTGTTTGGCTCCAACGCCGATGAGTGTCTGGCCTCCATGGTGGGGTCTATCCACCCGTCCTTGGAAGGCACGATCTGCTCTGGATTGATTCCCGGCGCCACCGCAGGCGCGATCTCCCAAACACTGTTCGATGGCAGATCAAATTCATGCCCGCCGTGACCATTCGGCACACCTAACATGGGCTCGAATCCGTCGAAGATCAAGTCTCCGCGGATGTCGGCAGTATAGTTCAAGCTTCCAAACTTGACCTGATGGCCAAGCGAGTTGGCCCATAGTGTGAAGCCGCCGAATACGAAGATCTGTCCGGGAAGGAAAACCTCCCCCTGGACCGTGTTGCTAAAGATGATTGAGGGAGCCATCAAGCCTTATCGCGACGACACAGTGGAACTCTCAATGAAAGCACCAATGTTGGTGTCAAAACCGGCGGATCTCGGGTAGGGGGTCCCGAACTGTGCGTCTAAGGCTAATGGTAACAGGAGGCAGGGGACACGATGTTTTACCAAGGTTCGGGCCCTCTCGATGGAGGTAATACCCTACTTCCTGCTTGATTGATCTTGATGATATGAGTATTACAAGAGTTGATCTACGACGAGATCGTAGAGGCTAAACACTAGAAGCTAGCCTATGATTATGATTGTTCTTTTGTCCTATGGACTAAACCCTCCGGTTTATATAGACACCGAAGGTGGCTAGGGTTACATAGAGTCGGTTACAGAGAAGGATATCTACACATCCGAATTGCCAAGCTTGCCTTCCACGCAAAGGAGAGTCCCATCCAGACACGGGACGAAGTCTTCAATCTTGTATCTTCATAGTCCATCAGTCCAGTCAAAGTATATAGTCTGGCTGTCCGAGGACCCCTTAATCCAGGACCCCCTCAAAGACCATGATGAAAATGACGAGTGGCTCTCATATGCATTATTGTTGATCTAACAAAGATCCCACATTACCTTGTCTTCTTATTTGAATAAATTTTTGCAGATTCCAGCTTAGTCTAATGCACGTGCACTATTATTATTATCCACACCGTTCGGTCGTGCAAGTGAAAGGCAATAATGCCGATATATGATGAAATGATTGAGATGAGGAAAAACTGGTATGAACTCGACCTATGTTATTTTTGTAAATATGATTAGTTCATCATTCCTGCTTCAGCCTATTATGAATGAAACATGGTTGCAATGACAATTAGATATTATAGTTATTAATGCCATGCTTAATTAGCTAGGAGTTTATAATGGTTTACCTTGCGTGCCAACATACTATTAAAATGGTTGTGATGTAGTATGATAGGATGGTATCGTTCTTTGAATGATTCGAGTGACTTGGCTTGGCACATGTTGGCGCAGGTAGTTGAAACAAAATCAACATAGCCTCCATGATATTTATGTTCATGGTGATTTATATCCTACTCATGCTTGCACTCATTGTTGGTTAATCCTAATGCATGTTTATGCCTGTGTCGCTCTCTAGTTGGTCGCTTCCCAATCTCTTTCTAGCCTTCACCTGTACTAAACGGGAATTCTGCTTATTGATACATCTCCAACGTCTATATCTATATCTATATCTATATCTATTTATATCTATGTCTATCTATCTATATCTATATCTATCTATATCTATATCTATATCTATCTATCTATCTATCTATCTATCTATCTATCTATACCTATACTAATTACAGACTTTCAAGAAATTACCACGTTAATTAGATTTTACAGACCGTTCATCTGGTGGGACCAAATTATTACGGTGTAGATCTAATCATAAAATCCTCAGCAAAAAAATTATCAAAAAAAAAAATAAAAAAAATACTATTGCAGTTATTAGATCCTAAATCTAATCCATCCATATATCTATACTAATTACAGACTTTGAAGAAATTACCACGTTAATTAGATTTTACAGACCGTTCATCTGGTGGGACCAAATTATTACGGTGTAGATCTAATCATAAAATCCTCAGCAAAAAAATTATCAAAAAAAAATAAAAAAAATACTATTGCCGTTATTAGATCCTAAATCTAATGGTTAAGATCTAAACAACAACTAACCATCTCTCATACGAATTCTGCATGTAAACGTAGGCCCACCACAGCAGACGCACGTAGCTGACCAAACCTGTACATTGTTACTATGAGTCCATGCATTCTATTCCACACATTGGACAAAACCCCCGTGTCTTCTCCGCCCCGCAGGCATCTCCTTTCTCCTGTATTTCTTTTCATCTGCGGCTATGTTAGATTAGATCCAGTTCATGGCGGATAGGCCTGGCCTCTTCCTCCGGGTGCCATCCTCATCTCTCTCTCTATGCAGCGTATATCAAATCTATCACTGTTTAGCCTATCTGCCCAGCATGCATACGGGAGGTTCTTCTTGGCCGTGGCGGATCGACGTTGTCGACTTCGGCGATTTTATCTTCCACCAGTGTACCATTGTCCCAGAACACAAGTAGTAGACATGGTTGAAGGACCACAAATATCATGCTCTCTCATGCCTCAAAAAGTAAGATAATTCTTTAATTACAGCTAGGTCTTGCCCTCGCCCCTTCTCATGTCGCCTCCCTCAGAGCCTGGGCATGGCTTGCAGCCCTAAAACTACCAGGCATGCCCACCAAGAGATTACCCCTGCACAATCTGACCCACGGCTCCATAGCCATGATCGACCGACCGTTGCTGTAGCCGCACCGTCACCAATCTCGACATTCGAGGCTGCGAGGTCAAGATTAATCATTCTCCTTATCTGTCCTCAACTTCAAAGTTTCACCAACGCTGATCTACAAAGACAACAACTATCAAATCCGCTGTGTACGTAATCTCTTCGCCTTCCATGTTCTGACCAGGTTGCAATCTAATGGTGATTGTTCATGTAGGGTAGGATAAGGTGTACTGATGGTCCTCTAAAGTAGATGGTGTTGCTGATGTATGTGGTGCATTGATAATTTGACAACCTACAAGAGGACATGTTGCGCAATGATTTACATCTCCGAAGTCACCAAGTTCATCCTCAGTTGTCAATCTCGATAGCCATAGGTAAGTAACCAATCTGCAAATTCCTTGAATATACTGCTTTATTTTTCTCTAGCACTAAGACCACATATCTCTTCTTTTCATAAGAACACCATGAGTCCACGAGCAAAGCACACACGTTGATTTCAAGGACGCTATACCATATAGATATCTTAACATGTTTGCTTTTCTTTCTCAACATGATATGTATGCATGGTCAATTGCTTTGTTTTACTGACCGTAGATGATTCCGGGATGGTTGGTCAGACAGCATGCTGCCCTTGTAGAAGAAGTAAATAACTAGGACATGTTGTCGCTCCATGTTCCAAAGGCGACTGTGGCCTCTTCAGCCATGCCAAGTTTGTCGAATCATGGTTGCCATATCGCTGGTGGCATCTAACTTGCTGTGTCCAGTGACACAACAGAATGGTCATCAGTTGCAATACATGCAGATTGAAGGGGGCAAGCAGGAGTGCAGGACAACCGAAATTGCAAACATGACGGACATGAAGGAAGGAGGGAAACCAGACAGGTGAGAGTGGACGGAGTGACAGAGGCATACTTTGGTACGTAATTCAGGGGATTGGATCTTAATTAATCCCATGAAACTAACATGTTGTTGCTTCACGCTTAGTTCCATTGACGGCTGGAACTGAATCATGCCTTTTGTTCTTGAAATCCAAGGGTGGTGATGGATCTATACTGCTCAACTGTGCCAATACAATCCGCCAGCAGTATCAGTGGCACTGGCTGCTGCGCGTACAACAGTATACTTATGTAAGGGTAATTTGGGGAGGGAAAAAAATGAGCCCACCTCCCGACCAAGCCAACATGTTCGTTATCTTCTCTTTTCCAGCCCGGCTAGGATTGTGGCGGCCACCGCGTTGCCTCCATGCTATCGACCATGCTCGTGAACCAACGCTGCTACGCCGCCGGCCATGATCATTGACCGCCGCGCTCGACCAGGCCTCCTCTCCCTCCCTTCCTCTGTGTCGGCGGCTGCCGCCGCATCTCGTATTCATCTGCGTCCCCTTCCTTGACCATGCTCGTGAACCGAGCGCTCAACTCTATGGGACAATTGGCCGAGCTTGTGGACCGAGCTACCTCGCAACCATAGGGCGCTGGCTAGGGAAATTAGGCGTGGTATTTCACAAGGTACCAATCTACGGACTTCATCGATCAACCAAAATACAACATCACCATCGACCCGGAGTTGAGTGATTAGCCGCCATGGCACCAAAGACAGAGAAGGTGGGAGAGGTTGTGACCTGTACTCTCTGTTTTTGGCGGGAAGTGGCATGTGAGGGCGATGCGTGCCCCAGCGGGAGGCGCTGCGGAGGTGCGAGGACGCGGCGGCTAGGTAGACGGGCGTCCGACCATCTGCGTCTATGTCAAGCGCTGGCGGAGGGTGGTTGCGGAGCGCGCTGGGAAATAGGGACGCCACGGCCAGTTCGACAATGGCGGAGCCGGCTAGTCGGCTACGTTGAGTTGGCGGCGGCGAGCAAGACACGATACAACCAGGGCGAAACAGCCCGGCCGGCCGATTGCTGATGGGCTAGAGTTATTTTGGAAAACGGGAAAATGACTAGAACTACCCTCCCAAAATCAATGGTGGATGATTGTATACTGCTACCTCCCATCTTTAACAGTACAGGATGCCATAAAAAAGCTCTTCTGGAAAGAACCAATGACCCCCTTAATATTTTCCTTACCAAACGTTTTGGTTCTCTTTGAGAAGAAACAATCCTTTTTAAACCCAGTTTAGTTGATGTGAGGTGGACGTCTTAATGTATACTGACCATTGTTCGCTTCATCTTTTATATTATCTGAGCATGAGTAACAATGACAACCATCGCGATGCTCTATGATTCTTGGTACAGAAACTAATAAATTAATATAGTCCGTTGAAAAAGGCGTGTTATGAAAAATTCAGATGTGTACTATGTTTTTATAGAAATACCTTTAACACGTTTTTTGGGATTATATACTATATAATTTTCAAACAAAAATTCCACAAACATGCACATATTCGGGTAAGTGAAAACTATAGTTTCAAACAATTATTTTCTTTTGTAAGTAGAAGAAATATTAAATAAAATAATGTTCCACATAGTTTGAAATTGCTTTGATATAGGGACTCAAGCATGTGTGAACCAACATAACAACGAAGGTTTTTAGCAAGGAACAATACTGGCTAATTGATCTTTTTGTTTTGATAACATTCGCTGTTTCACGCTTTTGTACAACTTATTAATCATGGTCACACTCCGTATGAAAACAATAGTATAATATATCTAAATAGATGGTGTATAATGGACAAAAGCCTCAACTTCATCATTGTTGACACTACAAGAATGAAATAATAGTTTGCACGTGTTAATATCTAGCCCCATAGTTCATGGCTTTTTTTTGCGAGGGTACCACGGTTGTTTTCTATGCAATTTTTTTTAAATCGTGTGTGCGTATGGTAGCAAGTAAAGGTGATGCCTTACGAGGAGCAATCTCGACCGATGAAATAAATAGATTATGATCTCTGACAAAAGCGCAAGTTTAGATATGTCTTGGGAGTCGTATCAGGATAGACTATTTACTCGGATAAGAAAAAGAACAATGGCCATTATTTAGGAAACCAGTACACTGTAATAAATATCTAAATTGCTTTTTAATAATCAAAGGGAAGTTCGACTGGCAGATATTGTTTACAAAAGCTACTTTACGGTGTCACACATGAGAAGACAATGACTGGTAAATTTTTTCAAAGGAAGTATGGAAATTAAAATGACTGCAAATTAAAACATGCACAATGATGCACTTGGAACATAAATACAATAAAATTTAAAGTTATGATAAATTACATTTAATTTGAGTAGGGCATTTTGGAGACCAAGCTCCATGGAGCCCTTTATTTTGAAAAATTCAAAATTCATAAATTTTGGTTTCAAAAAATTCTAAAAAAATAAACATGTATGCAAGGATGGAAAATGTATGTGTGATAAATTTCAGAATGAAATACCTTAAATTGCGAGCTGCACAAAAAAAAGCAAAATCATGGACTTTGAAGATGAACTGTACATATGCTAAAAAAGCGTCAGATTTGTCTTTTTTGTGTAGCTCACATTTTAACGTATTTCGTTCTGAAAATTTGCACACATGTAAATTATCTATCTAGGTATATGTGTATTTATTTTCAAAAAAAATTGTAACTGAAAATTTGAAATTTCATGTTTTCCAATACAGGCCTCCATGGAGCTTGGTCTCTGTTTGACATTTATTATTTAATTTTAAATATGAAAATATAGTGTTGTAGCAAAATCACTGTGAAAAAATGTCCGAATTTGAAGGATACACCAACGAAATAACAACAATGCACACGAGTCATAGAATTTAACAAAAAATATAGACTAGCCCGTGCATTTGCACGGGTTGTCGACTAGTCTATACTAATTATGCACTTCCTAAAAATTTCCACGTTGATATGAAATTAGGAGCCGTTAATTTGGTGGGACCAAGTTATAACGGTGCAGATCAATCAATATATAATTATGGAATAAAACTGTTAATTGCTCAAAAGGTCACGTTCTGATTGTAAAGTAGTAGCCACGTTGCTATAAGAAAAATAGTAGCTACTTTCTTCCTCTCCAGTTAAAAATTTTATCGATCTAAAGAAACTTCTATCTAGGTTTCCGTCAAAAAGGAAATCCACTCCTATCCAGCTTCGTCTCTTTCTCCTCTAACTAAATACACATACTACACGGCATCTTCTTTCTATCCCCTCCACGATCTATTCTCATTCTTCATTATCTCTCTCTCCCTAGATGGGACACAAATCCATCCACAATCTCTTCCTCTCCATTATCTCTCTCGCCTTCAAAGGAAAACAAAATCATAGGATGGATTCCGTGTCCTCGAGGAGGTTTTTCATCAAAATAGTTTTCCTCATGCATGTATCAGATCCATATATTTTCACACAATTTGTTATGAATTTGTTTTGTTGCAGGAGTACATGGCTCTTCTGGCATGAGGAAATATATGGATCTGTTATGAATTGATTTAGTTTTTGGCTAAAGATTCTCCCACTCTGCGCCAAAAGGTCGTCTCTGATCCCTCGCTGCCCTAAATTAGTTTTTGGCTAAATCAATTCACCAGATAGCAGCGTGTGGACATGCAAAGCTAGCTTTAGAAGCTACTCCCTCCGTTCTGAATTACTTGTCTTAAATTTGTCTAGATACGAATGTATCTAGACTCATTTTAGTGCTAGATACATCCGTATCTAGACAAATCGAAGACAAGTAATTTGGAACGGAGGGAGTAGCAGACAGGCAGGTGAATGGATTCCGCTGAAGTCCTACGTACGGAGCTAGCTCACACACGTATAGCCACCAGCTTGATGAGTGTACGTACGGAGGAACAAGACAGTTTCGACCAGAAACACACGCACGCACGCGACTCAGGAGTACACAGCGACTAGGCTTGACTTAACCCAAACCGACTAGGCATACACATCCATGTAGGATACGCATGTATACATGGCGGACACGGGATTAACTCTAATACCCTAGAGAGTAAACAAGTACTAATCTTCAGAATTTTATGTTCATACCGGTTAATCTTTTTGTATTCCTTTGATTTGTAGTATTCAAGTTCTACATTATTTCTTTTTTGAAGTATAAGGTTGAAAAAAATGGTCTGCGATATGCTCGATGCGATTAATCACACGAAGGATTCTTTGAACGGTAATTAGGCTTTAGCAATAAATCTGTTAATTGCTCAAAAGGTCACGTTCTGATTGTAAAGTAGTAGCCACGTTGCTATAAGAAAAATAATAGCCACGTTTCTTCCTCTCCAGTTAAAAAATTTATGGATCTAAAGAAACTTCTATCTAGGTTTCCGTCAAAAAAGAAATCTACTCCTATCCGGCTTCGTCTCTTTCTCCTCTAACTAAATACACATACTACATGGCATCTTCTTTCTATCCCCTCCACGATTCTATTCTCATTCTTCATTATCTCTCTGTCCCTAGATGGGACACAAATCCATCCACGATCTCTTCCTCTCCATTATCTCTCTCGCCTTCAAAGGAAAACAAAATCATAGGATGGATTCCGTGTCCTTGAGGAGGTTTTTCATCAAAATAGTCTTCTTCATGCATGTATCAGATCCATATATTTTCACACAATTTGTTATGAATTTGTTTTCTTGCAGGTTTACAATTGAATCAATCATGGCTCTTCTTGGGATTTTGATTCAATTTTTGCCGTCCCCATGGATTGGATCCTGAATTTTATCAGGTATAAATTTTGGATGCTTCTTGGAGGTCGGAGCACACGAACTATACCCATCGTCGCTGCTGAAGATTCTCCCACTCCGCGCCAAGGTCGTCTCTGATCCCTCGCTGCCCTAAATTAGTTTTTGGCTAAATCAATCAATTCACCAGATAGCAGCGTGTGGACGTGCAAAGCTAGCTTTAGAAGCTAGCAGACAGGCAGGTGGATGGATTCCGCTGAAGTCCCACGTACGGAGCTATCTCACACACGTAGAGCCACCAGCTTGATGAGTGTACATACGGAGGAACAAGACAGTTTCGACCAGAAACACACGTACGCACACGACTCAGGAGTACACATCGACTAAGCTTGACTTAACCCAAACCGACTAGGCATACACATCCATGTAGGATACGCATGTATACATGACGGACACGGGATTAACTCTAATACCCTAGAGAGTAAACAAGTACTACTCTTCAGAATTTTATGTTCATACCGGTTAATCTTTTTATATTTCTTTAATTTGTAGTATTCAAGTTCTATATTATTTCTTTTTTGAAGTATAAGGTTAAAAAAACGGTCTGCGATATACTCGATGCGATTAATCACGTGAAGGATTCTTTGAAAGGTAATTAGGCTTTAGCATGCCATTAACCCTGAAAGCAATAAAATTATAGCCTTGACATGATACTATATGAAGATGTATATGATTTACCAACACAAACATGGTACGATGAGTTATACTCCCTCCGTCTCATATCAAGTGTCACTCAAATACATATAAGTAGTTATATAATATCGATGCATCTTCTCGCTGCATTATATGACAGTATCATACATGGGATTGGTCCAAGAAGGTTTAGATGACATCCATGATAGTAAATTTTAGGTTCACACCTGCGCTGAATTTCCATCCACTTGAAGGTGATAATATACTTAATTTCTTGCACACAACAAGAAATCAAGGTATAAAAAGTCAAAAAACACTAGAATTTGCAGAATAAAGCTTAATGTTTTGTAGCATAGGTGACACAGGATGTAGTTGCGGCGGCTATCGGACACGGTTGTATGACCGGCCGTCAAGCACACGGACGCATAGGACATCAGAGGCGAAGGCAGCAAAACAATACCAATGGCACTCTCTACTGCAGAGCTAGCCGTGGAGGCCAATTGGCACGCGTAACATGTCCACATACAAGACCCTGTTCGAGGGAGTCGGCACGTCCTGAACATGGCACATATGAACCCGCTTTTCAAAAATGTACTTTAAATGTGTTTTGTAAAATAAAAGAAAATCAAAATAAAATTTTGTGCATACATGTTCGTAAAAGCATGTCCGCGGCACAATGTTTTATGTTAAAAAGTATTTTTATTTTGTTCCCGTAAAAAGACAAATTTTAGTGCTCTTAAATCGCGTTTCATGACACAATGTTTTGTCTTTTATGGACAGACCACATAAATGTTTTTTTCGTGAAACTTTCTACACGCTCATAGAATATGGAGATTGTCGTCCGCGTGCACCTTTTTCCAAAATTTTTTTGCATTCCAAAATGTATTTTTCAAAGTAGGTTCATATGTACCTGAGTTAATCCATGCACTTTCCCTGTTCGAGGTATGTAATCAAATGGTATGCACCGTGATACAAGCATGTTGAGACAATTAATCAACTGGTGATCTACACACTGAAATTATCGGCGCTATTGCGCTTTCTACTATAGAATGGCAAATATGAACATATAATACTCAATTGGACTCAGCGCAAAAACAAGACCTGCAAGATTACCAACCACAAAGTTGACAGTAAGACGAATTTGTAATGTTAGGAAATTCCACTTGATCTTTGCATCCCAAGAATAGATGATGCTGTATTATATGAAAGAGCAAACATCTAACTATGAAAATGTTATATTGTGAAAAGAAATTATCTGCAACTTCATTAAATAATTTTTACTTAGCAATCAACATATAAGTGTTACTAAATACATGTGCAAGATCGAGAAGTATATAAGGTCACCCTTTCTAAAATGTCATCTGCATTTGGATGGTGTGTGCATGTCTAGCTCCAATACATAGGGTTGTAGAGCAAACAGAGGTCAAATTTCGTGTTTTGACCCTTATTGGAAAGAAATACAGGATCTGACCCCGGTTAGAAAAAAAATTCGGGATCTGACCCTTTTCCTACCGCCAGGGATTCGGGCGGTAGGGTTGTACAGCCTACCGCCAGGGCCCCTGGCGGTAGCGTGCAACGGAGGGGGACGGACGCCGTCTCCACGTGCTGACGTGGATTAGCACCTTACCGCCATGGGAATTGGCGGTAGGCTATATAACCCTACCGCCAGAGGCCCTGGCGGTAGGGTGTGCAAGGGTTTTTGAGGGAAAAACATTCTGTAACGAAAAAAGCGGGTGCCCTGGCGGTAGGGTCAACCTACCACCATAAGAGCTGGCGGTAGGATGTACAACCCTACCGCCAGGGTCCTTGGCGGTAGGTGAGGGAGTCCTGGATAAGGGGGTATCCCGACAGCCGGACTAAGTACTTTGGCCGGACTGTTGTACTATGAAGATACAAGATAGAAGACTTCGTCCCGTGTCCGAATGGGACTCTCCTTGGCGTGGAAGGCAAGCTTGGCGATTCAGATGTAGATCTCCTCCTCTGTAAACCGACTCTGTATAACCCTAGCCCCCTCCGGTGTCCATATAAACCGGAGGGTTTAGTCCGTAGGACTAATCATCATTATCATCAACAATCATACCATAGGCTAGCTTCTAGGGTTTAGCCTCTCTGATCTCGTGGTAGATCAACTCTTGTAATACTCATATCATCAAGATCAATCAAGCAGGAAGTAGGGTATTACCTCCATCGAGAGGGCCCGAACCTGGGTAAACATCGTGTCCCCGGTCTCCTGTTACCATTAGCCTTAGACGCACAGTTCGGGACCCCCTACCCGAGATCCGCCGGTTTTGACACCGACATTGGTGCTTTCATTGAGAGTTCCTCTGTATCGTCACTGTAAGGTTAGATGGCTTCTCCAACCTTCAACCACGCTGTCCTAGGCGAGACTTTTCTCCCCGGATAGATCTTCGTGTTCGATGGCTTTGCACTGCGGGCCAATTCGCTTGGCCATCTGGAGCAGATCGATAGCTATGCCCCCGGCCATCAGGTCAGGTTTGGAAACCTAAACTACACCGCCGACATCCGCGGAGACTTGATCTTCGACGGATTCGGGCCCGTGTCAGGAGCGCCGAACAATCACGACGTGCATGACCTAGATCGGCAGGCGGACAGTATTCAGAACATCACACCTGTTACCACTCCGAACTTCGCTCCAGAGCGGGTCGTGCCTTCCAAGGACGGGTGGATGGACCCTGCCCCGGAGGCCGCATACTCCTCGGCGTTGGAGCCGAACACGGACTCCTCTCCTAAAGGTATCTGTGTCTCCGGACCCCCGGACTCATCTCCGGCCGTGTGTTCCGGACCGCGCGTATCCATGCCCATTGAACTAACTGGGCTCTAGTCATGGAGTTCACCGCCGCAGATATCTTTCAGCACTCACCCTTCGGAGACGTGCTAGATTCTTTAAGGTCTCTCTCTTTGTCAAGAGACTCCCGGCCGAACTATATCCGGCTCGAGTGGGAAGCTGGCGACGAAGAAATTCGTTTCCCAGCCACCACCCACTTAATAGCCACGGTCGATGACTTGACCGACATGCTTAACTTCGACTCCGAAGAAATCGACGGTATAGACGACGATGCAGGAGAAGAACATGAATCACCGCCCACAGGGCGCTGGACTGCCACCTCTTCATATGACATATACATGGTGGATACTCCCAAAGAAACCAATGGCGGTGAGGCAACAGAAGATAACCCCTCGGGGAAGAAAGCAAAACACGGGCGTCATCGGCGCCGCTCCAAGCCTCGCCACAATAATACCGGCACCGGAGAAGATAATCCAGATGGTGCCGAAGGGGAATACGATCATGATCAACCCACCATCAAGCAAGCTGAACAGAAGCAGCAGCAGCTCCAAGCTGACCAAGATCTGCTCGCAGACAAATGGACTAAGGCCCGGGCAACCGTATAATACGGACTCAAGTGCCGAACAAAATACTACCCAAAGTGCAGGTTACTACCTCAATTCGAGGAGGCGGTACTAAAAATCAAACGCAGGCCTACACCCTGCCGACAGCACACTGCGGCAAGGGGCTGCGCACAAGACCAGCGTTACATACCAAACAACAACATAGAAAGTACCCCGGACGCATCAACGGACAGAAATAGAGTCTACAAACCTTGGTGCAACAAATATAAGCGTCCCAAGACAAAGAATGGCGCCCGGGGAACGGCGAACAACACAGGAGCCCGTAATCCTCAAACCGTTGAGAGGGAGAAGAGACTTCAACATCTTAATCCGGGCCCCTCTAGCTTGAACCGCATACTTGACCGACCATGTCAAATCCATGGTACCCCAGGAGCAGCAGCCAATCATACAGATAGAGAATGCTGGGTCTTTAAACAAATCGGTAGGCCGGCGCCAGAAGGAGCATGAAGAGGTGCCAGGGCAAGCAGCCCAGTTTATCAGGTCCAGGGACCGACCACTTGAGGATCAGGCCCCACCAAACAACTCATTTTTGAGTGTCACACATAGGAGTAAGGGCCACCCAGGCCCCGCCACCCCAGAGATGGTCTCCGGATAGACAAAAATGTCATACCAACTTTCGGTCTTATACTTCCAGGCAGTAGCTATTCAGCACCGCTAGGGCACACCGCGACTCAATGCATTATCACCCAAGACCCACGTGATGACGTCACAACTGCGGTCAAGACCGAGCTTCGCCTCGGCACCGAAGAATATTCGGCTACTTTATTCACTGAAGCAGTGAGTCATGGTTTCTTCAATCGAACCTAAATTCGACAGCCGAACTCCCGGACACCGACAAGGGAGTCCGAACTACTTCAGGATACCCCAACCTAATCATAGCTCATACAGACCCTTCAACATAAGCTGGACGGATCACATCCACGGCTCAGCCACTGCTCACACACGCCTCTTAAGCACTATTTGCAGGTTCACCCTCGCGCACAACCGGACCGGCGGCTTGGAATCAGCTCGGACGCATACAGGGGGGATGTCCATCCCACCTGAACACAATCCGGATATTCCTCCGGACCCGCGCACAGCCAACCACCGCCCAGCCCCAACAGGTTCTGCCGTCATGCCTCTCTTTTATAACATGCACCGTACCCATACGCATAGACGTATTACTTAAATACAACATGTGGAGTCATTTGACGCTTATCTGCTATTTTTCAACGACATTTTGTCATAACGGCATCCGAACATCTTGTTATGCCTTCGAACGTCAGGGGCTTCCTCGCACCCGTACTACGGCGTCTAAAGTCCGAACACCTTCTCGGTCGTTCGGCACCCCGAACTTATAGCATTATATGCATCAACTCCGAATCATGTCTTGGGTCATTGGTTGGGTTTGCCTGGTTCCCATGTTTTGGTACCTTACTTTCCGCAATATCGTCCCCATGTTTTGGTACCTTACGTTCCGCAATATCGTCTAAGGTAGCGCTGGGAGAACTACTGCGATTGTGTCCCGGTTCTGCCGGACGAACACCTCAGTAGAGAAAGCCAAAAACCGACTGTCATGATAAGGCGAGAGCTGGTCAGCTGTTCAAGAGGTTGTCAAATCTTTAAAGATGTATTCCGCATAATGTCATAATAAAATGCAGCGTGCGAAGGATCGGTCCACCGATCAGGCGCTATTAGAGCCCCCCCGTGCGGTCTTCCGAACACCAGGGGCTGCGCCGCCCATACTCGAAATCCTATGGCTAAGTGAGAGTAAAAAAGCCTTATAGTACGATTGCCTGGTTCGCTGTGCTGAACACCTCCTTCATGGACCCAAGAATGGGATAAAGAGTGTTCAGGTGTATCCCGAACACCCCCGTAGTTCCTACGTGGGGGCATAAGCCGGCGACTGGCCAACTCTCAAGACTAACATATTAAACGGCCGCGCAGGAATAAAATTTACACATAACAGGCACCTACATATAAGTGACTCTGTTTTGCCTTACAAAGCATATCACAATTGCTTTCAGGGAAAAATAATTTCTTTCGTACATTCCTTGGGCACGAGGTGGGCGCCTTTCAGGACGCCATCATAATATAGTTCGGGCTTGCGGTGCTCCTTCCCCTCCGGCGGCCCCTCGGTCATCAGCTTCTCAGCATCAAGCTTCCCCCAGTGCACTTTTGCACGGGCAAATGCCATTCGTGCCCCTTCTATGCACACTGACCGCTTAATGGCATCCAGCCGAGGGCAGGCCCTCCCAATCCGTTTCACGAGCGCAAAGAAACTGCTTGGTATGGGCTCGATGGGCCATAGCCAGATAACCAAATCCTTCATGGCTAGTTCGGCCGCCTGATGCAGCTCGATCGGCTATTTTAGCTGGTCAACAAACAACACCGGATAGTTCGGCGCCAAATACTGCGACCAGAAGAGCTTCTCCGCAGTTTCCTTCTTCTCAGCTCGGCAGAATTGGGCAGCATCATATATGATGCGCGGCAAATCCGCGAATGCTCCTGAAAAAATTAGGATTCAATGGGTCACCATGAATCTTCCCTGCGAAAGCATAAGGCACCTTGAGAAAACAAAAACCCCCCTTACCAGCCGCAATCTTCCGCGCCTCCTGAATATCCTTCAGCGCGGCCTGGGCTTCCTCTCGAGCCTCACTCGCGGTCTGGAGAGCTTGGGCAAGTTCAGATTCTTTCAACGATAGACTCTGCTCCAAGCTCTCGTTTCTCCCTACGGCCTCCTGAAGCTCTTGTTCAGGTTCCACGACCCTCGCCTCGTGTTTCTCACAGAGAGTCGGCTCCGCGGCATCATTCTTTTCGGCCAAGGGAACAACCATCTTGAGCGCCTCAATTTCGGCATCCACCCCTGGAGCGCGCAATATATATACTTTAAGATAGTCACAACTACTTACTTGTGGCAAAACTTACTAAAAGTTTTCCAAACATACCTTGTTTCTCCTCCAGCCGCTTCTTCACTCGACCGAGTTCTTCTTCGGCCCGCACCAGACTCTGCTTGAGTCCAGACACTTCCGCAGTATGAGAGGTGGCAGTTGCTGCAGACATCTAATTCACAAAAATATATATATATATGTCATTAGCTAAGTCTCCTGCGGACGGGAAGTTGATCCCGTGTCCGGATCCTGTCCTCTCCGAACAGTGTATCAGGGGCTACTATCTATACTATGACAGTCTTCTATACATACCTCCAAGCCTTTTATAAGGCTGACGCAGGATTCATTCAGTCCGCTCTCGGCGGCCTGAATCTGTTCTATCACCACGCCCATAAGGGCGCGGTGTTCATCAATAATGGACGCACTCTCTAGTGCTGTCGATAGGCCGCCTGACGCCTTTGGTTGGACGGAGGTCACAGGCGGAGTAGGATCGCCCCCTCCGGATCTCGGAGCCGTCAGGGTCTCCGGGATCGTGTCCGGCTGTGGGCCAGATCCACGACCGCCCCTGCCGTTGATATTCATGGGAACCGCCGCTCCCGCATGTCCGGCCTCCAAGGTGCGCCCCCTGGCTCAGGTCCTTTTTCGGCGACACCTCGGTGTCACAGCCAGGCTTTGGGGAAGGGGCCCTAGGAGGGGTCTCACTCTGCAAGGCATCGGAACTCAACGAGTCCTCTGATGAGTTCTGTTGGGCTAGAGACCTCGCCAGACTGTAAAAAGTACGGTGCGAATCAAAATACTACATTCTAGTAAATTCTGGATGCATGGATGTGTCCGGATTTCGTGCACTTATGATTTTACCAGGGGCTGGGCCCTAGGATCCCACTCCGGGCTGCTACCGGTAGCCGTGGTGAACGCCTCGGGGATGGATGTTCTTCTCCTCTTAGGTGAATCTGCCTTTAAGGATGAGGAGGCTTCCCTTTTCTTCCTCCCCCTCGTAAGGGACTCGGGCTCTTCTCCCTCCTCCTCCTCCTCCTCCTCCTCCTCCTCCTCTTCCTCCTCCTCATTCTCTCTGGAGGAGGGAGGGTTGCTGGAGTCTTAGGACTTCGTGTCCGAAGCGCCCCGACGACGGAGACCGCTCCTGGTCTCCTTGGCCTTTTTGTTGGCCTCTTTCTTCGGTGCCTTGTAAGGCGCTGGGACCAGCATCTTTGTCAGAAGAGGTCCCGCTGGTTCTTCCAGCAGTGGGGCCGGGCAATGAATCCGCCCCGCCACCTTCGTCCATTCCCGGGGCAACCACGGAAAGACACGTTAGAAAACATCTCCTTCAAGACATAGCAATGGCACATGCGAATAACCAAGCTATGATGACGACTTACCAGACTGGTGGGGTGGGACAACTGGTACCCGCGGTCTGCGGCAGAGTCCGGCCATGGTTTGCCGTACTTAAAGAGCACCTTCCAGATGTCCTTGTGAGTGGAGCCGAAAAGCTCCCGCAGGGCTTGGTGCTCGGCCGGGTCGTACTCCCACAAATCACAGCCTCTGTGCTGGCAAGGAAGGATCAGGCGGACCAGCATCACCTGGACCACGTCAACGAGCCTGTTGGCCTTCTCCTCCATACCTTTGACGCGCGCCTGGATCACTGATAGTTCGTCGGACGACGACCAGTTTATGCCCTTCTTGGGCCAGGATGTGAGCTGCAAAGGGGCTCCAGATCAAAACTCAGGAGCAGCGGCCCACTTTTTGCCGCGCGGCTCAGTGATATAGAACCACTGTTGCTGCCACTCCTTGACGGAGTCATTGGAAGTACCCGTCGGCCATGTGACCTTGGGCATCCTGCTCACCATGGCGCCTCTGCACTCGGCGTGTTCGCCACTCACCACTTTGAGCTTCACGTTGAAGATCTTGATCCATAGCCCGAAGTGCGGCGAGATACGGAGAAAGGCCTCACACACAACAATAAATGTTGAGATGTTGAGGAAAGCATTGGGGGATAGATCGTCAAATCAATCCCGTAGTAATACATGATGCCGCAAACAAAAGGGTTGATGGGAAACCCGAGCCCGCGGACAAAATGGGGGAGGAAAACAACTCTCTCGTGGGGCTCCAGAGTAGGGACAATCTGTCCCGCCGTTGGAAGACGGTGGCCGATTTTCTTGGCCAGATATCCAGCCGCCCCCAGCTTTTTAGTATCCTTCTCCTAGACGGAGGAGGCCATCCACTTGCCTCCTGCTCCGGATCTAGACATTTTTGGAGGACCTTATTTTTTGGTGGGGAGGATGAATGCTTGGGCGCTAGGGCTCAGACGGAAGGAAAGGGGCGAGCAGAAGCAGAAGAAGGCGTCGGTAGAAAGGAGGAGGCTTTTCCCCTTTATAAAGGCAATAAAACTTTACGCCTCCCCGCTTGCCTAATGGAGCCTGCTCGTTCCCCACTTACCGTAATTGATGGTACGGTTAGGCTACCCACGCCCGTATTGAAGATAATCCCGCGATAAGGGGACACGATCTCTGCTTTGACAAGACGTGCCAGAGGAACCGCCTCGTGATGTGTGCGGAAGCAGGTTGAAGAAAACGGTTCAAATAAAAACCGGACCATGGCGTGGTGTCACTTTTCGAAGGATTGTCAGCAGATTGAATTTGTGGATTATTATTGTTCTCTCTATGGTGATATATGGAATGATTATCTTGCAGAGCTGGACACGATCCTTGTGTTCGGAATCTATCTTGGAGTATTCGGAGATGGAACCCGCCTCGCAATGCTGAAGACAATCTACGCACCGGACTCATCGTCGTTGAAGCCTGGTTCATGGGCTACTGAGGGAGTCCTGGATAAGGGGGTATCCGGACAACCGTACTAAGTACTTTGGCCGGGCTGTTGGACTATGAAGATACAAGATAGAAGACTTTGTCCCATGTCCGGATGGGACTCTCCTTGGCGTGGAAGGCAAGCTTGGTTATTCGGACGTAGATTTCCTCCTCTGTAAACCGACTCTATGTAACCCTAGCCCCCTCCGGTGTCCATATAAACCAGAGGGTTTAGTTCGTAGGACTAATCATCATTATCATCAACAATCATACCATAAGCTAGCTTCTAGGGTTTAGCCTATCTGATCTCGTGGTAGATCAACTCTTGTAATACTCATATCATCAAGATCAATCAAGCAGGAAGTAGGGTATTACCTCCATTGAGAGGGCCCGAACCTAGGTAAACATCGTATCCACAGTCTCCTGTTACCATTAGCCTTAGACGCACAGTTCGGGACCCCCTACCCGAGATCCGCCGATTT
This sequence comes from Triticum dicoccoides, assembly GCF_002162155.2. Classification (NCBI taxonomy): domain Eukaryota; kingdom Viridiplantae; phylum Streptophyta; class Magnoliopsida; order Poales; family Poaceae; genus Triticum; species Triticum dicoccoides. The sequence goes on from NC_041385.1 coordinate 724,916,105, forward strand.
TGACATTGACAGTAGGGTCTTGCCTATTTCCAAGGACAATTTCTTTCATCTTTTCAAAAACAACAAATGTCAAACTATGATATAGAGTCAAAAACAACAATGATGTAGAGTCAAAATAACATATCTCAAACAATTAAACTTGGGCATCACATAAACATGTCATACGGAGTTCCACATAAACTTAGTTCAAATAGCAAACTTAGTTCCACATAGCAAATGGAGTTTCACAAATAGCAAACACATAGTTCAAATAGCAAACACATAGTTACACAACCACTAGACTTTTCAACTACATCCAACTATCGAATAACAGAATTTAAGTCATCCTTCCCCTCTTGTTCTTGGAGGCACGGTCCTCGTTCCTCTTTGAACGAGTCTCTTAAGTTCTTTTGTTGGACCGTCGAGGAACCGGTCTCTAGAAAGGCTCCGGACTCAGCAAATCCTTCTTCTTCGGATTCCTCTTCCCCAGCTCAGGTGCTTGAGATGATTGAGTTGTTGGAGGTCCATAATCTTCATCGTACTCCTCCTTCCCGTTGCTCTCATCCTCCTCCTCCATTTCTTCATGTGTGGCCTCCTCCTCCTCCTCCTCCTCGTCCTCAACCAATCTAGACAACGAGGGAGCATGGGTCGATGATGCGATGTGACCCTGTGTGGTGATGAACTTCAACCGACCCAGCTCGGCACACCCAAGCAGCCCTACCAGCTTGCGACAACGCTTCACGAACTTCTGCACTCACAATGAAACAAGGGCATAATAACTATCAAGTTTATGATTGCAAGTGAAGAAGATGCATTTGTTCCGAGGAGGCTGAAATTGTACTTTCATCGTCCCTCTCATTTTGTCCTCAGATTGTACGCTCCCGGGGGCATCACCTAGTGCATCTGACGCTTCAAAGATGCATCTGTTCAGCTCACCAGAATGCAATGGCATAAGTCAGTCATGATGACGAATACAATAATTTAAATAGAACCTCTCGGTTCAAACTTACCACTCTGTTGATGAGGGGTGCAAACTCCCTAAATCCACTGTGCAGGTCTCTGATGCCGGTATGGTAGTCTCTTCCTCAAGGTCATCCCTCTCCAGCTTCGCGATGTCTTCCGCCGTCCACCGAGGCTTGAGACGAAGACGGTGCTTCTGGCCATCATCGTACCACTTCATGTGTCGCTCCACGTAAACATTCCAGTCAGTCACTCTCCTCTCCCCGTCTTTCTTGTACCTTCGTCGGTTCCACTCTGCCACATGAGTTTTATGCTCCTCTCCCCAGTCTGTGATCGACTGATTCTTCTGCCGGCTCATCCTGCAAGGCATCAGCAACAAGAAACATCATAACATAGTCGAACGCAATGAATTCATGGGCATGAAGAAAAAGCACGGGCACTCACAAGTGGAGCGCATGGCCACCGGTATCGGTGGGCTGGCCAGGTGGGGTATGTTGAAAAATCCCAAACTGCGTGGCCACGCGGTGTGGCAAGTGCAACTCGACGGCGTACACACAGATCATGGGCATGATGCACCGCCAGAGACCACGGTCCTCATCGCACATCGGGTTTAGATCAAAGGCCCACTGTCGGTCATGATACGGCCACCAATTTACCTATTACAAATATGGTGGTAAGTTGCCACTCTCGGTCCAAAGTGGAAAACAAAGAGAAAGGTGTTGAACGAGTTCATATACCTGCCAGTGCGTCAAAGCATCCATCTCATTGGTGTAGGTCTTGTATGAAGTCTTGTTTAGGCCCGTGTAGAGTTTGACAATGTCCCACTCGTAAGCTATGGTGGAGTTTCGAGAAGCGTCGCCGTCCTTGCTATATGCACCCCATGGGCATCTTGGCAGCTTCTCCAGACGCCCCACCGGCAGCCTCTCCCACATCCAAATGGAGAAGGCCTAGACAAAGCCACCCATATTGGACTTGTCTCCCGTCCTCTGGGTTGCATCGTCAAGCTGCAAAAAAATCAAATGAGGATCAGATATAACAAAATTTCATAGACATACTTTCGCAGGTAGGCAATTAGATAGTCTCTTACCGAACGTATAGGTAGGCGAGAGATGCGGTCCCCCAACTATACCCTGTATCCCAGTCGGCTAGGAAGAACAGATACGACCAGTTGGCAGAGTTCCCGGATGCGTCTGGAAACACGATCTTCGTGAGAAGGTACCATAGGTAGGCCCTCGCGTACCACTCCACAGTCGTCTCATCAGCGTCTTCAGGGCATGTCTTCCGGTGCTCCGAGAGCCAGGGCAATGGCACACCGGATGTACGGTTACCCTTAGCATCGGGGCGGGCGCCGATGAGGGTGGTAACCCTCTCCTTCCAGTTGGTCCTCTCCACTCGCCCGGTCAGTGCATGACCCTCGATTGGCATCGCATTAATCATCGACCAGTCCTCGAGGGTCACCGTCATCTCCCCGCATGTGAGATGGAAAGAATGGGTCTCCGGTCGCCACCGGTCAATCAGAGCTGTCAGAGCTGCGTGAACAAGCGTCGGCGGCTAACGCTTGAACTGCAACACGAAACCCAACAACCGGGCTCTCTTGAAGAACGACGTGTAGCGCTCGTCGTAGTCCATATGACCATGAACCCCGTGCCCCCTCATGTGCAGTGGCTGGAGCATCTGTCAAAAAGTGAACGCCAAGAGTTAGGAAATTATTTTCATCAATCCGAAAACTTTGATCAATATTTCATTTATATTACTTACCTCTCCGTTCTCTATGAAACGGGCACGATGACCCTTGTCGAATGCGTAGTTTAAGCATGCAGTACCGTGTGCCGATGTTGTCTGCAATAGGTGGCTGCCTTAATAAAAATTCATAAACAAAAACATCATAAGCATAAGCATACATAAACATGCATCATATAAAAATCATATCACCATGCATCATATCACAAAAAAATTCTCCAACAACATCTACTACACATGATGGATCAAATCATATCAACATTACTCATATCAAGAAAAAAATCCTCCAACATGCATCATATCAACATGCATCATATCACAAAAAAAATCCTCCATAATTCATCTTTCAATGCATTATCTCCAAACAACATGTTCATATCATCATATCAACATGCATCATCACTCCAACATGCATCATATCATCATATTTTTAAACAAAAAAAATCCTCCAACATGCATCATATCATCATATTTTAAACAAAAAATTCCTCCAACATGCATCATATCATCATATTTGAAAACAAAAAAATTCCTCCAACATCTTCATATCATCATATCAACATGCATCATCAACCTACAATCAATTCCTCCCACATGCATTACATCATAATTTTTTTAACAAAAAAATTATGAACTAGGGTTCATCTTAACACTAACATATGAAGTATTGATTAGAGTTCATATTCATTACCACTACTTAGTAAAGAACTAAGAACTAGAACTAGAATCAAGCTAAAACAATCTTAGGCCAATTTTTTTTCAATCTAAGTTAAAAAAATTACGGATTTGAAGCAAATAATGCGTGAATGGAAGCAAGTTTGCAAAAACTAATTGGATGGATCGGAGGAGCTTACGATTCTCTCTTCGGGGCCATCTCAATCCGCCAAAACGGTGAAGAATCGGTGAAGATCCAAGGGGGGGGAGTGGAGGAGATGAGAGAGGGAAAGAGGGGCGACTTGGGGAAGAAAATGGACAACTGCCGACTGGGGGGGGGGAGATGGGCTGGGGCGCGGGGGGTTCGGCCCAAATAACTGCCTGGACCCTACCGCCAGGCGCTCTGGTGGTAGGGTTATGCAGGCTACCGCCAGGTCCCCTGGCGGTAGGGTACGATGGAGGGGGACGGCGGCCGTTTCCACTAGCTGACGTGGACTAGTATCCTACCACCAGGGGCCCTGGCGGTAGGCTATACAACCCTACCACCCGAGACCCTGGCAGTAGGAAAAAGGGTCAAATCCCGAAATTTTTCCCAACCGGGGTCAGATCCTGATTTTCTTTCCAATAAGGGTCAGAACACGAAATTTAGCCGCAAACAGACAATCATATTTGGTATTGGGTGCCTATGAGTTCCAATAATAAGTAACATATCATGGCACGATTTAGTCAAGGTTTGGGAAAAGTTAATTTTGACATGCATGGCACATGTTTGTAAGATGGTTCATGCCCAAACGAAGCTTAGTCTTTATATTAATAAACCTGTTTAAAACCCTTGCATGTTCTTTAAGTTGTACGTGTGTGTCCACAAAAAATGTAGAGTTCTGGATCTTTCTATATACGTTAAAGATTTGTATCTTAGCCAACACAAATTAAACACGTATGTGTTTTCATGCCGATATGCATAGTGGTTCAATACATATAAAAAACATTCTAACATGGTATCCCATATTGATGGATATTATTGATTTCTAACAACAATATGCTGCCAAAGATTGCACAAAGGGAAAATTTCGGTTCATATGGAATCTTCCAACGGTTCATGCTATACTACTGAAATTTCACCATGTCAGTTATCTAAGTGATGACACATTGCGTTATGTACCTATGTACCTTGCCTAATATGATAACCTTTCAAGCAAGTTCAAGGTATATGTAAATTTTTGTCCATATTTCTAAATACATTTGATAGATATAATAATATATTAATAGCCCATGAAGCAATGGACAAAAATAGTGCAAATATGATAATATATCAATAGCCCATGCGCATGCACGGGTTGACGACCAGTATCTATAAATTATGAAGTATTCATGCCATGTTTACAATAATTTTATATGGATTTGGTATGATTTGCATGGAACTAACCCGGATTGACGCTATTTTCAGCAGAACTACCGTGATGTTATTTTTTTACAGAAATGAAAGTTCTCCAAATGAGTTGAAACTTTTTGACGATTTTTTTGGAACAAAAGAGACCCCCGAAGCTTCGTGGAAGGACCAGAAGGTGAAGGAGTAGGGCACAAGACACCGGGGCGCGCCTGGGCCTTTGTCCGTGCCCCGATGGGTTGTGCTCACCTCGTGGCCCATCTTTGTGTGATTCCATCTCTAAAAAATCCTATAAATACCAAAAACCCCAGAAATAACCCTAGATCAGAAGTTCTGCCGCCGCAAGCCTCTGTAGACACAAAAACCAATCTAGACCCGGTTCTGGCACTCCGCCGGAGGGGGAAATCACCACTGGTGGCCATCTTCATCATCCCGGTGGCCACCATGATGAGGAGGGAGTAGTCCACCCTCGGGGCTGATGGTTTGTAATAGTAGCTATGTGTTTAATCTCTCTTTCTATCTATCTATCTATCTCTCGTGTTCTTAAGATGTCACGATCTTGATGTATCGTGGGCTTTGTTAATATAGTTGGATCATATGGTTTTCCCCCTCTCTATCTTGTTGTGATGAATTGAGTTTTCCCTTTGAGATTTCGTTCTTATCGAATTGAATACTTTTATTGATTTGAGAACACTTGATATATGTCTTGCATATGAATACTCGTGGTGACAATGGGGTATTATATTGATTCACTTGAGATATGTTTTGGCACTCAACTCGCGGATTCCCGAGGTGTTGGGGTAATCTATGCATAGGGGTTGATGCATGTTCTCGTCTTTTGTTTCTCTGGTAGAAATCTTGGGGCACTCTTTGAGCTTCTTTGTGTTGGACTGAGTATTATGAATCTGAAATTGTTTGAGGCATATCGCATAATCAACTCAAGGATACTCGCGGTGACATTGGAGTATCTAGGTGACATTAGAGTTGGTTGATGTGTATCATATGGTGTTATTTTAGTACGAACTCTTGGTTAGATCGATTGGAAAGAATAGCTTGGTGTTATTTTAGTACAAACTCTAGGATAGATTGATTGGAAAGAATAGCTTTGAGGTGGTTTCGTACCCTACAAACAATTCCGTCTTATGTTCTCCGCTAGTTAGGAACTTTGGAGTGATTCTTCATCGCACGTTGCTGGATGGTTATATGATCCAATTATATTAGCATTGTTGAGAGATTTCAGTAGCGAAAGTACGAACCCTAGGCCTCATTTTCAAGCATTGCAATACCGTTTGTGCTCCATTTTATCAATTGCCACCTTGCTGTTTTTTATTGTTCTTACTACAAAAACCAATATCTACTATCTATATTACACTTGTATCACAATCTCTTCGCCGAACTAGTGCACCTATACAAATTACCATTGTATTTGGTGTGTTGGGGACACAAGAGACTTTTTACTATTTGGTTGCAGGGTTGTTTGAGAGAGACCATCTTAATCCTACACCTCCCACAGATTGATAAACCTTAGGTCATCCACTTGAGGGAAAATTGCTACTGTCCTACAGAACTCTACGCTTGGAGGCCCAACACATGTTTACAAGAATAAAGTTGTGTAGTAGACATCACTTGTGCATCCACTTCCATAAACCCCAAAGTTGCTCCATATGAGTCCATCATACCTACCTATATGCGGTATTTACCTGCCGTTCCAAGTAAATTTGCATGTGCCACACTCTAAACCTTCAAATGAAATTCTGTTTTGTATGCTCGAATCACTCATGTAGCAACTAGGGTTGTCTATATCTTCCATGCTAGGTGGGTTATTCTCACGATGAGTGGACTCCACATCATTCACGAGAAAATGGCCAGTAACCGGGATGCTCAGTCCCATGCTCAAATCAAATCAAAATAATTGCAAACAAAACTCCCCCAGGATTGTTGTTAGTTGGATGGTACCCGTTATTTCGGACTAGCCGTGGAATGTTCTTGTTGGTGGTGGGGGAGCATAAACTTTACCGTTCTTTTTGGGAACCGCCTATAATGTATGTAGCATGGAAGATACCGAGATCTCTTGGTTGTTATGTTAACAATGAAAGCATGCCGCTCAAAATATTATTTATCTCTGTTTCAAAACTCTAGTGCAAGTGGGAGACTGAAGGAAATATGCCCTAGATGCAATAATAAAGTTATTATTTATTTCCTTAATTCATGATAAATGTTTATTACTGATGCTAGAATTGTATTAACTGGAAACTTAGTACATGTGTGAATACATAGACAAAACCTATAGTCCCTAGTATGCCTCTACTTGACTAGCTCATTAATCAAAGATGGTTATGTTTCCTAACCATAGACATGTGTTGTCATTTGATGAACGGGATCACATCATTAGGAGAATGATGTGATGGACATGACCCATCCGTTAGCTTAGCATTATGACCGTGTTAGTTTCGTTGCTACTGCTTTCTTCATGACTTATACAAGTGCCTCAGACTATGAGATTATGCAACTCCCGAATACCGGAGGAACACTTTGTGTGCTACCAAATGTCACAACGTAAAATGGTGATTATAAAGGTGCTCTAGATGTGTCTCCGAAGGTGTTTGTTGGGTTGGCATAGATCGAGATTAGGATTTGTCACTCCGTGTTTCGGAGAGGTATCTCTGGGCCCTCTCGGTAATGCTCATCACTATAAGCTTTGCAAGCATTGTAACTAGTGAGTTAGTTGCGGGATGAAGTATTACGGAACGAGTAAAGAGACTTGCCGGTAACGAGATTGAACTAGGTATTGACATACCGACGATCGAATCTCGGGCAAAGTAACATACCGATGACAAAGGGAACAATGTATGTTGTTATGCGGTCTGACCGATAAAGATCTTCATAGAATATGTAGGAACCAATATGAGCATCCAGGTTCCACTATTGGTTATTGACCGGAGACGTGTCCCGGTCATGTCTACATAGTTCTCGAACCCGTAGGGTCCGCACGCTTAACGCTCGATGACGATCGGTATTATGAGTTTATGTGTTTTGAAGTACCGAAGGTAGTTCGGAGTCCCGGATGTGATCACGGACATGACGAGGAGTCTCTAAATGGTCGACACATAAAGATTGATATATTGGACGACTATATTCGGACATCGGAAGTGTTCTGGGTGATTTCGGAGAAAACCAGAGTGCAGGAGGGGTTACCGGAATCCCCCGGGGAAGTATTGGGCCTTAGTGGGCCTTAGGGGAGAGAGAGGGCAGTAGCCTAGGAGGTGGCGTGCCCCCCCAAGGGGAGACCGAATTGGACTAGGGGAGGGGGGCGCAACCCCTCTTTCCCTCTTCCTGTCCCTCTCCTTCCTTCCCCCTTCCCCCTCCTAGTTGGACTAGGAAAGGAGGAGTCCTACTCCTACTAGGAGGAGGACTCCTCCCCTCCTTGGTGCGCCCCAAGGGCCGGCCGGTCTTCCCCCTTGATCCTTTATATACGGGGGAAGGGGCACCCTAGAACACACAAGTTGACATTGTTTAGCCGTGTGCGGTGCCCCCCCTCCATAGTTACACACCTCGGTCATATCGTCGTAGTGCTTAGGCGAAGCCCTGCGCCGGTAGCTTCATCATCACCATCACCATGACGTCATGCTGACGAAACTCTCCCTCGGCCTCAACTGAAACTCTCCCCGAGCTAAACGTGTGCTGATCGCGGAGGTGCCGTACGTTCGGTACTAAGATCGGTCGGATCGTGAAGACGTACGACTACATCAACCGCGTTGTCATAGCGCTTCCGCTTTCGGTCTACGAGGGTACGTGTACACACTCTCCCCTCTTGTTTCTATGCATCACCATGATCTTCCGTGTGCGTAGGATTTTTTTTGAAATTACCGCGTTCCCCAACAGTGGCATCCGAGCCAGGTCTATGCATAGATGTTATATGCACGAGTAGAACACAAAGATTTGTGGGCGATAATAGTCATACTGCTTACCAACATGTCATACTTTGATTCAGCAGTATTGTTGGATGAAGCGGCTCAGACCGACATTACGCGTACGCTTACGCGAGACTGGTTCTACCGACGTGCTTTGCACATAGGTGGCTGGTGAGTGTCTATTTCTCCAACTTTAGTTGAATCGAGCGTGGCTACGCCCAGTCCTTGTTGAAGGTTAAAACAACACACTTGACGAAAAATCGTTGTGGTTTTTGATGCGTAGGTAAGAATAGTTCTTGCTAGAAGCCCGTAGCAGCCACGTAAAACTTGCAACAACAAAGTAGAGGATGTCTAACTTTCTTTTGCAGGGCTTGCTGTGATGTGATATGGTGAAGCATGATGTGATATAAATTGTTGTATGAGATGATCATGTTTTCTAACAAAGTTATCGGCAACTGGCAGGAGCCATATGGTTGTCGCTTTATTGTATGCAATGCAATCGCCATGTAATTGTTTTACTTTATCACTAAGCGGTAGCGATAGTCATAGTAACAATAGGTGGCGAGACGACAACGATGCTACGATGGAGATCAAGGTGTCGCGCCAGTGACGTTGGAGATCATGACGATGCTTCGGTGATGGAGATCATGAGCACAAGATGATGATGGCCATATCATGTCACATATTTTGATTGCATGTGATGTTTATCCTTTATGCATCTTATTTTTCTTAGAATGTCGGTAACATTATAAGATGACCCCTTACTAAATTTCAAGGTACAAGTGTTCTCCCTGAGTATGCGCCGTTGCTACAGTTCGTCGTGCCGAGACACCACGTGATGACCGGGTGTGATAATCTCTACATTCACATACAAGGGGTGCAATCCAGTTTTGCACACGCAGAATACTCGAGTTAAAATTGATGAGCCTAGCATATGCAGATATGGCCTCGGAACACTGAGACCGAAAGGTCGAGCGTGAATCATATAGTAGATATGCTCAACATAGTGATGTTCACCTTTGAAAACTACTCCATCTCACGTGATGATCGGACATGGTTTAGTTGATTTGGATCACGTGATCACTTAGATGATTAGAGGGATGTCTATCTAAGTGGGAGTTCTTAAGTAATATGATTAATTGAACTTTAATTTATCATGAACTTAGTACCTGATAGTATTTTGCATGTCTATGTTGTTGTAGATCAATGGCCCGTGCTACCGTTCCTTTCAATTTCAATGTGTTCCTAGAGAAAGTTAAGTTGAAAGATGATGGCAGCAACTACACAGATTGGGTCCGAAACTTGAGGATTATCCTCATTGCTGCACAGAAGAATTATGTCCTGGAAGCACCGTTGGGTGCCAGGACTGTTGCAGATGCTACCGATGATGTTAAGAACGTCTGGCAGAGCAAAGCTGATGACTACTCGATAGTTCAGTGTGCCATGCTTTACGGCTTAGAATCGGGACTTCAAAGACGTTTTGAACATCATGGAGCATATGAGATGTTTCAAGAGTTGAAGTTAATATTTCAAGCAAATGCCCGAGTTGAGAGATATGAAGTCTCCAACAAGTTCTAGAGCTGCAAAATGGAGGAGAATAGTTCTGTCAGTGAACACATACTCAAATTGTCTGGGTATCATAATCACTTGACTTAGCTGGGAGTTGATCTTCCAGTTGAACGTGTCATTGACATAGTTCTTCAATCACTGCCACCAAGCTATAAAGGCTTCGTGATGAACTATAATATGCAAGGGATGGAAAAGACTATTCCCGAGCTCTTCGCGATGCTAAAGGCCACGGAGGTAGAAATAAAAAAGGAGCATCAAGCGTTGATGGTCAATAAGACCACTAGTTTCAAGAAAAAGGGCAAAGGGAAGAAAGGGAACTTCAAGAAGAACGACAAAAAGGTTGCTTCTCAAGAGAAGAAACCCAAGTATGGACCTAAGCCTGAAGCTGAGTGCTTCTACAACAAAGGGACTGGTCACTAGAAACGGAACTGCCCCAAGTATTTGGCAGATAAGCAGGATGGCAAAGTGAAAGGTATATTTGATATACATGTTATTGATGTGTACTTAACTAATGCTCGCAGTAGCGCCTGGGTATTTGATACTGGTTATGTTGCTCATATTTGCAACTCGAAACAGGGGCTACGGATTAAGCGAAGATTGTCTAAGGACGAGATGATGATGCGCATGGTAAATGGTTCTAAAGTCGATGTGATCGCGGTCGGCACGCTACCTCTACATCTACCATCGGGATTAGTATTAGACCTGAATAATTGTTATTTGGTGCCAGCGTTGAGCATGAACATTATATCTGGATCTTGTTTGATGCGAGACGGTTATTCATTTAAATCAGAGAATAATGGTTGTTCTATTTATATGAGTAATATCTTTTATGGTCATGCATCCTTGCTGAGTGGTCTATTTTTGTTGAATCTCGATAGTAGTAATACACATATTCATAGTGTTGAAGCCAAAAGATTGAAGTTTAATAATGATAATGCAACTTATTTATGGCACTGCCGTTTAGGTCATATCGGTGTAAAGCGCATGAAGAAACTCCATGCTGATGGACTTTTGGAATCACTTGATTATGAAACACTTGGTGCTTGTGAACCGTGCCTTATGGGCAAGATGACTAAAACTCCGTTCTCTGGAACAATGGAACGAGCTACTGACTTGTTGGAAATAATACATACCGATGTATGCGGTCCAATGAGTATTGATGCTCGTGGTGGGTATCGTTATTTTCTTACCTTCACAGATGATTTAAGCAAATAGGGTTATATCTACTTAATGAAGCATAAGTCCGAAACATTTGAAAAGTTCAAAGAATTTTAGAGTGAAGTGGAAAATCATCGTAATAAGAAAATAAAGTTTCTACGATCTGATCGTGCAGGAGAATATTTGCGTTACGAGTTTCGTTTTCATTTGAAACAACATGGGATAGTTTCACAATTAACGCCACCTGGAACACCACAGCGAAATGGTGTGTTCAAACATCGTAACCGTACTTTATTAGATATTGTGCGATCTATGATGTCTCTTACTGATTTACCGCTATCGTTTTGGGGTTATGCTTTAGAGACGTCTGCATTCACTTTAAATAGGGCACCATCTAAATCCGTTGAGATGACGCCTTAGAACTGGGTCTGGCAAGAAACCAAAGCTGTCATTTCTTTAAGTTTGGGGCTGCGATGCTTATGTGAAAAAGCTTCAACCTGATAAGCTTGAACCTAAATCGGAGAAGTGCGTCTTCACAGGATACCCAAAGGAAACTGTTGGGTACACCTTCTATCACAGATACGAAGGCAAAATCTTTTGTTGCTAAGAATGGATCCTTTCTAGAGAAGGGGTTTCTCTCAAAAGAAGTGAGTGGGAGGAAAGTAGAACTTGATGAGGTAACTGTACCTGCTCCCTTATTGGAAAGTAGTTCATCGCAGAAATCAGTTCCTGTGATTCCTACACCAATTAGTGAGGAAGCTAATGATGATGATCATAAAGCTTCAGATCAAGTTACTACCGAACCACATAGGTCTTTGAGAGTAAGATCGGCACCAGAGTGGTACGGTAATCCTGTTCTGGAAGTCATGTTAGTAGACCACTATGAACCTATGAACTTGAGGAAGCGATGATGAGCCCAGATTCCACGAAATGGCTCGAGGCCATGAAATCTGAGATGGGATCCATGTAAGAGAACAAAGTGTGGACTTTAGTGGACTTGCCCGATGATCGGCAAGCCATAGAAAATAAATGGATCTTTAAGAAGAAGACCGACACAGACGGTAATGTTACTGTTTACAAAGATCGACTTGTTGCGAAAGGTTTTTGACAAGTTCAAGGAGTTGACTACAATGAGACGTTCTCACCCGTAGCGATGCTTAAGTCTGTCTGAATCATGTTAGCAATTGGTGCATTTTATGATTAAGAAATTTGGAAAATGGATGTAAAAATTGCATTCCTGAATGGATTTCTGGAAGAAGAGTTGTATATGATGCAAACGGAAGGTTTTGTCGATCCAAAGGGCGCTAGCAAAGTGTGCAAGCTCCAGCGATCCATTTATGGACTGGTGCAAGCCTCTCGGAGTTGGAATAAACGCTTTGATAGTGTGAATAAAGCATATGGTTATATGAAGACTTTTGGAGAAGCTTGTATTTACAAGAAAGTGAGTGGGAGCTCTGTAGCATTTCTGATCTTATATGTAGATGACATATTGTTGATTGGAAATGATATAGAATTTCTGGATAGCATAAAGGGATACCTGAATAAGAGTTCTTCTATGAAAGACCTTGGAGAAGCTGCTTACATATTGGGCATCAAGATCTATAGTGATAGATCAGGACGCTTAATTGTACTTTCACAAAGCACATACCTTGATAAAGTTTTGAAGAAGTTCACAATGGATTAGTCAAAGAAAGGGTTCTTGCCTGTGTTACAAGGTGTGAAGTTGAGTCAGACTCAAAGCCCGACCACCGCAAAAGATAGAGAGAAAATGAAATTCATTCCCTATGCTTCACCCATAGGTTTTATCATGTATGCAATGCTGTGTACCAGACCTGATGTATGTCTTGCTATAAGCATAGAAGGGAGGTGCCAAAGTAATCCCGGAGTGGAGCACTGGACAGCGGTCAAGAACATCCTGAAATTCCTAAAAAAGGACTAAGAATATGTTTCTCAGTTATGGAGGTGAAAAAGAGCTCGTCGTAAATGGTTACGTCGATGCAAGCTTTGACATTGATCCAGATGACTCTAAGTCGCAAACCGGATACATATTTTTATTGAATGGAGGAGCTGTCAATTGGTGCAGTTCCAAGCAGAGCGTCATGGCGGGATCTACGTGTGAAGCGGAGTACATTGCTGCTTCAGAAGTAGCAAACGAAGGAGTTTGGATGAAGGAGTTCATATCTGATCTAGGTGTCATACCTAGTGCATCGGGTCCAATGAAAATCTTTTGTGACAATACTGGTGCAATTGCCTTGGCAAAGGAATCCAGATTTCACAAGAGAACCAATCACATCAAGAGACGCTTCAGTTCCATCCATCATCAAGTGTCGGAAGGGGACATAGAGATTTTCAAGATACACACGGATCTGAATGTTGCAGACCCATTGACTAAGCCTCTGTCACGAGCAAAACATGATCAGCACCAAAGCTCCATGGGTGTGAGAATCATTACTATGTAATCTAGATTATTGACTCTAGTGCAAGTGGGAGACTGAAGGAGATATGCCCTAGAGGCAATAATAAAGTTATTATTTATTTCCTTAATTCATGATAAATGTTTATTATTCATGCTAGAATTGTATTAATCAGAAACTTAGTACATGTGTGAATACATAGACAAAACCTATAGTCCCTAGTATGCCTCTACTTGACTAGCTCGTTAATCAAAGATGGTTATGTTTCCTAACCATAGACATGTGTTGTCATTTGATGAACGGGATCACATCATTAGGAGAATGATGTGATGGACATGACCCATCCGTTAGCTTAGCATTATGATCGTGTTAGTTTCATTGCTACTGTTTTCTTCATGACTTATACAAGTTCCTCAGACTATGAGATTATGCAACTCCCAAACATCGGAGGAACACTTTGTGTGCTACCAAACATCACAACGTAAAAGGGTGATTATGACGGTGCTCTACTGGTGTCTTCGAAGGTGTTTGTTGGGTTGGCATAGATCGAGATTAGGATTTGTCACTCCATGTTTCGGAGAGGTATCTCTAGGCCCTCTCGGTAATGCTCATCACTATAAGCCTTACAAGCATTGTAACTAATGAGCTAGTTGCGGGATGAAGTATTATGGAACAAGTAAAGAGACGTGCCAGTAACGATATTGAACTAGGTATTGAGATACCGACGATCGAATCTCGGGAAAAGTAACATACCGATGACAAAGGGAACAACGTATGTTGTTATGCAGTTTGACCGATAAAGATCTTCGTAGAATATTGTCACGCCCAATATGCGACCCTATCCTAAAGGAACTCGAAGGTCCCACTAAGGATAGAAGCGCATATTGGAGACGCTTTTGCAAGGTGGATATCATTACATCGTACCATTACATAATAGTTGGGGATACATACAAGAGGCATAAAATGCCACACGAATACAACATCATCATACAGAAGAGCAACACCCGACTACGGACGAAACACAAACAGAAACTCAAACGACATCCACCCTGTTAGCCCAGGCTGCTGACCTGGAACCTATCCCCTGATCGAAGGAGAAGCAGAAGAACTCCAAAACAAGTAACATTGCTCTCGCGTCAAGATCATCGCATAACCTGTACCTGCAACTGTTGTTGTAGTAATCTGTGAGTCATGAGGACTCAGCAATCCCATTACCATGGGTATCAAGACTAGCAAATCTTAAAGGGGTAAGGAAGGGGTAAAGTGGTGAGGTTGCAGCAGCGACTAAGCATGTATGGTGGCTAACTTATGCAAATAAGAGCGAGAAGAGAAGCAACACAACGGTCGAGAAGCTAGAGGTGATCAAGGGATGATCCTGAAACTACTTGCATTCAAACATAACACAAACCGTGTTCACTTCTCGACCCACTCGAAAAGAGACCATCACGATTACATACACGGTTGGGTATTTTAAGTCGAATCTGGTGTCAAGTTCTCTACAACCGGACATTAACAAATTCCCATCTACCACATAACCGTGGGCACGGCTTTCGAAAGTTTAAAACCCTGCATGGGTGTCCCAACTTAGCCCATTATAAGCTCTCACGACCAACGAAGGATATTCCTTCTCCCGGGAAGACCCGATCAGTCTCGGAATCCCGGTTACAAGACATTTCGACAATGGTAAAACAAGACTAGCAAGACCACCCGACTGTGCCGACAAATCCCGATAGGAGCTGCACATATCTTGTTCTCAGGGCACACCGGATAAGATAAGCGTACAAGTACCAACATAACCCAAGTTGCCAAGGGACGGCCCCGTTACGGTGCTCTAGTTTGGACCAACACTCAGAGGATCACTGGCCTGGGGGGAGGGGGGTAAAATAAAGATGACCCTCGGGAGCACGACTCCCAAGGGAAAAAGGCTTAGGTGGCAAATGATAAAACCAAGGTTGGGCCTTGCTGGAGGAGTTTTATTCAAAGCGAACTGTCAAGGGGGTCCCATACACCCGACCGCGTAAGGAACACAAAATCAAGGAACATAACACCGGTATGACAGAAACTAAGGCGGCAAGAGTGTAACAAAACACCAGGCATAAGGCTGAGCCTTCCACCCTTTACCAAGTATATAGATGCATTAATTAAATAAGAGATATTGTGATATCCCAACATAATCCTCTCCATCATGGAGCAATCTTCGACTTCACCTAGAACTAACAACGCTATAAGAGGGGCTGAGCAAAGCGGTAACATAGCCAAGCAACGATTTTCTAGGAAGGGTGAAAAGTTTAGAGGCTGACATGGCAGGTTGGGAGGCTTGATCAACAAGAGATAGGTAGCGCGGCATAGCGATAGAACGAAGCAACTAGCATAGCAATGATAGTAGTGAGATCCAGGGTGGCGATCATCTTGCCTGAAATCCCGCTAGGAAGAAGAACGAGTCCACGAAGAAGACGAACGAATGAAGCCGAACCAAGCGTAGTTTAACGAAACCTCACGATTGCAACGAAACAGGAACTATCGAGAAGAAGCACAACCGGAAAGAAGCAAACACTATGGTAAACACACAACACATAAACATGACATGATGCTCAACTAGGTATGATGCATGACGAGGCTATATGATGTTACCCATGGCAAGAGATGATGCATACAAGAACAACACATCAAAGCAAGTTTAAATGAGGTCGGTACAACATATAACAAGTCCGGTAAGTCCTCATATACAAATTTCAAAATTGGTCCAAATCTGAATAAACCTTACGTTGGAGTTGTTCAACAGCAAGTTAACATGCACCAAGATGATCTACACGAAATTCTAGGCAAGTTCCATGTAAAGTTCATTTAATTTGGAGCTACAGCCTAGAAGATATGAGCAAAACAAGTCAAACATGGCATTGATGCAAAATACATTCAAACATCAAGCAAACACTCTCAAAACATGGATGCAACATGATAAGATGAAACTACATGCAAAATCAAGCAAGTTTCATATAGAGCATGCTCAAAACGGAGCAACGGTGCAACAACATAGCATCATGAAGTTAACAAGAATCTGGAACATTATATAATCATGTTCATGGCAATAAAAACATATGCTACAAGACATATATAGGGCATCAAGAGGCATGGCATGATATAGCATAGCATAGACAACAAAACATCTCAACTAATAATCTCAAGATTATGGATGGATTAATTGGTAGCATCAAGCAAACATGGCAAAACGATATAGCAGCTTCAGCATTGACAGAAAGTTAACAACAAGTGGCCCAGTTCACAAGCTTGATGCACTCACTACAGGGCATATATAAATACATGGATTGCACCCTTGTCAATATGACATAAATATTCTCCTAAAACATGTAGACATCATGCTCAAAGGATACACACACAAAATGCAACGAAAATGACAAAACAGCAAGTTATAACAGTTTTCAGTAGTTAACAGCAACATGCACTTTTGCAACAGGGATTAATATATCAAGATGCAGCCTGACATGAATGCGAAACACACAATCTTTTATAGCATGAAGAGAAGAACATGTGCATATCAAGATCATCATCATAGCATCAACAGGGACAAAGTTGTGGCACTCACAAGATGCAGAAATGATGTTAACAATCAGCAGATTCCAGCAGTAAACATCATATATCACTCTTGCAACAATGATTAGGGCATCAAGATGGACTCAAACAAGCATGTTACAATGGAATGGAATGTAGCGCATCTCACAGTGAAATTTTTGACATATTATTCATGCAAAGCGGATCTACAGTCAGAGAGTTATGGCATGTTGAACAGGGCACCAGAACGCTGAAAATTAGGGACTTAAAAGAATTTGACCCTTGCAAAAGAACTGGACGGGACGGAGCGGGACGGAGGGATCCGGGTCGCAGGACGGAGTTTGGTTGGTTGAGCTGGTGGATCTGGTCCCGATCCAGATCTGGCAAGGTCGCGGCACCGGCTAACTCCGGCGAGGCAGATGCGGAGATCCGACGATGACGTGGAGGTGCGGGGGAGCGACAGAGGAGGTCGGCGACGCGCGGCGAGGCTCTGCCGTGGAGGCGACGAGCGGAGGCCGGCGGTGGCGTGGGGCAAGCGGCGGCGGGGTGCACAAGGCGGTGGTGAGGTCGACGGCGACGGGGCGATGGCCGACGGCGGGAGGCGCGGGGAGCGGGGCGCGGGGCAGAGAGGAGCTCGGGCGCCGGCGGGGCAGACAGGCGACGGCCGACGAGGTATGGGGTCACCGGCAGGGCTCCGACAG
>NC_041385.1:724934620-724946051 GCF_002162155.2 Triticum dicoccoides
CGATGAGGTGGCGCGGGGCAAGGTGCCGACTCTGGATTGGGCACGGGGGCGACATCGATGATGTGGCGGGCTGGGATTGGTTGGAGGCGGTGGTCGGACATGTCCGGCGGCGATGGAGACGCGTGCGGTGGCGCGGAGGAAGAGGAGGCTAGGGTTTCATCCGCGAAAATGGAAGGGGAGGGCCTTTATATAGGTAGAGGGGGCTAGGAGATTCCAAATGAGGTGCGGTTTTTGCCCACATGATCGTGATCCAACGACGGAGAGCATGCAGGGGGCTTAGATGTGCTAGTGGGCTGTGATCAAAGGGTGTTGGTCAGCAAAGAGAGAGGGGCTTTCGGTTAACTCGGTTAACTGTTGGGGCATGAAACGACCTCCAAATGGAACGAAATTTGACGGGTGGTCTACCGGTGATATACCAAGGCCACTCGGCAAATCTCAGCCCATTCCGAGAACGTTTTTCTCCCGCTCACGAAACAAGGTCCGAGAGGGGCGACGGTGCGTGCGAGTGTGGTTGGGCTCAGAACGGACAACGGAGAGAACCGGGGGACCCGAACGGATGCAAGTTTTAAAAAACATGCAGATGAAATGCAGATGATGACATGGCAAAATGCAACACGCAAGCAATGACATGGCGACGAAGGCGAATAACTGGATGACACCTGGCGCATCGAACTCGGGGCGTTACAAATATGTAGGAACCAATATGAGCATCTAGGTTCCGCTATTGGTTATTGACCGGAGACGTGTCTCGGTCATGACTACATAGTTCTCGAACCTGTAGGATCTGCACGCTTATCGCTCGATGACAATCGGTATTATGAGTTTATGTGTTTTGATGTACCAAAGGTAGTTCGGAGTCCCAGATGTGATCATAGACATGACGAGGAGTCTCAAAATGGTCGAGACATAAAGATTGATATATTGGATGGCTATATTCGGACACCGAAAGTGTTCAGGGTGATTTCAGAGACAATCGGAGTGCCGGAGGGGTTACCGGAACCCCCCGGGGAAGTATTGGGCCTTAGTGGGCCTTAGGGGAGAGGGAGAGGTCAGCAGCCCAGGAGGTGCCCCCCCATGGGGAGTCCAAATTGGACTAGGGGAGGGGGGCGCAACCCCTCTTTGCCTCTTCCTCTCCCTCTCCTTCCTTCCCCCTTCCCCCTCCTAGTTGGACTAGGAAAGGAGGAGTCCTACTCCTACTAGGAGGAGGACTCCTCCCCTCCTTGGCGCACCCCAAGGGCCGGCCGACCTCCCCCCTTGCTCCTCTATATACGGGGGCAGGGGGCACCCTAGAACACACAAGTTGACATTGTTTAGCCGTGTGCGGTGCCCCCCTCCATAGTTACACACCTCGGTCATATCATCGTAGTGCTTAGGCGAAGACCTGTACCGGTAAGTTCATCATCACCGTCACCACGCCGTCGTGCTGACGAAACTCTCCCTCGGCCTCAACTGGATCAAGAGTACGAGGGACGTCCCCGAGCTGAACGTGCGCTAATCGCGGAGGTGCCGTACGTTCGGTACTAAGATTGGTCGGATCGTGAAGACATACGACTACATCAACCGTGTTGTCATAACGCTTCCACTTTCGGTCTATGAGGGTACGTAGTCACACTCTCCCCTCTCGTTGCTATGCATCACCATGATCTTGCGTGTGCGTAGGAATTTTTTGAAATTACCGCGTTCCCCAACAATTATGCCATTGATATGAGTAAACATGAGACCTAAATGTTATTATGAATATGGTTAGTTCATGATCTTTCCTATAAACTTGAATGTTGGCTTTACATATTTGCAACAACAAGATCAAACAGAGTTTGTAATTTTTTTGATTTATCACTTTCAGTTTGTCAACTGAATTGCTTGAGGACAAGCAATGGGTTAAGCTTGGGGGAGTTGATACGTCTCCAACGTATCTACTTTTCCAAACTCTTTTGCCCTTGTTTTGGACTCTAATTTGCATGATTTGGATGGAACTAATCCGGACTGATGATGTTTTCAACGGAATTGCCATGGTGTTATTTTTGTGCAGAAATAAAAGTTCTCGGAATGACTTGAAACTTCACGGAGACACTTTTTGGAATTAATAAAAAATACTGGCGAAAGAATCAACCAAAGGGGGCCCACACCCTGGCCTCGATGGGGGGGGGGGCGCCCTACCCCCTAGGCGAGCCCTCCTACCTCGTGCCCCCCTGGACCTCCACCGACCTCAACTCCAACTCCATATATTCACGTTCGGGGAGAAAAAAATCAGAGAGAAGGATTCATCGCGTTTTATGATACGGAGCCGCCGCCAAGCCCTGTTCTTCCTCGGGAGGGCTGATCTGGAGTCCGTTTGGTGCTCCGGAGAGGGGAATCCGTCGCTGTCGTCATCATGAACCGTCCTCCATCACCAATTTCATGATGCTCACCGTCGTGCGTGAGTAATCGCATTGTAGGCTTGCTGGACGGTGATGGGTTGGATGAGATTTATCATGTAATCGAGTTAGTTTTGTTAGGGTTTGATCCTAGTATCCGTTATGTTCTAAGATTGATGTTGCTATGACTTTGCCATGCTTAATACTTGTCACTAGGGCCCGAGTGCCATGATTTCAGATTTGAACCTATTATGTTTTCATGAATATATGAGTGTTCTTGATCCTATCTTGCAAGTTATAGTCACCTACTACGTGTTATGATCCGGCAACCCCGGAGTGATAATAGTCGGGACACTTCTCGGTGATGACCGTAGTTTGAGGAGTTCATGTATTCACTAAGTGCTAATACTTTGGTCCGGTTCTCTATTAAAAGGAGGCCTTAATATCCCTTATTTTCCATTAGGACCCCGCTGCCACGGGAGGGTAAGACAAAAGATGTCATGCAAGTTCTTTTCCATAAGCACGTATGACTATATTTGGAATACATGCCTACATTATATTGATGAACTGGAGCTAGTTCTGTGTCACCCTATATTATAATTGTTGCATAATGAATGCCATCTGACATAATTATCCATCATTGATCCATTGCCTACGAGCTCGTTTCATACTGATCTTTGCTTAGTTACTTCTCCGTTGCCACTGTTACGATTGCTACAAAACTGCTATTGTTGCTTTCGCCACTGTTACCGTTACTTCCATACTACTTTGGTACTAAATATTTTGCTGCAGATATTAAGTCTTTCAGGTGTGGTTGGATTGACAACTCAACTGCTAATACTTGAGAATATTCTTTGGCTCCCTTTATGTCGAATTAATAAATTTAGGTTGAATATTCTACCCTCGAAAACTGTTGCGATTCCCTATACTTATGGATTATCAAGTGGCTAGTGCACGTGATGTGTTTTCTGCAAAAAACACCCCGTTCTTTTCTACTTTGTACTAAAGCACTCTGATAATAGTTGCTCGTTGGGTCCCACCTGTCAGTGTATGTTTTAGATATATTGGGTTGAAAAAAATGGGACGGAGCGAGTTTGAACAAACGACCAGTTGTAATGGCGCTTGCGACCTAACCACCAGAACTGATTGTGCTTGCTGTTTCATTTGGACTACTAAGGTTTATCACCTCTTGGATAAAAGTACACATTCTGAATATATTTTCTTTTCTTTAGATTTTCAAATTTAAAATTATTCCGATTCAAACAAAATTTCCACTGATTTGTTTGAAAGAGAAATTACGTACATTAATTATGCAATGCATTTTTTATCTAGTGTTTTTTAATTTAATATTGTTTGAATTCAACCAAAAAAATTAGATATTTCTAGAAAAAAATATATAAATTCATTTGGACCTATATTTTCTTTTATCTTGATTTTTTGATTTAAAATTATTCGAATGCAAACAAAATTTCCACTGGCACTTTGAAAGAAATTTATGTACATTAATTATGAACTATATTTCTTTTATATAACTTACATTTATTCTGACCCATATTTCCTTTTCTCTAGATTTTTTAATTTCAAATTATTCGAATTCAACAAAAAATGTTGATTTGTCCCAAACAAACGTGTATATTCATTGTGCACTATATTCCCATTTATAGATATTTTTAAATTTTAAATGTTTTGAATTCAAACAAACTTTTAGTTGATTTGTCTGAAAATACAAATGTTTTTATCTAGATTTTCGAATTTATAATAAATTCTGTTGATTTGTCCGAAAGAAATTGGCGTATATTCATTTTGAACTGTATTTTCTTTTATCTAGTTTATTCAAATTCAATCAGAAAATTAGTTCAGTTGTCCAAAAAAATTGCATACATTCATTCCGACATATAATCTCTTTTATCTAGATTTTCGAATCTAAAAATTATTTGAATTCAAACAAAATTTTTGTTTATTTGTTCAAAAGAATTTATGTACATTCATTCTGCACTATATTTTTTATCTACATTTTTAAATTTAAAAATATTCAAATTCATACAAAAACTCAGTTGTTTGTCCAAAAGAAATTACGTACACCCATTCTGCACTATACTTGATTTTGTCAAGATTTTAAAATTCAAAATTACACGAATTCAAACAAAAATCTAGTTGAATTGTCCAAAATGTTTATCTAGAATATAAGTATTTTTCTTAAATAGATAAAGAGAACGAAGAATACAAAAGATAAATTGTGTTTATCTATTTAAATGTCAACAGTAAGTTGGTCAAGTGGCTATGTAAGCGAGGCGAATAGTAGCAAGTCTTGTGTTCGAATGTCACTGCCGGACGAGCATTTTTCATTTTCTTTGATGATTTTTTGCATAAGTAAATAAAATGTAAGGGTGTTTTCTAAAGAAAAAAACAATGCACGCGGATTACTCACCGTTGACATTGGGCCCCTGATGTTGGCACGCCATGTGGTCACATGATACGGCTGAATACGATAGAAAGCATCGTATATAAATGAAAGGATAAGTTTGATGACCAAAAACACATATTTTATAAGTTTGTGCACTAAATTGGCTGTCACTTGCAAATTTTATGACTTGTGGTGTATTTACCTCGTTATTATGCTATACACAAGCATGTAGAAATGAGAAACTTTTTTTGAGACAGTATATTTTTTTGGAATCAATAAGTGCCGACCGTGCCATGTTTTTGCATCTCGCCCTAAACTCGTTCGTTCCCTTGAATCACATGCACGTATATTGGCGCCCCCAAACTCACCACGTCATCCCAACGTCCTTGTTCGCGTTGAGGGAAAGTCTCTCGAACACATTTTTCGGCCCACGACGCCTCATCCATTCCCCACTTCAATTTTTTAGAATATAGACGTCAGGGACGTTCGGCTTTAAATTAATAAAGCCCTCAACTTAGGCAGCGTGCACAACCAAACGACCGAACAAACATAAACAGACCAAGTTTCGGGGTCTTAGACATACCACAAGCGAAACGATGCAGGATTAAAGTGCATTACATGGCATGTCCAGCCAACACAAGAGCATGCAAGCTCGGAGGAAACACATCCAAAAGGGGCCTTCCATCCCTATGGGACAGCGGGAGGAGGCGACGGGGCTCGCGACGCGGCGTAGACAGAGCGAAGGCGAGCCAGAGCCAGAAGATGCAGATCAGAGTCCTATTGCCTTTCCAGCGGTGCCCATTGCTGCAAGAACAAGATGCATTTGAAGATTACGTCAGCAGGGTGAGAGGGGAACACACCCTTAATAGTAAACTTGTTACAAATATGCCACATAGCCCACAACATGGCCGCCGCACTAGTCCACTTAACACGGCGCGGAGAACCCGGGACCGAGGACAAAGTCGACACAAGCTCGGGGCGGGAGCATGGATCCCAATCCACCCCCACGGCCTCACAGACCGTGCTCCAGGCAAAGCGCGCCAAAGAGCAGCAGAAGAACACATGGCCAGGGTCTTCCGGGACACCACACAACGCACAAGGCCCGGAGGCCGGTGTCGTGGTTCTAAGTCTGACAATAATGTTGGGGGTAGGTATGGAGAGGCAAGATCCTAGCTATGGAGTAGTTGTATACGCAAGGGATTTACGAGTTCAGGTCCTTCTCGGAGGAAATAACAGCCCTACGTCTCGGAGCCCGGAGGCGGTCGACTGAATTATATGCGTATGAGTTACAGGGGTGCGAACCCTTTACACTGAGGAGGGGGTGGCTTATATAGAGTCCGCCAAACCCCTCCGGCCCTCAGTTATGCAGGGTTTAAGATACATTAAGATTGGGCGTTACTGGTAACGCTATACATAAAGTGCTATGATGACCATTAAAGCTACTTAATGACCGACCGTTAGCGTGCAGAGTGACTTTAGATCTCCTGGCTGTCGAGTGGTTGGCTTCATGGTCGAGTGGTTGGCTTCATGGTCGAGTGTCTTCGAGTCAGTCGAGTGGAACACTTCTGGGTCGATTGACAGGTGGTTTCTTCTAGAGATGTCCTTGGGTAGGGTAGTTTGGACAGGTCCATGACCCTACCCTAGGTACATAGCTTCATCATTAGCCCCCGAATGGATCGATGTTTGAGTGGGGAAGGAGTTGAGAACTCTTCCGACCCATTTCTCGTGCTATGAGTATGTCTTGTTCTGGATCAATGAACTTCAGGTGACAGCACCAACTTCTTTTTCAGTCGCCTTGATCCATTCTTTGTATCCGTTGAGTGAATTTCTTTACTTGAAAAACTCCGAGTGATGATGTGGAGGGGATCCTCCGTCTGACAAGTTGTTCTGCTGCTTGCGGATTTTGCAGGATTTGAATTTCGGGGAGCACGCGGGGCGGGGGAGGCTGCAGTAATCGGATGGGATAAGGCAGGGATGCCTCGATCTTTGCGCCACCTTTTTCGCCACGTATCACGCGCGCGACTGTTGCAGGATTTGACAGGATCGCCCGGGCCTACCAGTCAGTCACTCGGAAGTAACCTTATATAAGGCGCCGGACGGGGTTTTTTGAACAGTGCATTCTCATTTCTTCCTCTCTTCCCCAGAGTCATCCGCCTCGTTCGCTTCCATCTCAGTGCCGCTGCCTCATGCGCATCCTGCCGGCGACGATGGTGAAAGAGAAGACGGCAGCCCTGGAGCGGGCGAAGAAGGCGACGGCGAAGGCGAAGGGGAGGGCGACCAGTCGAGGCGGATCTTCATCGAGGGCCGGCCTGCCGCAGGGCTGGATCCAGGGCGACTGGATCCAGTCGATGATTCGTCAAGCAGATCTTGACGACCTGGCCGATGGAGGAATGATCCCCCAGAGGTCAGCGCGGCACCCGGGGAGGGAGTCTGAGCCGCAACCTTAGGAGGGTGAGTGCGTTCTCTTGGCCACCCATGTCGACCGTGGGTTTTCTATGCCGCCTCACCCTTTCTTTCGGGGATTTCTGAATTTCTTTGGGGCGCAAGTCCACCACTTCATACCCAACACCATCGTGTACCTCGCTGCTTTCGTGTCTTTGTGCGAGAATTTCTTGGGTTGTCGGCCTCATTGGGGTCTTTTCAAGCACATCTTCACCTATCGCTCCCAGACGGTGAAAAAGGCCAATCCGAGTGACGAGAGAACACAAGTGATTCAGATGTGTGGGGGTCTTGGGGTTCAAATGAGGGGGAAAAGTGCTTTTCCGGCCATGGTCCTTCCCGACTCAGTCCGTGGATGGCAGTCGACCTGGTTCTACGGCAAAGACCAGCCGACGCCAGGGCAGTCGACCGGACTCCCTCCTTTTTCCATGGACCGAGTGAGGAAGCCTTCCTCTTTGAAGGTACTCCCAGAAAAGAAGGCGCAGGTTAAGGTGCTCGTCGAGCGTGTTGTCCAGCTTATCCGTGACGGGGTGACCGGCATGGACCTCTTGGAGGTCTTCCTTCGGCGACGCATCCAGCCGCTCCAAGCTCGAGACCATCCGATGTGGTTGTATTCTGGCACTGAGGACACCACACGGATCCACCCAGAGGAGATTGACGAGGCCACGCTGGAGAGGTGGCTGGCGAGCATCACGGGGAACAAGGACAACCCCCGATGAGCCAGGAGGATTCCTCCACTCGACCAATCATATGACATAGACAAGGTCCACTTCTGCATCTCTGACTGTGATCCTGCTTTCTTCATTCTGTTTGCTTGAGATCAGTCGACTGACTTTTGTCTTGTTTGTTGTTTTCTAGGCCACTACCGAGATGTACTCGATGCCCAACGGGGTGCAAGAACAGGCCGAGGAGGGAGAGGCGAGCGGAGGTGAAAGTGAGGAGGAGTGGGAATCTGATGGTGAGGGGGAAGAGGATGACGACGACTCAAGTGAAGAGGAGGAGGAGATGGAAGTCAATCCTCCTCGCACGGAAAGGCGATCCAAGCTCATCCACGACCCCGGGAGCGAGCATGGAAAAGCGATTGCGCCTGTTGGGCAATCGTCGAAGCGTCCTCGGGCGGCTTCTCCGGCGCCGACTGAGAAAGCACCGAAGCAGCCGAAGCCGTCAAAGCCGCCGAAGGCCTTTCCCAAGATGAGAATGGCCATTCCCACTATCTCTGGGTAACAGCAGAACTTGTGTTTTCTTGTTTAGCACGGACGAACTCTTGGTCGACTCATCGACTAACCGGCTGGTTTCTGAAACCTGCAGTGCTGCTACCTCCGAGACCTCCACCAAGAACGACGACCAAGAAATGGAAGACACTGCCACCTCCAACCTTGGTACGCTCTCTGTAGTTTCACCTTTGGTCGATTGGATTTTCATTTCTAACTTTGGATTTCTCCTGCAGCTCCTCCTCATGTCATTGATCTCCCTGATGATGACGACGAGGTGCCCCTGAGGGCAAGGAGGAATAAAAAGGCGCCGGCTGGCAAGACCACTCAGACTCTATCAGCGCCCGAGGCATCGGTTCAAGGGGGTGATGATGTCACTCGGCATTCCGTGTCTTTCGCTATGCCGCTGACGAGTGTCCGGCCTTCGACGTCGACTGCTGACCCGCCCTCCCCTTTCGCCACACACCACGTCCCAAAGGACCAAGCGGGTGCTACTAAGGAGGCTATACACCAGGCGGGGATCATGATGGAGCAGGTGAAGGCGATCCGGGAAGCCAACCAAGCGGCCTATGATGCTAGCTCAGCCCTTCAGAGCAATGTCCAGGTTAGTTGGTCACCGCTTGTTCTATTAGGATATGCTATCTGAAGACTTTCTTTCCGAAGATCTTTGCATATGTACACCATGTGGGTGTGTCGACTGAATATTTGAATCGGTGGGGGCACGCTGAGTGCACCCACTGGGTGTAGTCCCCGAGACTATGGTGGACTGCCGGTAGTCGACTGTAGTCTTTGTATTTTGAATTTCTTCACTATAACTTCTTCACTCGGTCTGGTCGGACCATGTCGAATGGAATTTTGGAACTGGTGGGGGCACGCTGAGTGCACCCACTGGGTGTAGTCCCCGAGACTATGGTGGACTGCTGGCAGTCGACTATAGTCTGAAGAACCTGTTTTTTTGGTAGATCATGATGATATCAAGACTAACTGCTGGTAGTTAGCCATGGTTTTGGGATCATAATCTCTTTGTTCCTTTCGGTCGACTGATCGGATCAAGTCGATAAAACTAGTGGGGGCACGCTAAGTGCACCCACTGGGTGTAGTCCCCGAGACTACTGTCGAATATTTTGATTCGACTGTAGTCTTAGAAATGTTACGGGTTTTCTCGTAGTCACTCGGAAGCGACCTCTTTTTTGATGTCTGTCGACTAACTCTTCGCAGAAATCTTGCGAGCTTGTGGCTCGCTATACTGAGTTGGAAAACAAACATATCCAGCTCGACCTTGACTTGAAGCTTGTCCAGGAGAACTTCCAGAAGGCAAAGGACGAAGCAAAAGGTATGATTGGTGAGAACTTGACGACTGTTCTTATCCTTCTGCCCATTCTTGATTCTGATCTCATTGTCATTTTGAAGATAAAATGAAGGAGGCTCTGAAGAAGAAGGACCAGGAACTTGCCGAGGCGCAGAAGGCGGCTTTGGACAAAATAAAGCTTGCGGAAGAGAAGCTGGCTTCAGTTGGTAGACTTGAAGAGGAGAATGCCAATCTGAAGGCTGCTCTCGATGCAGCCAACAAGGAAGTCAGCCGTCTGAAGAATGACAAGATAGCTCTAAATGACAAGGCTGGTGAGATGGTGGGAAAGAAGAATGATCTGGAGGCTTATCTGGGAGGGCTCGCCAAGAAGCTATTCATCATGCTTGAGGGTAATCTCTCTTACCCGACTGATTTGTAATCATCGACTTATCGTAAAACTGCTGGTTCGCCTTTGAATTGTGTTCACAGAATTCTGCCAAAACTTCGAGGAGGAGACCAGTCGAGTGGAGACAGGCTTGGATCCCATTAACTCTCTCGTGAAGGATGAAGCTGCCGTGAACGTGCTCCGACTGGAGTCTCGTGTTGCTGGTGTGGTTGACTACCTTGCTCTACTGAAGGTTGCGGCGTCGCGAATCGACACGACACTCTAGCCGAGAGAGACTCTTCAAAATGACCTCGAGTCTCTAATGACTCGACTGAATGAAGTTCCCGGTCGAGTGCAAGAATGGAAGAAGTCTTCTGCCAGGTGTGGTGTTGATGTTGCTCTGTCCCTGGTTCGCGTTCACTGCAAGGATGCGTGAGAGGACAAGCTGGCGTCCCTCAGAGTGGCCAATACCAAGAAGCATGACTTCCAATCTTTCATGGAGACCTTCATTGCTGCTGCCACTCGGATTGCTGATGGAATCGACCTGGACCAGTTTGTCGCGCCTTCCAGTCCTCCACCTGAGGAGTAAGAAAAACTGTTGTGCTTCACCTTAAATTTGCCTCGGAATGCCGAGTGGTTTTGTAACCGATAAACTTTAACAAGCTTGTTTCCTGAGCACTTCTGAACTCATAGGATGTTATCTGAACTTGGCTTATCGTTGAATATGCTTGCATTTGCCTTCGAGCGAACTTTGTTCTTCACTCAGAATATACTCTAATGCTTGAGACGCAGCCCTGAGGTGGAGAACCCAGTCGACCTGCTCTTCATCGCTCTTGCAGGTAAGGATGGAGCACAGATTGCAGTCGACTTGTGTCCTTGTAGGACGCACGTTGTATTTGTGGCGTAGCTCTGAAGGAGAAGGTAGAGTTGACGTACACCTCGTCGTCCTTGCAGAGCGCACATTGTATTTGTGGCAGAGCTCCGAAGGAGAAGGTAGCAGTCGACCTGCACCTCGTCGTCCCTGCAGAGAGAACATTGTATTTGTGGCGGAGCTCTGAAGGAGAAGGTAGCAGTCGACCTGCACCTCGTCGTCCTTGCGGATCAGAATGGATTTCATACTTAGGCGAGTACTGGACTGCAACTAAGCCTCCGAGTGGGAGGTTTGCTCTTCACTCGGTAGGATTTTCAAGCACTTAGGCGAGTACTGGACTGTAGCTAAGCCCCCGAGTGGGAGGTTTGCTCTCCACTCGGTAGGATTTTCGAATACTTAGGCGAGTACTGGACTGCAGCTAAGCCTCCGAGTGGGAGGTTGGATCTCCACTCGGTAGGATTTCAAACACTTAGTCGAGC